>NC_141019.1:31892791-32389790 GCF_052327205.1 Somniosus microcephalus | reverse complement strand
ATACGGCCCCTCGAGCCTGCTCCGCCATTCAATAAGGTCATGGCTGATCGACCGCGACTCAACTTTCCCGCCCGATCCCCATAGAGTCCAAAAATGTAAGTAAATCACTGCGCACAACCAGGTGAGGAATGTCAATAAAATTTAAAATGTTACATTCCTTCCAACACCCGATCTCATTTTCTACCCTAGTCATGTGCTTCAACTCCTGAATGCTGTCCAGTGACTCCTGTTGGAAAGCGTGCATTGACATTTGTGAAAATCAAATGGGATTCAACAGTGATCCCATCTGGGTAAACAATGCGACATTCACTGACCAAGTGCCAACCATAGTAATACCTAGTCCCTGCTAAATAATTCCTTTAATCAGAATTTAATTCTTTTTTAAATGGTGTATTACTCGGTAACATATGCACTTGTACATTTCCGTTTATGCAACTTATTACAATTAAATGTGCTATGAGGCTGCGGAATGCAGTACTGAAGCAGAGAACAGGTCAACGTTTAAGAATCGGTTAGATAGCTGGTTGAAGGAAAGGGGGACTAAAGGGATAGGGGAACATGGCAGGTAAATATGATTAGGATTACTGCTCTCGTGGAGGCTAAACAGACACGGAGCCAAATGGCCTGTTTCCATATTGTAATTTCTATATAACTGGTCCCAACAACTCACCACCTTTGCACTGTGATGTCTGTATTATTAACATATACACGGCACAATGTGACAGCTCAACTGTCCATTTGCCTGAAAAATTGGTGCCCCCCCTTCAAATAAAATACACGCTACACTGAAATAGAAATAGATTTGACAGCACAACTGCATTCTGAGCGCCATTTCCAAACCTTGGTTTTGTGCAATAGTTACCGTGCAGCGCGAGCAGCTTTCTTACTCTCAGCTGTCCCTGGTACATTGAACCGCTCTGCTCTTTTCTTTAGCCTCTATGTAGAGAAAAAGAAAAAAAGATTAAACACAAAATTCATTAAGCATGCCGAGCCACTTCTCAATTTTAAGTTCAGACAATCACATTAATTCCCCGACAGCAGTAAGTTCACAGGATGCAGTGCGAGGTACACACCTACATCCTGGGTTTGACCGCCCAGTCGGTGCCGAGTTACACTCAGCCAAGGCATTGGAAGGAACAGGATCCCTAGGTATAGGATGTACCCCAATAACAGTCACTACCTTCAAAAGGTGGGAGAAAAATGAGGATAGGGGGAATAATCCTCCTAAATACCATTAACACCAACTGACAAGCAGCACCAATTTAATTGTAAACAAATTATTCAGAAGTGCAGGATTAGGTTAAAACCGGTGTTGACTTTTTTTTATGTCCTTACTTTTCTCATTCTTCTTTCTCTGCTTTCCCATCCCAACAAAATTTAGTTGCAACGGAAGAGATTCTTTGATGTTTTAAAGCTTTTCTCCTCTTCGTGGCCTCCTGTAACATATACCATTGTCTGACCAAGAGGATCAGCAAGCCTCTTCCAATTTTACCAAGAGGACCAGCAACAGTCCCATTTTCCCCTCTCAACATGGGCAAGTACTTGGGCTCTGCTCTGGATTTCCCCATGCAGCAATGGCTAAAGGTGCTTTTACACTGCAGTGGTTATAGGGGATCGGCGCTGTACTGGCCACTTGGTGCCACATTCCTCCGTTACATTTTTACCCAGCACCCTGCTGCATCAGCTGTTGGCAGTCACACCTCAAGCCCCAGAGACATTTTTAACCGCAGACAATAGCAAACTTCTAGCTTTTTTGCCATCAGCTGCAGCACTGCATGGCACAGGACATTACAGCACCAACTTAACCAAAAACTGTTCACAAATGGCTCAGGGCCAATGACTATCAGCATTTAAAATACAAAATGCTCTGCTTCCCATGGCAGTGAAGTACGATTGAAGCATGTTAACATACAACAGAACATTGCATGTGCCATTCTCAAAAACTTACAGTAGTGAAAGCACTCACTGATGGGAATCACAAGAGTCAAGTTACAGCTCGTTTAGATCCAGTACTGCTCACAAAGGTAAACAGTGTTGTTCAAGAATATCGCCACCTTTTGATTAACAATGTACAAAGGTAAATGTAGTAAACAACTTTTGCTGTGTTTGGTATTTATGACCAGTAAAGAGAATTACACCTTCATTTCTGTAATTATGGCACTTTTCAAACTGATGGCTGGTCCTGTAACTTTGAACATTTCACTTTCTTTAAAATCTAGTGACAGTCAAGTGCTTATTCATTTTATTTAATCATGCTTCCCACTCAATTCTCCTTTAATATTCTGTGCTCAGCCATCATCACATTTCTTTCTCCAGCCAGAAATGACCTAGCCTGTGCGATTCGCCATGGCTGGTGCCAATGCCGCTCTACATTGGTAACAGGAAGAATGCCTCAGCCTCAAATGTTATCGCTCTACTCAAACATTTTCAAAAGAACATTTGTACAATTTACATGGTCTAGCATTAAAAAAAACCTACACATCTCAAAAATATTTCTCTAGCCCCAAGCTAAACATTTAATTGCAGCTGAGGAATCAGTTAATGGATGTCAGCATAACAATGTTGAATGGTTCTGGACTTCTGACTCATTTGTTGATCCCATCAAAAAATGAACTGTGCCTTTGCTATTATTGTAGAGCGGCCTTCGCTGTTAAGTGAAGAACACGTCACAAAAGCAACTTGAAGGGGGGAAACAGGAAAAGGAGTAAGCCATTCAGCAGATACGTGCCAAGAGACTAGTGTTGGAAGTCCACAGTGACAACCCAAACTACTTTAAATGTGAGCAGGATTTTAACCTCAGTTATTTTATTTCCAGTTTAATGAAAGGCAAACCATGTTTGACTAACTTGATCGAGTTCTTTGATGAAGTAATGGAGAGGGTTGATGAGGGTAGTGCGGTTGATGTGTACATGGACTTTCAAAAGGCATTTGACAAAGTACCACATAATACTTGTTCACAAAATGAAAGCCCTTGGGATTAATGGGACAGTGGCAGTATAGATATAAAATTGGTTAAAGTACAGAAAGCAGAGAGTAAATGAGGATAGTAACAAATTTCAGGAGGGCACAGACTGGTAAACTGGGCAGATGAAATTTAACGCTGAGAAGTGTGAAGTGATTCGTTTTGGTAGGAAGAGCGAGGCAATATGAATTAAATCGTACAATTTTAATGGGGATGCAGGAACAGAGACCCGGGGGGTGGGGGGGGGGGGTGGGGTGTACACAAATCTTTGAAAGTGGCAGGACAAGTTGAGAAGGCTGTTGAAAAAGCATATGGGGTCCTTGGCTTTATTAAGAGGAAGAGAGTTATGTTAAACCTTTATAAAACACTGGAGTAGTGTGTTCAGTGCTGGGCACCACACTTTAGGAAGGATGTCAAGGCCTTGGAGAGAATGCAGAGGAGATTTACTAGAATGGCACCAGGGATGAGGGGCTTCAGTTATACTCAAGAAGCTGGAGTTGTTCTCCTTAGAGCAGAGAAGGTTAAGAGGAGATTTGATAGAGGTGTTCAAAATCATGAAAGGTTTTGGTTTTGATATAGATAAGTAGAAACTGTTTCCAGTGGCAGAAGGGTCAGAAACCAGGGGACACAGATTTAAGTGATTGGCAAAAGAACCAGAGGCGACATAAGGAATCATTTTTCTTTTAAAAACACAGCGAGTTGTGATCAGGAATGCATTGCCTGAAAGGGCAGTGGAAGCAGATTCAATAGCAACTCATGAGAATTGAATAAATACTTGAAGGGAACAAATTTACAGGGCTATGGGGAAAGAGGTGAGTGGAATTAATTGGATAGCTCTACCAAAGAGCCAGCACATGCACGATGGGCCAGATGGCCTCCTCCTATGCTGCATCATTCTATGTACATTCCATTCATTTGGAGAACGCAAACACCGAAGCTTCTTAAAGAAGCTACTTACAGTTACACTCCCCCTTAATGGAACATCTGGGTAACAAGCAAAATAGTAATGTTATTCAATCGTTTCCATTGAGCAAACACTGAAGAATGTTCAAAAAGTCAAATCAGCCCACAGCTCGTTTAAAGGCACATCCCCAATGTGCAGCAATACACCAGTCACATTTTGGGATTTTAGACTTTTGTAAAAAAAAGTTACATTTAATTGTTTGCCTTTAAAAACAAAGTGTATACACACAAATTTAAAAAAATGACATGACAACAGGCAGTGAAAATGCTAATGGGCCAAGTCTTGAAGTTGTTTCCCAAAATACACAACATATTAGCACATTTTCGTAATTGATAAACACCTCGCACCCATCGTCGGGAGGTCCCTCGTCCCGAGTGCTCAGCGGGGGCTTAAAACCTGTTACATCGCCAACTTTTTCCAGTTCTGACGAAGGGTCATCGATCTGAAACATTAACTGTTTCTCTCTCCACGGATGCTGCCTGACCTGCTGAGTATTTCCAGCATTTTCTGTTTTTATTACAGAAAAAGACAGACATTCACTGACAGTTGCGTTCTTAAAGCTGAGAGAGCAAGCTTTTGTTAGGTTCAGCAGGTTAGATTGCGAGATGGTAAAACAACCCACTTACATGGGAATGCGTAGTGTGCTCATTATTTTGCATTATTACACAGAGCTGAGTTGTACTGATTGAAATAAGCGAGTCTGATCATAACTGTTGCTCTGCGAGTTCACTTGCTGTGAAATAAAACAGTTTAACCATTCGTAGCTGGCCTTGTCATCAAGTATTAACTCGGTCAGTCGTTGAAAAGATTGGCAGCGCACACAGATGAAAGACAGATACTCAGTTCAGATCACGAGAGTCCTACTGTTAACACCCTTGGGTTACACAAACGTATAGTTAGATACTGGGCAGCACGGGTACAACCTTAAACCCAAGATTCTCCAGCCACTTACAGGAGTGACTAGCACTACTGCACCCAAGAGAATATCCAAGGTTAACACCCTAAACTTGTAACATCACCTCAGCACTCTATACTTCCATTTTTCAATGAGTAGCAAGTCTGAGGTAGGGCCCCGGAAAAGGTACAGGTAGAAACCTGGTACAGTTCCCACTATTTAAAACGTCCATGTTTAAAACAGTGTCTTTTAACCAGAGCGTGATAACCATTATCTATTTGCATTATCAAGTTCAAAGTTGCCGGTTAGTCTTAAATGCTCCATTTATTTCAGGCAGAAACAGCTGTGCTTACTCACCTGCGATATTGTATGAGTGATGTACACGACAAACTGATGAAGTTTTTAAAAAATATATTTATATTGACTTATAAACAGTTCATTAGAAGTTGAACTAAGCACCAAAAACTGAAGGACAAATCAGCCAATGTATCATGTCGGAGAAATTCTTGTAGCGCTTATAATCTGCAGCCAGTGTCGAGTTTAGTGCTTATAATCTGCAGCCAGTGTCAAGTTTAGCGCTTATAATCTGCAGCCAGTGTCCAGACTTTAGCGCTTATAATCTGCAGCCAGTGTCCAGAGTTTAGCGCTTATAACCTGCAGCGTGTAGTTTAGTGCTTATAATCTGCAGCCAGTGTCAAGTTTAGCGCTTATAATCTGCAGCCAGTGTCCAGACTTTAGTGCTTCTAATCTGCAGCCAGCGTCGAGTTTAGCGCTTATAATCTGCAGCCAGTGTCAAGTTTAGCGCTTATAATCTGCAGCCAGTGTCGAGTTTAGCGCTTATAATCTGCAGCCAGTGTCGAGTTTAGTGCTTATAATCTGCAGCCAGTCAAGTTTAGCGCTTATAATCTGCAGCCAGTGTCCAGACTTTAGCGTATAATCTGTAGCCAGTGTCAAGTTTAGCGCTTATAATCTGTAGCCAGTGTCGAGTTTAGCGCTTATAATCTGCAGCCAGTGCCCAGTGTTTATAATCTGCAGCCAGTGCCCAGAGTTTAGCATTTATAATCTGCAGCCAGTGCCCAGAGTTTAGCACTTATAATCTGCAGCCAGTGCCCAGTTTAGCGCTTATAATCTGCAGCCAGTGCCCAGAGTTTAGCACTTATAATCTGCAGCCAGTGCCCAGAGTTTATAATCTGCAGCCAGTGCCCAGAGTTTGGCATTTATAATCTGCAGCCAGTGTCCAGACCCCTCTATTCAAACTTCAACAAGGAATGAAGTGAATGAGTAAAGAATTCAATAGGATGGATTCTACATACACCGCATAATTGAATGGTGTTGATGGGGCCATGGGTGCACTACAGGTGAGTGAAAGAGAAGCAGGGTCATGCTGACTGGTGTCACGGATCAGCAGTGAGCCCGGAGGCATTGGGCCACTAACACGACCCACAGACTTTGTGCGTTATACCAGCCATCGTGTATAACGGGCAAATCACGTTCACACAAACACACCAACTATAAGCAGTGGTGACTACCAGCATCCTCAACCACCCTCAGCTATCAAGAGGTGCATGACCTAATGAACAGAAAAGGGGGGAGTACATTATAGTGCAAGAGGGTTACGCGGATTAGTTATGCTGTGTTGGATCATGCATGGAATACAGTTTACTGAATGCAGAATACAAGACTTGGGGGAAGTCCTGGACATCAAGCAAGTGAATGCCTAAAAGATCAAACCATTTACAAAACAGATTGGGTGGTCTGTTAAGCTTGGTATTTTAGTTACAGTCAGGTGTCTACAGAAGACTGGCACATAACCTTCATACAGGCAGTTCAGTTAGTTTATAAAAATGACTACTGGTACAGTTAAAATGCATGGTCAGGGCTATTTTGCAAAAGTCCACTGATACCCACCTCACTCTCCGTCATTGGTGCCATTATTTTAACCAACTTCTTTGCTGCAGTTCTGAAAAAGAAATACTTTTAGAATGCGTGTGGAAAGAGCTGAACGACATCTAATGCTCATCTTAAATAGTAACGCCCATCCGGTTTTCAGAGTTAGGAACTGCAAAAATACTCTTGCATCACGCCCAGAAATGTTACTCATCAAGCTAAGACAGTAGGTCTAGGAATAGAGCATTGACTCTCATTCAGAAGGCCCAGTTTGAAATCCACACTGGACTATCATTTGAACCCAAAGCTTCGACAGGCTGCTCGAGGTAATAGTGGAGCAATAGCTCATAGTAACGGAGTGCTTTTGTTAGAGAGCAAAAGAACGAGCGATTCCACTAGTTGCCTTTAATCAACCAATAGAGAGCAACGTTGAGGACAATGTGCACAGCTCAGTTCACCACCTCCTCCTGACTAGGATGGCAGCATGGTCAGAACAACACTAAGACCAGGGGAGAGAACAACAGAGTAATTGAATAGGGATAGACTAGACTAATCTCATCAGTACAGCTTTAAACATCAAATATTCAATGAATAACCCAAGTCAAAGATTATTCCCAATTGGCATTGGCAGGTCTTGAGTAATCTACGATACCATGCACCTCCCCATCACATTCTGTGTACCATGAGTGCAGATATTACTTTTAACATGACAAAAATACATTGTTAGTCAGGTGCTTTCGCAAAGTGATGCTCAATAGTTCACCAAAGCCATAAAGTAACGCAGGTCTGGCTAAATTACAAAGTAGAATTTTCCCCGGTATATATACACACACACAGGAAACTTTGGTTTATCCAGAGGTTAACTGTCCAGAATGCTCGAGCCACCAGGAAAAATCAGGAGCTGTTTCGTTAGGTTTTTTTTTTCTTTTCGTTGCTTTTTTTCCCCCCACCAGTCAGGCTTGCAAGGTCTCGCTGAAGCTGTTGCTAAGCTACAGAGACGCTTGCAAGGTACGGCCGACTGTTTAGAAGCTGTTGCTAAGCAACAGGGTTTGTTGCCAGATACGGAGCTCAAAATCTCCGTATGTTTCAACATTAGCGCTGGTTTGTCCGGCAGTTTTGATGGGACGGCAACAGCTCGGTCCCGTCGGTGGCGGATAGCACAAAGTTTCATATATATATATATAAAATAGGAAACTACTTCAAAAATCAGCATTTGCATGCACAGACTATTAGTCAGTACCGTAGCAGTTCTCTGGATATAGAAGGCAAGATATAGTGCAAAGCCATTTAAACAGGAATTGGTTAATATTTACTCTTCTGGTTCTTTGACAGCAACAGTTTGATCTTCAGCTTCTGGCTCAACCTTCTGCTGCTGCTGCTCCTCCGGTGTATAAAATGAAAAATATGAATGCTCAAGAATGCAGCATCTATACTTTGGACATAAGCTATAATTAAAATACTTTACCCGTAGGTATTTGTTGAAACATACAGGTTTGTGTTCAATTTTCTTTTTCATTTCAATGCAGCACAAGGAAACTTGTGATTTCCAATGCCTAGGCTGAGGCACAGAGACATGATGTCCAATCACTGAACCAGAGCTCCCAGTACTTTGATTGCTTTCAATGGACAGTGGCAGCACGGAGGTCAACGCTTAGTAACATTCTGTTTCCGCGTCCCCACCTTTGACACGGGTAAACATCTCTATCAAATAATCATATAAACTCCTCTGTTCTAATGAAAATAGCCCCACTTTTTCCAAGTTTTTCTTCATATCGGGTTTTCCCAGTACCAGGCAACACCCTTGTGAATCTGTGCTGTACCCAGATTGTAACATCCTTCCTATAGTGTGGAGCCCAAAACTGCACACAGTACTCCAGCTGCGGTTTTATACAGATGTACCACATGCACCTCGACTTTAATGTTCTATACCTCTTGCCATAAAATCAAGTATTGCATTAGTTTTTTTTTTTATAAATGGCTTTATCTACTTGATGTGCTCTAATTAATAGTGAACCTGAACCCCCAAATCCCTCTGCTTTTTCACCCAAATAAATTCTATAATCCACAACTCCTGAAATGTGGTACAGCTTCCGGTCGCCTGTCATTTTAATTCACCGCTCCATTCCCACTCGGACCTCACCGTCCTCGGCCTCTTGTATTGTTCCACGGAAGCTCAACGTAAACTCGAGGAACAGCACCTCATCTTCCGATTAGGCAGTCTGCAGCCTTCCGGACTCAATATCGAGTTCAACAATTTCAGATCATAAGCTCGGCCCCCATTTCATTTTCTCTTGTAATTGTTCCACTCCTTTCCCCACCCCCCCCCCCCCTTTCCTTTTGTTTCTCTCTCACACCTGGCAGCTATCTTTTGCCCTGCCAGTACACTTTACACCAAATCCCAGCCTATTACCATCTCGTCTAGCTTCTAATCTCTTTTACTTCTTTTGTTTCTTTTATTCTTTTGTCCGATCGCAGCCCTGCCTCCGATCTAGTTTCTTTTCTTTCCAGTTTTGAAGAAGGGTCCAACCCAAAACGTCAACTCAAATTTCTCTCCACGGATGTTGCCTGACCTGCTGAGTTTTTCCAGCATTTTCTGTTGTTATTTCCTGAAACATTTCAATTGATCTAAACATATCCTGCATTACAAGACAAAAAAAGTTTTAAAAAGTTGAATTATCCAAGTGCATGTTTTTCCAAAGTCTTGGGACACGGTGTGTGATGTACAACTGACTCATAACTGGAGTGGGCAATTTGACCCAGCTGGTGCAGCCGAGTCAACTCAGATTCTCAAAAAGCTATTTAAAAAAAAACCTTTTATCATCCATAAAATTTTCCAGTATTCAAGTGAAACTTTTTCAAACGTTCAAGATCACGGTATTAATTCTTCAACTAATCATCGTGCATTGACCAGAGCATACTAATAGTCAGCACAAACTGAAAGAACAATTAATATGACTGCTGAAACTGTACATTATTCAGAGGTCATTTCATGGCAGTAACGGAACCTCAGGGTTCAGGTGAGGATTTGGATACTGCCGTGTAATCTTTCCCAGGAATCCATTACTCGCAGGTCCCGACCTAGGTATTAGATAAGAACACAAGAATTAGGAGCAGGAGTGGGCCATACGGCCCCTCGAGCCTGCTCCGCTATTCAATAAGATCATGGCTGATCTTCTACCTCATCTCCACTTTCCCGCCCTATCCCCATATCCCTCTATTCCCCTGGAGTCCAAAAATCTAATTGATCTCAGCCTTGAATATACTCAACAACTGAGCATCCACAGCCCTTTGGGATGGAGAATTCCAAAGATTCGCAACCCTGAGTGAAGAAATTCCTCCTCATTGCAGTCCTGAATGGCCGACCCCTTATTCTGAGACTGTGACACCTTGTTCCAGACTCTCCAGCCAGGGGAAAACATCCTCCCTGCATCTACCCTGTCAAGCCCTCAAAGAATTGTATATGTTTCAATGATATTCTGATTAAGAAAATGACAAACTTTGTATAGAGGAAAATGAAACAGACGGCAGTGTGAGAAGCTCCAATTGGCCAGGGCCAGGGCTGCAGATATCGCCAGTTACTCACCTCCACTGTGCCAGTACCTCAGAAGCGAGCTACTGCTCTTCATCCAGCCAAAGACGACAAACAAAAAAATCTTTTGATGACGGGGTCACAAAATTCTAGAAACTAACGACATTATATAAAGATATTATTTACCTCTATCTTCAGCTAGAACATCCTCCTCATTCACTTCTTCCTCAGCTGCAAGAGAAATAATAGTGAATGGATACTGGGCCTATACTAGTTTGAAATTGCAAACAAAGGAGCAAGGACTTGGATTTAACAGAGTTATCTATATATATTGAGTCATTCTACTAGAGGCCCTGCTTAGTAAAATACTAGAACAGTGACAAAGGTAGAGGGAAGTACAGTACAAGAAATAAAGACAAAAATACAAAATATAAAAACTTCCCCTGTAAGGGGGTTTAGAAAAAGCACATGTATATTTTGAGTTCATCAAACGTTCTCCCCCTACATGTTACGTTTCCTTTAAGTATAATGACATTAAGCCAGTACATTGTAACCCTTTGAATAACAGATGCCCGTGTTTTGGAATGGAATGTTGGATTGGCAGACCCAAGTTTTTATCACTAATCATCTGCTCTGCCAGCTTACCTCGCCTTCACGGCATTGATGCTGATCACACTCCATTATCTCAACTAAGTACACACACACAGCTGAAGCACCCCAAATTAATATAATGAACCAATGTTAATTAGCTTTTTTTACACTGTCAGAATGGTAAATCCTCAAAACCGGTACCCCAATATTGAGACTCACACTTTAAACAGTAACATGCAAGCGAGCGGGGCGAATTCTAACCTTTTCTGGCTAGTTTTTTTTAAAAAGGGCACCTGCTGGTTAGGATCCAGTTTGTTAGAACATTAGTCAAAAGGAACAGCAATTCTATTGGAAGTCTATTAAGTTAATGGACTAGTTGTTTCCTTTTAAGGATTAACATGTTACCCAAGTGATAAATCCAATCACAAAGTCACTGAATTTGAACTTCTACACAAGCGTTTGTTTCATGGCTACTTTTAAAAGCATGAACATGAATGAGGACACAATTAGGTTTAGGCATCAAATCTGCAGAATAAAGTTCCTGATTAAAGAAGAAGCTTATTCTGCCATCAAGTACTTTGAATGTTTAAGCATTCGCCCCTAGATGTTTTATGATTAGAGATTATTTCAATTACTAAATGACTGGTTAGCATGGCCTGGTCAGACTCTCCATTTTGTCAAAACAAGAAAGTGCATAGGTCAGTGAAGATCTGAAAGAAAACAATGGGTTAATGCATTTCAGTTTTTCTTTCTACTCTTCGTTATGTGGCCTGTGAGCTTAACATCTGGATATCACACGGAGGCAGTCAGCAAAACTGTCCGAATCGATGGAGCATTAGAATTATCCCCGCCCCAAAATCAATGTTCAGATTTTATTTTTTTTAAAAGCACACACCCGATGACCACAGGGTTAAGTTGAAGGAGTAAGCCTCAGGCATTTTTAAAAAGCCATAAATTGCAAATAATTCAATTCTAACAATAATCCAGAACTAATATTTTGCATAAATGTACACACACTAATATAATCTACTGAAAAAATACACAGTAGAAATCCACATGCAGCAGACCAAGGGTTAAACCAGAACTGTTTGAAAAATGAAGACCTCTCTCCCATCCCCACTCTTCCAAAGCGGTCACTTCAACAGGGATGGGCTGCAGGAACTGCAATCTAACCCAAAATCCCTGGCAGCACAAAGTACAAGGACACACACAAGATTGCAAGATAAATAGACAAGGAAAGCAATTTGGCCCATTTTAGCTTATTCATCTAAAACACCTAAAAGTCCTGTCAAAACATCCCACTGTCTCTTCAATCAAGTGATCCCAGAACTTTTGCCTTCACTACCCTAACTGAAAGCCTATTCCTAATCTTGATCATTCTTCATGTGAAGTTTTAAATTTGCCTTTCACTTGTTTATGCACTTTGTTCTACCTTCATGGAATACCTTGGATTAACACAATAGAGCACCCATTATATTTGTCATTGAACCTGACCCAAAGAACATTGTCAGAGGCACAACCAGATACACAGTCTCTATTTAAAAAAAAGTGAACTTAAAGTTGATGGGTAATGAGTAATCATTCACTTTCATAAATCAAAATATACTAATGCTTGAAGAACCTAGAACAAGTTTACACTGAGAATACTAAACCAGTGTAAAACCATTACAAGACAGCATTCCAACAAAGATTAATTACAGGTAGGAATCAATTGACATTATAACTGGGAAGCACAAGCAGTTTGATCAACTGATTCCAACCAGATGATTACCTGGAATGACTCAACCACCCCTTTATACAGAAATCAGCCAATTTACAATCTTGAATTCAGTGTACTCTCTTGTAACATTGGATCTCAATGGGATGTTTTGCAAGTGCAACACACTTTGGGGAACTAAACAAGAATTTGCAATCCTTCATAAACTATAAACTCCTAGATTAACTATTTTTAAAAAGCCCATATAATTTGTGTGCGATTAAATAGCAATCATGACTTTACCATGTTCTTCCAGGTAAGCCTGCAGTCTCTGGATGAGATCCTGCTCGTTTCCTTTAGTATCCAGTTCTCTTGAAGCACATTCTTGTCTCAGTTCTGTCAACTAAAGCAACATGGAGAAAGTAATTAAATAGTGATAGGCTAGACGAACCTCATCGGTACAGCTTTAAACATCAAATATGGAGGTTTACAGCATAGAAAAACCACCATTCCTGTTTGTGCTGGCTCTTTGCTAGAGCAATCCAAAACTAATCCCACTGCCCGCTCTCTCCCCCCATAGCCCTGTATCAATCCCAAACTAACCCCACTCTCCCCCCATAGCCCTGTTTCAATCCCAAACTAATCTCTCTGCCCCACTCTCCCCCCATAGCCCTGTATCAATCCATAGAATGTGGATTAACCAATGGCTTGCACAGGTTTCTTCTTTGCTCTTAAACAAGTCCCCTCTTTACAAAACCCAAAAAAAGTGTTATTTTTATTGTTTTATGTACCTACACACTCACTTTCAGGGAATTATATCCCATTTAAAACATCTGTAGTACACAGTACAGTAGCACAAGCGGAGACTAAAGAACATGGCACAAACAGACCTAGGGTCTTCCTGGTCTCGGTGGCTCGTGACTTCCCTGGGCGGTGCACTTACCCACTAGGCCATTGGGGAAACCATGTGTTTCTTCTCAATGCGGCACTCGGGACATTCCCAGTACATTTATGTCGCTTAAAGGATCGGGGAACTTTGGAATAACAGAAAAGTAACCCCCGCCCTCAGAGACAGAGAAAAAAATCAACCGCCAATGTCCCCACGGGTCTCAGCAGTGTAATCCCGGGGGGATTAGAATGGGGACGCTGAAGCGCGGCGACTGCTCGATCAGTCAATGTGAAGCGGGGGATTCAGTCACAGAGCCTTCACCCTAAGCGCGGACCACCGCCCTGTCCCACGGCCCCGGCCTTCAGCTCCCTTTACCTTCAGTTTGCTAATGTCTACCGCCGTCCTGTCCGCCATCTTGCTAGACTCTTCTCCTCCCACCGCCGCCTGTCCAATAGCGAGCCGCTTTAGTCACCGTCCAACAAGCCGCCGCGCTATTGGCTCAGAAGAGGCAGCGGGCAGCTCAATCAACAGTTGCTATAGAGACCTGAGGAAAAAGAGAGAAATATAAATTAACTAGAGTAAAGAAAATAGAGTAAAACCTGCAACAATATTTCCCAACATTTGAGAACAAATAACGATGGAAATGAAATTTTAAAATCATCCATAGTTCTGGTGATATGGCAGCAGTTTGAAGCGGTTCTCTAGAAAATGCTGGAAAAACTCAGCAGGCCAGGCAACATCCGTGGAGAGAAAATAGAGTCAACGTTTCGGGTCAAAACCCTTTATCTTTGTCTTGTTTTGCACACTTTGTACAAAAATAATAAATTGCAGGACAATGGCGTATTACAGTTTAAACTCTTTTATGAAGCATCAGGTCTGATCTGACTCACAGCAGTACAGCACTCTGTGGACAAGATGGAGTCAGGACCCCCTGGGTCTTCCAAACAATAGCAGTCCTTACAGATGCCTGCAGGCTAATGACAACTCAGCATGTGATCACGTGAATATAATAGGTATTCCTTACAGATGCCTGCGGGCCAATGATAATTCAATATGCAAATGTTACATCCCCTTTCTTTTAAAAGAAAAATGTTATGCATTACTTTTAAACCTTTCTTCTACATAATGTTCTCAGTAGCATCAACATATAAGTAAACTCAACGTTTAACTAGCACTGAAAACATCTCAACGTTTCAATAACGATGTACAGTTTTTTTTAGGGCAGCGATCCGCCTACACCCTTTGACAGTTCACAAGTCAAGGATAACTCTAGGCTTGACCTCTCGTCAGAATGACGGTGTTGTTCCTTGGTGTTCAGGAGGTGCCTGCGATTGCGGCGGTACACCTGTCCTTCTGGAGTGCAGACGTGATACGATCGCTCAGTGTCAGCTGGCTGGATGACGACTGCTGGCTTCCAGTAGTCATGCTCCAGGATTCTGACAGATTCTCCATTGTGCAGCGGCGGCAGTAGTCTAGCTGACCTGTCATAGTATCTCTTTTGGTGTTGCTGTCTCTGTACACGTTTTGCATGCACTTGCTTGCGGCCGACAACCTGCCAGGGCCTGTCTGGGATACGGTGAGGTATCATGGGCTCTTTGACATTTGATGGGCGGCGTTCTAGACAAATGGAACATTTTCCGACAATGTCCTCAATGTGTTTGCACATTCCGGGCCAAAACATAATGTCACGTGCTCTTTGTTTGCATTTTTCCATGCCCATATGTCCAGCATGAATTTTTGTCAACATCTCTTCTCTGAGACTGGTAGGAATGATGATTTTCTCCCCTTTGAAGACGATTCCATTGATTCGTGACATTTTGTCTCTGTGGTTCCAGAATTCAGATATGCTCTGAGGGCATTTCCTCCTTTCCTCAGGCCATCCTTCATGTATGACTTTGCTCAGCAGTGTGAGTTGTGCATCTTTCTCTGTTCCTGCTCGGATCTCCTTCAGTTTTGAGTCACTCACAGGTAAGCTGTTGTACACCATGTGCACCTGCACATCCATGCCTTCACTGAGGCTGTTGTCCTGGTAGCTAAGAGACTTTCTGGAGAGCGCGTCTGCGATAGGAATGTCTTTGCCTGGACGGTGAATGATTGTGAAGTCGTACTTCTGTAGCTGAAGGATCATTCTCTGTAGCCTTGGTGGGGCTGCGGCTAGTGGTTTCCTCATGATTGACTCAAGGGGCTTGTGGTCGGATTCCACAATGACTTGTCGGCCATAGACGTACTGGTGGAAACGCTTACATCCAAACAGAATTGCATATAACTCTTTCTCGATTTGAGCATAGTTGATTTCACTGTCTGTGAGAGATCTGGAAGCGTAGCCGATGGGCTTTCCTTCTTGCAGTAATACTGCGCCTAGTCCGTACTTTGATGCGTCCACTTGTAGTCTGAGCTCTTTGTTGGGGTCAAAGTAGGCAAGAACCGGTCCTGGTTCTCTGGTGATTAGGTCTTTCATTTTCCGAAATGCTGTGTCATGTTGTTTGTCCCACAGGAACTCATTGGATTGTTTGAACAACTGACGCATGGGTGCGTTGATTTCGGAGAGGCTCGGGGCAAACTTGGCTAAGTAGTTAACCATGCCTAGTGCTGTCTCTAGCTCTGCGCGGTTCTTCGGCGGCTCCATCTTCTTGATGGCGGAGATTTTCTCTGGATCCGGCTTAATGCCATCAGTTGAGAGGCGATGCCCGAAATAACTGATCTCGGTGGATCCGATTATGCTTTTCTCGGGGTTGAGCCGGATGCCTTTCTCCCGTGATCTTTGTAGCATCGCCCGGAGGTTCCTGTCATGTTCCTCTCTATTCCTGCCATAGATGAGGATGTCGTCTACGATTGCGACTACTCCGTCGAGGCCTTTATAGGTTTCGTCGATCTTCCGCTGGAATTCATCCTGAGCTGAGATAAGACCAAATGGTAAACGCAGAAATCGGTAGTGTCCAAATGGTGTGTTGAACGTTGTTAGCTTAGATGACTCTTCCGTGAGCTTGATAGTCCAGTATCCTGATCGTGCGTCCATTACACTGAAGTAACGTGCTCCCACTAGCTTGGGTGTGATGTCATCTAGCGTTGGTAGAGGGTAGTGAGGGCGTTTGATAGTCTTGTTCAAATCTCTGGGGTCGAGACAGACTCTGAGCTTGCCTGTACGTGGTTTCTCAACCACTACTAACGCGTTGACCCACTCTGTCGGTTCTGTTTCTCGGACGATGATTTCTGTAATCTCCATGCTCTGCAGCTCCTCCTTCAGGCGACTGCGTAGAGCAAGGGGTATCCTTCTCGGTGGGCAAACCACAGGGGTTGCTGCTGGGTCAAGGTGAATAGTGCATTCACCTGGGAATAGTCCGATTCCTTTGAAAACATCAGCAAACTCCTCCATGACTGTCTGCTTCTCAACTGGTGCTGTCAATGATAGCACTAGCTTGACGAGGTCCATGTCTAAACATGCCTTTAGACCTAGCACTGGAGGTGCTTGAGTGTCAACAATGTAAAAGTCCAACATCATGTCGCTTTCTTTGTACTTGCATTTCATCACGCATGTGCCTTTTACAATGAGCTGCTCACCCCCATAGCCGGTCAGTCTGCGTGAGGTGGGCTGTAGCTCACACTCATCGTTCAAGCTGTGATACTCACTCAGAGGAATTACGTTAACCTGAGATCCAGTGTCTAGTTTAAACCTAAGCTCTTTGCCCTGTTTTCCTATCTCAATATCGGCATAGGCTTGCTCAGTCCCTGAAATCTGTTTTTTCTGTGACACAGAATCAATAAACAGTTCCTCTGCATTTGGCTCTCTATCTGGCATTTAGCTGTCACTCACTGTGTGTACTGCTTTTCCGAAAACAGTCTTGCAAACTTTAGCAAAGTGGTTCCATTTACCACATTTAGTACATTGCCTTCCTTTGGCAGGGCAGTACTCCTTTTCTCCATGCCAGTTGTTTCCACAATATCCAGTTTTTGAAGCGTTTTATGTCTGTGTCACCCATTTTTAGAACTCTCGCTGTTCTTTCTGTTCTGAAACACGCTCTCTGAGTGGTGTTCTTTGGTGTGTGTCTATTAACTGCGTGCACTGTCTGTTCACGCGAGCTGCTCGTAGCGCCGGTTATGGTTTTCAACTGTGCTTGGGCTATCTCGTGCAATCTAGCTATGTCCATAGCTTTGTCCAGCGTTAGCCCGGACCCAACATTCAAAAGTTTCTCTCTCACTTTAGCTGAATGTATTCCAAACACGATGCGGTCTCTGACCATCTCATCTTTATCTTCTGCATATTCACAGTCTTTTACCAGTAGTTTTAACTCAGTCACGAACTGTTCAAACAACTCACTAGCTCCTTGTACTTTCTCCTGAAACTTGTACCTAGCGAATATCGTATTTGTCTTGGACATCACATATGATTCAAAATGGTCAAAATAACTTTTCAGTACCTTTGCTTCATCTGCGGTGAGAGACCATGTGTTAAAAATGTCTCTCCCTTTTTCTCCGATCCACAGGAGTAGGTAGCTGCATCTTTCTTCCTCCCCTTTGCTTTTCAACGGACCCGAGAACATTAATTCCACGTGTTGGTTGAACTTGCTCCATTCTCTAGGTAAGTTCAAAGATTCCCAATCCATTCGAGGCAAGGGAGCTCCAACGATGTCCATTTCAAATCCCTGTTCTGACACCATGGGCTAGATTTTTAGGGAGCCATCAGGCGGGGTTTCAGGCGTGTGGGGTGGGGGGGAAATCCAGACTTTGGGGGTCCCGACACCATCCCGCCCAAAACCCCGCCCCACGTAAGTTTCAGGGGCGGCGGGTACCTGCCCCGCACTGGGACCCGCCAAAACCAGGCGGGAAGGGATTAGTGCCAATTAACTGCCAACAGGCAGTTTTTAGCCTAATCCCCATTTTGAGGGGTTTCGTGTGGGTTTCCCGACGGCTCCAAACCACGCCAGGTTAGAGCAGCGGGCCGTCGGGTTGAATGAGTTGGAGGGGTCGCGATGTCGGTGCGCAGGTGAGTGATGGGTGCATGAGTGTAAAGGTAAGTGTGTTTGGTGTGTCTAAAGTGTGTAAAGAACTTTTACTTACCTTTACTTACCTTAACAGCCTTTCTTCCTGTAGGCATCGGGAGCGCATCACTCAGCCGGAACTGAAAGCTGAACGGCTGCGATCTGTCAAAAGTGACAGCCTTCAGCTTTGAGTGCTGCTGAGATTTCTAAATGAGTCTGCGTAGAAGGACTCATCTTAGAAATCAGACTGTCAGTGTTTGACAGCTTCAAACAGCTGTAAAACACTGATATTTCATCTGTCAGAAATCTTGACAGATGAAATTTCAGTCTGTGACGTCACCTGTTGCCGGGTGGCCCTTAATTGGCCTGCTGAGCCCGCTGGGCGGGCTCAACAAGGTCAATCAAGAGAAAATCGCGCGGATTGGCCGGACGTCGAAGTAGGCGGGTCAGAAACCTGAAAGGGGAAGTCCCGCCTTCTTCCCGACAGGTTCGACAAAATCAACCCCCATGTCTTGTTTTGCACACTTTGTACAAAAATAATAAATTGCAGGACAACAGAGTATTACAGTTTAAACTCTTTTATGAAGCATCGGGTCTGTGATCTCAATCATACAGCACAATGGGGAAAAGATGGCGTTAGGACCCCTAGCCTCGGGTCTTCCAAACAATAGTAATCCTTACAGATGCCTGCAGGCCAATGATAATTCAATATGCAAATGTTACACACTGGTTCTCCCTTATCTATTCTACCAGTTACATCCTCAATAAGACACTTTATACCCTGCAGTGCCCACCAGTTGCAAAAGGCCTCAAGTATACTGGCAGACACGGCATGCTCCCTCTCCAAGGGCAACCGAGCACGGAGAACACCCTGGAAGAGGCAGCCAGGGCGAACCCTTGGAGCAACAGCTGGAAGAAAAGTAAATGGGAGAAATCCGTGTGTTCTGTGGCTATGTCTGCTCCCGGGTGCCCCTGGAAAGAGAGCATGCGGTGTCTGCAGGTACACTTGGGGCTGTAGTGTATGTAGCCGTCTACCTTTAAGAGATTATTGTATGTAACCGTTCACCTTTAAGAGAACTATTTTAGGTGTGGCACTACTTGTTTGGCTTCTGTATACGGTAATACCGACGGTGACCACACCGGTATATAAGTGCTGTGGCATGATTTATTGGGCAGATTCGCCCTGACCTTCAAATAGTAAAGTCCTGTTGTATGTTACTCCTGAAGTCTGTGTCGTAATTAACTGCACAACCCACAGACTTTACAGTGGCGATGAGTCCGATCGTACCCTGCGGCAACAATAAGACTTCCAAAGCAACTAAGGAGCGTCGAAAAAAAAAAAAAGGCAACCGCCTCGTCATTCTGCTGGGAGAAAACTCAAGGCTGCAGCAATAGAAAGGAGGAAGATTTTAGCGACAAAAACTTCCATCAGCAACAGGCACTGACTGTCCCTTCTGCCACGGTGACTGTGAGTAAGGGAAAGTGAAAAGAATAGCCGGAGGATAAGGGCTGGGCACTCGACCACGGTCGAGGGGGAAAAGGAGCCGGACTAAAAGTCGGGTCCAACGGCGTCGTGAGAGACCGCGACCGGGGGAAAAGCCGGGCGGTGACCGAAGCCACGAAGCGCTGCGACCGGGAGCATAGGCGCGGGAAGAGAGAAACTCAGCCGCAGCCGGGGAGAGAAGCACCGGACTGCGAGAGGGCTGGGAGGCGCGATTGGGGGTCCGAGCGAGCGGGAGAGGCAGAGCCGACCAAGAGAGACTGCGCGAGAGCCAGTCCAGAGGCTGAACTGTCCTTCGTCAACGGGGTGTACCCAGCGCCGGTAGAACCGAGCGAGCGGAAGAGAGACTGCGCGAGAGCCAGTCCAGAGGCTGAACTGTCCTCCGTCAACGGGGTGTACCCAGCGCCGGTAGAGCCGAGCGAGCGGGAGAGAGACAGAGCCGAGCAAGAGGAACTGTGCGAGAGCCAGCCCAGCAGCTGAACCTGTTCGCCGCCAACGGGGTACCCAGAGCCGGTTGCCCTGCCATATAAAAAAAAAAGGGGAAAGCCTTGAAGCCGACGCGCAGGCTGTAAACCTGAAAGCCAGCGGCCGTCGCCCGTGGGGAAAGTGTACCCCTCCCGCCAGGGGAAACACGGGAAGCCGCCATTAGGCGGGGAAGAAGACAGAAGCGGGAAACCGCCATTGAAGTGGGCGGGGAGAGAAGATAAGAGCGGGAAACCGCCATTTTCGCGGGAAAACTGCCATCTTAGAAAAAAAAAGAAATAAGAATTTAAAGAAATACTTGTGTTGTTCCCAAAGAGAGGAAGATGCCTAAGCGTGGTAACATCAACGATTTTAATTCGGAGATAGAAGACTGGGCCACGTACGTGGAACGCATTGAGATCTATTGTGAGGCCAACAAAATAGAAGAAGACGACAAAGCTATAACCTTGCTAAACTCGATGGGCGCAAAGACATACGGGCTCTTGAAGCATCTACTATCACCAGCTAAACCGGCGGATCAGACTTTCGATGAGATTGTGGCTGTTCTGAAGGATCACTTGAACCCCACACCGTTGATGTTGGCTGAACGATTCAAATTCTATGCGAGAACACAACGGAAATACGAAAGCAACGCGGAATACTTGGTCGAACTGCGTAGACTAGCGAAATACTGCCAGTTTGAAGGGAATCTGACAGAGGCATTGCGAGACAAGTTCGTATGCGGATTGTCCAAGGAAGGGACGCAAAAGCGACTACTCGAAGAGAACGGCCTTACACTTGACAGGGCTGTCATTATAGCAGCATCGCACGAAGCCGCAGCGAAAGGAACTGCGGAAATGCAGCTAAAGGCAGCGGCACTCGGTGTGGACCAAATTACCTCGAGTATGACAAAATGCTATCGCTGTGGGAAGACAACACACGATCAAAACCAATGCTGGTTTAAGAACCAGGAATGTAGGAAATGTGGCAAACTGGGTCACATCGCTAAGGTATGCCGGTCAGGGAAGAAGACCAACAACCAAAGGAAGCCATCACAGGAAAAGTACAACAAGGTACACAAGGTGGCTGAGAAGAGTTCAGACGAACAGAATTCAGACTCAGACCCAAACGGCCAGGAGCTGGGTAGTCTGAGAATTCATAATGTGAGCAAGGAAGCTGACCTACAAACTATCTGGGTCATACTAAAAATAGCTGGAGTCCCAGTGAGAATGGAGTTGGACACTGGATCAGCTGTATCAGTCATAAATCAAAGGGACTACCACCGGCTATTCTCTCACATACCCTTACGAGATACCAAGTTCGTATTGCAGACATACACGGGGCATAAAGTATACCCCATGGGAAAGATAAGAGTCAAGGTGAGAGATAGGGGTAAAGAACACCCAAGAATGAACTTGTACGTACTACCTGAGGGAGGACCACCACTTCTAGGACGGGAGTGGATTAAGAAAATAGACATGGAATGGCACTATCTAAAAGCCATAACGAGTGAGGACTCGGTGCAGACACTCAGCTCGGATTCTGAAATGGATGACGATAAGACCAACTCAAATATGGAAGACCAGGCTAAAAAGGACTTGCCGACTAAGGTTGGAAAAACAAAGACCTGCATAAAGGCTTATGCTCCAGAGAAGAACAAAGTTTCAGAGCAGAACTCCAGGGTGACAGAGAATTCTGAGCCTGTTCAAGTTAAGGACTTATCCACGACGGAAGAACACCGAGCTCGGACTCAAACTTATTTCAAAGTACGACAACAATTAGAACAATTGAGTTACCGTCTCATACAAGAGATGAAAACGATGAAAAAGTTCTGTGACACCGAATGGGAGAACCTGGAAAGACAGCAGAAGCAGCTAGCTCAAGCAGAGAGCGACCATAGAGCCATCGTGACCAATTACCGATCACATCTTCCTGATGCTGTTCAGGAGTTAGAATATTTGCAGAATGAAGCAAATGAAGAGGAATCTTCAGGAAGCCAGGGTTTTATTCCAGTTACTCTCTACGACTCCTTACAAGCAGAGTGTGAGAAGTTGAAAGAACAGTATGAACAGGCCCAGACTACCATTCTGGAAGGGGTTAACTCGGCAACCTCCGAAAAGTTAGTTTTAGTGGAAGCATATGAGCAACTAAAAGTTGAACAGGAGCAAGAAGTCCAAAGGCTGCAGGAAATGCTTGATGAGCTCAAGGCCAAGACAGACTCATTGGTAAAAATTCCATCCATTGATGAGACATTAGAGGTGGAAGACATGGCAGAACATGAAAGTCAAGATGTCCAAGAACTCATAAAAATATTGAAGGAAACCCAAGACAAATATGAGGCGGCAATGACCGAGGTTCAACAACTTGAAGAACAGATTCAACTGGGAATCCTTTCAGTGGAAAACAAGGCAACTGGAAGAAACACAGAGACTGTAAGATTGGCCCCTGAACATGAGCTAGAGAGCATCAAGGCGCAACTTCTTCGAGTGCTTAAAACCAAAGTACAAGAGGAAAGGAAGGTGAAAGCATTGGAGGGAAAGGTGGATGAAATGGAGAAGACTCTGATCCACAGTGCCCCCGGGGAAGAGTTAACGGTCAGCCAACTCCTTCACCGGCTGAGAGACAAGACTCCACAATGGGAACACGAGCTTCAATCTTCAAAGGGAAAGAATTCGGAGCTCCCAAACGTTATGGAAATAGCTGAGGTGGCAACACAGATTTTACAGGAATGCCAAAAGTACGCTGAATCACGTCAATGGGAACATCAGAATGTTGAAACAGCTGCTCCAGTAGAAGAATTGAATAGCCTGATAACTCAATCCCCGATGGAAGGGAAAGTGTTGAAATCACAAATGAGGTCAGTAGTGAAGGATTCGCAGGAAACCCAGGAAGAGCGGGATGAATATGAATGCATGAAGAAGTCTCTTCAAGAAAGAGGTCTAGGGAGGGAACAACAGTCGACTAACGTCCAGATGGGTAAGGAGGAAGTAGAAGGTCCTCTCGCTGGCCTAACTCAGGACGAACCCGAATATTACCATGACCTGTTGAGTGACACTGAATATTACGAGGATCTGGTCTGCCCAGCTTGTGATGAAAACTCCCAAAGTGCAGAAATCAGGATGAAGCACTTAAAGTCTAAGGAACATAGAGAGATGGTGGCGCTACAGCTGGCAGCGGATAAGGGAGCCCCGAGAGTCTCCAAGAAGCAGAAAAGAAAAAGAAGAAGCAGAAGATGATAACCATCTAAACCATTATCACTTCTACCAGATCATGCACGTGGGGCCTACGAAGGGAAATAAATCAGTTGGGAAGTAGGAAAAATTACCAAGGCAATCCAGCTGTTTGTAAAAACCGCACTGCTGGTTCAGCAGGACGAAAGTTCAAGCTGTTACGTCAAGGGGAAGACTATTGGAGGAGTCACGCTAGCAAGATGAACCGGCTACACCACAGAGATGTTGTTCGGACCGAGTCAAGACCAGAGACTGAATCTGTGAATTGTTCCCACAGAGACTGAACCTGTGAACTGTTTCCCGCAGAGACTATATCTGTAATTTGTTTTACATGAAGAACCTGTGAACTGTTTCCCGCAGAGACTATATCTGTAAATTGTTTTACATGAAGTTGAATGTATATATTCTGTTTAATGGGGAGTAAGTATGTTGTAAGCTAAAAAGGGAGGATTGTAGTGTATGTAACCGTCTACCTTTAAGAGATTATTGTATGTAACCGTTCACCTTTAAGAGAACTATTTTAGGTGTGGCACTACTTGTTTGGCTTCTGTATACGGTAATACCGACGGTGACCACACCGGTATATAAGTGCTGTGGCATGATTTATTGGGCAGATTCGCCCTGACCTTCAAATAGTAAAGTCCTGTTGTATGTTACTCCTGAAGTCTGTGTCGTAATTAACTGCACAACCCACAGACTTTACAGGGGCCTTCATATGACCAGTGGGCATCGGAGGGACTGGAGTTCATTATAGACACAGAGAATAATGTTATGATTTGGCTTATTAGGTTTCCTTTCGTTTTACTCGTGGTTTGGAGTTTATTGTTTGTGCCCTTTTCAAAAGGGGCACTTTTTGTTCATTTGATCCTTGATTAATGGTCATCCTAATTGGCAATTAAAAAGAGGGAGGAATGAGTCTGTGGAGACCCAAGGACCACTCTCTCCGATCGAATGTGCCATTTGAAGTGGCTGCTGAGAGAGCTGGAGAATTTGTACTGGGCGCACTGTTTAACCCCCTGGCAGCAAATCTCCTCCATGTCTGTTTTTTCCCCTTCTTGTCCTTTTCTCGGATTATTCACTGGCGGGCCCTTTAAAGAGCACTGAACTGGGCTGGCACCGTGACTGGGCCTCCCGGACCCGCCCTCGCAGTCAGCCCAAGGATCGGAAGGGGGAGGGATTGTGACAGACTCTGGGCGGGAGAGAGAGAATAAACAGACGGGGTTGAAGTTTTTCCCGCCCCCTGCAAGTGCAGATTCCGCCCTCTCCCGGCGGCTCAGCGTGGAAGCGAAGCCTCCAGCGGACGCACGGGGAAACGGGCCGCGGACTCGTGAGTACCGAAGCCGGGGCAAAGATTGGAGTTGACGGGCTGGAGCGTGGCCGGGAGCCGCAAGGGCTCGAGGGGTTCGGTTCTGTGGGGGGCGGGCAGGGATCCACTGGATCGCTGGTGCTTGAGCACTTGGTGATCTGCTGCACCCGCATCATTGGCACCAAATCTCTTTTAAGAGGGATCAGAATTCGCAGCTTTCTCCTTTTTAAATCTGCACCGACACGGGCTCTGTAAGATGCAACTTACGCACGACCCTCTCGTACAGTGAGAGTCTATTCCGCCCTGCTCGCGGATCGCCCCCCAGCTTCCGAACCTCTTCCCCCTGTTTATCTATTTCCAGCTGCTGCAGCTCCATATTGAGGTGGTCCCACTAAGTGACAAGTCCCATGTCACCACCTGAACCGGCAGCGTTTCTCTAATAACTCGTTATCCAAAGATAAGACTTGGGTCGAGGTAATGTCAGGGGTGAGGAGGAGGAGGTTTCGACAATGTGGCAAGGACTGCTTTCCAGATAATTGTTTTTAGACCAATAAGGAAGGAAGGAGGCAGTGTTGGGAAATTAAGTGGGGCAAGTTGGCAAGGTAAGGGTAGGGGTATATCTGGGACACAGTGACCAGAACCTAATTAGGTTGGATATAAAAACTGAAAAGGAGAGGGTACAGTCAATGATAAATATACTTTACTGGAGCTAATTTCAATGTTAAAAGGGGAGGTAGCCCAGATATATTGGCAAATAGAACCATACACAAACCATGAGAAATGTCTAAACTGGAGACAATTAGGGTACAGACCAGATAGATTCCCACAAGTAAAATGGGGGGTGTGTCAAAAGCTGGAGTTCATTGGATGAGAAGAGAAATTAAAATGAGGCATCTGACCAATCTAAGGTTAATACAAAATAAAATCAAGTCAAATCGAGAGGGAAAGCAAAGATTAGAATGGCTCAGGGGTTATGAAGAAAAACTGGCAGGAAACAAAGGGAAATGGTAAAGAATTTTATAAAGATGTAAAAGAGGATATTGAAAATGTCAAAGGAAATCTTGGAGGATGAAGGGATGGCAGAGGTACTAAATGAGGACTTTGGTTTTCGAGAGTTAGCAATGGCAATGAAAGTGTACAGAGGAGGAGGTGCAGTAATTAGATAAGATAACAAAGATAAGGATGCAGTGTTGGAAAAATGGAACTAAAAGTGGGTAAGACACTGCTCTGCTGGCCACGTGCCAGAATGCTCAGGGAAGTCCGAGATGGAATAGCAGATGCTCTGACTGTATTGATTTGTATGTGGGTTCAATGACGACACATTCATGAAAGAGCTTGTCTTTTTATCTAAAGTATGTTCAACTCAGTTAACAGCATTACAGGAGACACCATCTTAGAGATCCATCTAAAACGAAACTAAAACTAAACTGCTTGTCTCTCACATGCCCTCTGCTGGTCAGGCATAAATAATCAATCAGGCAAATATGCTGGTAAGGCATAAATAATCAAACAGGCAAATACCATCACTATTTGCTGATATCATTACATCTCCCTTTCTTAAAACAAAAGTATTTTACTTTTATCTAACAACATGTTTTCTTTGTATTACTCTGCATTTTAACTAACAATTAATGAACTTACATTATCATTATCAAGGTTTTTTAACCTTGTTTTGTGTGTTCACATGAAATATGTAAATACACTAAAACTTGAAGAGAATAAGATAACATTACTTCCTTCTATAACAAGAGTCCTTAAATTTGCTCAATGAGTCTCTCCGGAGGCTTCACGCGTCTTGAGGATTTTCTGATTGATTGTCCTTGAATCTGAGTTGTTGCCTCAGATGATGGTTTCTCAGCTGTGTGATCAGGTTGTTCAACAGTATCAGTCTTTTGACTTGCTGTGGCTGGTCCCATGAGAAGATCTCGACGATTTCTTCGCAGAACAGCACCCTCATCTGTCTGAATGGTGTATGATCTTGGTTGGACTTCACTCAGGACAGTTCCCTTCTGAGTCCATATGTTTGTTTTGTCTTTGAACCTTACTTGGTCACCAGTGTGGAGTTCAGGTAGGTTTTGTGTTCCTCTGTCATAGTAGTACTTTTGCTTTTCTTTCTGTTGTTCTTTGAACTTCCTCACTTTCTCCCCCTCTTTTGTTTTCAGGAGGTTCTCCGGGATGGGTAGGTTTGACCTTAGCAGACGTCCCATAAGGAGTTGGGCTGGTGACATACCACACTCGAGCGGCGTTGTGCGGTATACAAGCATGCTCTGGTAGAAGTCAGTTCCACTGTCTTTTGCCTTGTACATCAGTCTTTTCACTGTCTGGACCGATTTTTCCACTAGTCCATTGGACTGTGGAAAGTGAGGACTTGACGTTGTGTGGACAAAGTCCCACTCTTTGGCAAAGTGTCGGAAACTTGCATTGTAAAACTGGGGTCCGTTGTCTGTGAAGACCTCGCTTGCCACGCCATGGCTGGAGAATATGGCTTTCATACATGTTATCACAGCATCTGCAGTGGTGGTGTACAGTCTACAAACCTCTGGATACAGGGAATAGTCTGTGACTACAAGATAGTCCTTCCCTTGACATACGAATAGGTCAGCGCCTACCTTCTGGTAAGGTCTGTCTGGCGCTGGGTGTGGCTTTAGTGGTTCTACCGGATTGCTTGCTCGATATTTCAGGCATATTGTGCAGTTTGACCTCATTTGTCACATCTTGGTTGATTCGTGGCCAGTACATCACCTCTCGTGCTCTTTTCTTACACTTTTCGATTCCCAGATGTCCTCCATGGATCCTTTTTAGCATCTCTTTTCTCAGACTCTGGGATAACTATTTTACTTCCTTTGTAGATGATGTCTTCGACCACTGATAGTTCTGCCCTGCAGTTCCAGTACTCTGCCATGTCAGGTGAGCGGTCTTGCTTCATGTTGGGCCATCCATCCAAGATGCTTTTCCTCAGTCGTCTCAGTGTTTCATCTTTGTTTGTCTCAGTCTTTATGAGCTCCATTTTTGCATCTGCTATGGGCAGTGCACTTGTGATCATGTCCACGTAGGCGTTCACTTTTTCATCCATTTTGGTGTTTGCGGGCTCTCTTGGGTCAACAGCTCTGGACAACGTGTCTGCTGTATACATCAGCTTACCCGGTGTGTACGCAACATTCAGTGTATAGCGTTGCAGCCTGATCATCATTCTTTGTATTCTAAGCGGACATCCATTTAGTGGCTTTTGGAACAATGCAATCAAGGGCTTATGGTCAGTCTCTACACTGATTGCTTGTCCTGACACAAACTGGTGAAATCTTTCACAGGCGTATGTGATGCTGAGCAGTTCCTTTTCTATTTGAGCATATCGCGTCTCCGCATCTGTCATTGAGCGCGATGCATATGCAATAGGTTGCCAGTAGTCATATTTTTGCAGAAGAACGGCACCGAGCCCACTCTGTGATGCATCTGATGATATCTTGATGGGTCTCGCTGGGTCATAAAACCTCAGAACTGGTTCCTCTGTGAGCAGTTTCTTTAGATCGCTCCATGACTTCTCATGCTCATGATTCCATTCCCATTCTATGTTCTTTTCAGTTAGTCGTCTCAGTGGCGACATCTTTTCTGAGAGGTTGGATATGAATTTATCCATGTAGTTGATCATTCCATTAAACCTCTGCACGTCCTTTTTGCATTGTGGCTTTGGCATATTCTCAATGGCGGACACCTTTCTGGGATCTGGTCTGATGCCCTCACTGCTAAGGATATCTCCCACGAATGTCAGTTCTGTCACCCCGAGCTGGCATTTCTCTCTATTCAGCTTCAGGTTTGTTTTCCTTGTTGCTTCCAGCACTTTTTTCAGTCTCTCGTCATGCTCAGTTCTTGTGGTTCCCCATACTATGATGTCATCCATTGATGTATCAACTCCCTCCAGGTGCTCATAGATCATATGGATAGTTTTGTGATACACTTCAGGAGCTGAGGCAATGCCAAATGGTAACCTTAGGAATCTGTATCTGCCAAATGGACTGTTGAACGTGCACAGTCTTGAACTTGCCTCGTCCAGTTTCATCTGCCAAAATCCTGATGATGCATCTAACTTGCTGAAATACTTTGCATTTGCAAACTGTGACATGACTTCCTCACGTGTAGGAAGCTTGAAGTGCTCTCTCTTTATTGCTCTGTTTAGATCTCTTGGATCCAGGCAAATTCTGAGCTTACCATTCTTTTTGTCCACAACGACGAGGGAACTCACCCACTCAGTTGGCTCATCTATCTTCTGAATCATGTTCAGGCTTTCCATCCTGTCCAACTCTGCCTTCAGTTGCTTTTGAAGAGCAAACGGAACTTTTCTGCATGGATGTATGACCGTTGGCATACTTTTATCTACTCTGATCGTGTGTTCTCCTGGAAGGCAGCCTAGACCCTGAAATAGGTCGTTGTACTCTTTCATGAGTTCATCATAGACTGTCCCTCCTTCGCTTTCCACAACGAGGACTCTCTTTACCAGGTTCAGTCTCTCACAGGCTATTAAACCTAGTATGGCTTGCACATCCTTTGGCACCACGATTAATGCTAGCGTGTGCTCTCTGTCCTTGTGTGTCACTTTGACAATGCATTTTCCTTTCACTGGTATATCAGTACCTGAGTATCCTGTCACTTTCACTTTTATTCCATGTATCTTTGGTCTGGGTCTAATTTTCTTAAAATCAGTCTCTGATATCACATTAACTTGTGCTCCAGTATCCAATTTAAATGGAATGTGTATGTCATTCACTTTTAGTGTCAACATCCAGTCTCTTTTTTCTTTTTTGTTTTCAGACACAACATCCACATAGAACTCCTCTATCTTGCTTTCATCTACTGCATGGACCTTGCTTTGTTGCGCTTGGTTCTTACAGCAACCGGCATAATGGTTGTTTTTGTTGCAACTATTGCATTTTTTACCATATGCTGGACACTTTTTTGGTGGATGCTGTGTACCGCATCGACTACATGACTTTCGATTGCCCCTTTCATTTTTGTTCACTGACCACGCCTCTTTTTCCACATTGGCGCTCTTTTTGTAAAACGGTTTGTGTCCGTTCTTACTCACTGCATCCACGTTGCAGCTACTGTCACTGAACAGCTCCTTTGCCTGCGACTTCACAATCTCTGCAGCCCTACACAGTGCTATGGCTTTTCCCAGGTCTAAATTTTGCTCTCTTAGCAGTCTTTCCCTTAGACCATTATCTGGAATACCACACACCAGTCTGTCTTTTATCAGCGAGTCTGTCAGTCCTCCAAATTCACACGTTTTGCTTCTGTTTCTCAGTTCAGTCACATACTGATCAATAGTCTCTCCCGTTTTCTGTACACATGTGAAAAATCTGTGCCTCTCAAACGTCACGTTACGTTTAGGTATGCAGTAGGCCTCAAACTGTTCCATTATTTTATCCAGCTTCATTTTGTCTCCCTCAGCAGCGAATGTGAAGTTATTATACACCTCCAGCGCTTCATCACCCACGACATGTAAGAACACTGACGCTTTCATTTTATCACTTTTCTCGTCGGCTCCGATTGCCGCTAAATACAACCCCAAACGTTGTTTGAACCTCCTCCAACTTTCAGCCACATTACCTGTCAACTGAAGCTTCGCCGGTGGGTGTAATCCTACCATTTTTTCACTTCGTTAGCTATTCTCCAATGGTAAGTAACGATGTTCTCTTTTGGCTTGCTAATATGTGGAGAGCTGATTTAACTTCAGATTTTTCCTCTTCATCTCTTTCAATCCCTTCTGACATCATGTATTGATTTGTATGTGGGTTCAATGACGACACATTCATGAAAGAGCTTGTCTTTTTATCTAAAGTATGTTCAACTCAGTTAACAGCATTACAGGAGACACCATCTTAGAGATCCATCTAAAACAAAACTAAAACTAAACTGCTTGTCTCTCACATGCCCTCTGCTGGTCAGGCATAAATAATCAATCAGGCAAATATGCTGGTACGGCATAAATAATCAAACAGGCAAATACCATCACTATTTGCTGATATCATTACACTGACCACAATCTTTCTAAACATGCTTGGATATGGAAGTTGTGCCAGAAGACTGGAGAGTTACTAAAATAATACATCTGTGCAAAAAAGGGATAAACCAGTTTACTGCACACCAATCATCCCAACACTGGTGTTGGGTAAGCTTCGAGAGGCTATAACACAGGATAAAATATAGTCGCCTAGAAAGATATGGGTTCTTTAAGAACACCTTTCACGACCTCAGGATGTCTCTGTGTTTTACAGCCAATGATGTACTTTTGAAGTGTAGTTGTAATGTAGGAAATGCAGCAGCTAATTTGCGCACAGCAAGCTCCCACAAACAGCAATGTGATAATGACTGGATAATCTGTTTTTAGTGATGTTGATTGAGGGATAAATATTGGCCAGGACACTGGGGTGAACTCCCCTGCTCTTCTTCAAAATAGTGCCGTGGGATCTTTTACATCCACCTGAGAGAGCAGACGGGGCCTCGGTTTAACGTCTCATCTGAAAGACGGCACCTCCGACAGTGCAGCACTCCCTCAGCACTGCCCCTCCGACAGTGCAGCACTCCCTCAGTACTGCACTGGAGTGTCAGCCTGGATTTTGTGCTCAAGTCTCTGAAGTGGGACTTGAACCCACAACCTTCTGACTCAGGTGAGAGTATGAGGAGAATTTTCTTTTACACGGGGTTGTTCCGATTTGAAATGCACTACCAGAAACAGTGGGGGAAACTGAACTCATACTAGATTTTAAAAGGGAAGTGGATATTTTAAAAATAAAATTTTTAAAGATTATGGGAAGAAGGCAGGGGAATGGGATGAAATGGATTGCTCTTTGAGAGCCAGCACAACATGAGGGGTCAAATGGCCTCCTTAAGCACTTTAAAATTCTATGATTCTAAGACTTGCTTCACAAACAGGAAACACTGAGAGACGTGGAATGTCTTCGCCTACTGGCGGAGACCACACCCAACTCTGCACAGGAGCAGACAAACCTAAATGCATCAGATAATGTAAGGCAGTCAGATAAAAGGGAGGTGCATTCCACTGTACTGTGACATAATCATAAATGTTGCAAAGGAAGATAAGTGTAAATAATTTGCCAGAGATCAGTCAGGTGTTTGTTTATCAAGCTTTAACCCTTAGACTGACAGTCTCAGGGACATTCTTGTCTCTCTGGGCCAACTGGTGCAAGTTTTCAGCTCATGTATTGTAACATTGGTACACTTGTATCAGCGGACACAGTAACAATAGTGTAGTTGTTATGTTACTGGACTAATAATCTAGAGGCCTGGACTAATCATCTGGCCTATATGTAACTCCAAGTCACACACCAATTTGATTAACTCTTAACTGCCCTCTGAAGTGATTTAGCAAGCCACTCAGTCAGGGCAAGTAGTGATGGGCAATAAATGCCAGTCTTGCCAGTGACGCCCATATCCCGAGAATTTTTTTTTTAAAGTTACAATACAGTTAGTGTTTTATAAGGAAAAATGTTTTTTTTTTTCACGCAACAATTTCACTAGCGAGGTTCTTTCTATCAGAAGCCAGGTGATTGAGCAATAAAAGGCTGCTCAAATATCAGGAGCAGCTTTTCATGACTGTTGAAGTGACCAGAATCATCTTAAGCCATGTTTTGATGTCCCAAACAGGAAGGAGCTCCACTGAGAAGTAAACTCACAGTGGTGTTGGGAGGGGGTCAAAGTGTTTGAGACAATGTGGGCCATTATGAATGGAGAGCACTGCCTACAGCCTACATTTGCAGTCCCACATCAGGTAAAGCTTTGTGGAGAATGCTTATTCCTCGGCTGTCCCAATCGAGCAGTTTTAAAGCATAGAACGTGCTTCAAAAGAGCACTATAAGCTTTTATATTGGTTGTTTAGATTCTGTGAGCCCAGCACCATGAGCTGGCTCTCCATGTTTATGTTGTTAAATCGGGTTTCCGTACACCGGTGCCAGATTTCTAACGCAGTTTTTCCCTGGGTCTACAGGTTTGCCGCTGCCCTCCAGGAAATTGATTTAACAGCATAAATGCCAGGGGCTGGCTCATGTAATCCAAATTAGATGGCAATCACTAGAGAAGTGGCTGAATGCAAACTGATAGTGAACAGATAACTTCCTGTAGGAAGTCACACAACACCAGGTTATAGTCCAACAGCTTTATTTGAAATCACAAGCTTTCGGAGCGCTGCTCCTTCGTCAGGTGAAGCTCCGAAAGCTTGTGATTTCAAATAAAGCTGTTGGACTATAACCTGGTGTTGTGTGACTTCCTACATTTGTCCACCCCAGTCCAACACCGGCATCTCCACATCAAGATAACTTCCTGTATAATATTACTTGGATTTATACAGTTCCTCATCACATTTTCGAGTAAGCTGAATGCACTTTACACAGTTGTTTTGGAGTGCATGGCTTATTATGTTGGGGAATATAGCAACCAATTCTGCACCAGCAACATCCCATAAACACCAATAAAATAGATGATCAGTTAATCTGTTTGTTTTGGGAGATGTTGGGTGAAGCTGGAACATTGGCCAGGGCACTGGGCAAACTCCTGTTCTTCTTCAAATAGTGCTGGGGAATCTTTAAAGTCCAGCTGAACAGGGAGATGGAGCCTTGGTTTAACTTCTCATTGGAAAGGCAATGCCTCTGATAAAGCAGCACTCTACTGAAGTGTCAATCCAGATTCTGTGCCCACGTTCTGTGGCAGATTGAACCCACAATCTTCTGACATAGAAGAAGAGTGGTACCAACTGAGCCAAGCTGACATGATGTCTCCCTGTGTAACATTCAGATTATGTGACCGTTCAATAGATCGGCCTGTTTGAGAACCACGCTCTAGAATACAGTGGAGTGCTTGGACTGTAATATTTTTATGTTGAGATCTTTCTGTGTACTTTAGCATGTTGTAATGTTGTTTTGGAGAACCACACTATGTGTTGGAATAAATGTTATTGTGAAGCTTTTCCTCTCGCATGCCATCATAACACCTCTGGTATTTCTTTTTCCAAGCTTGCATCTTGGAGATGCACAAAGGCCCTTCACAGCCAGCTGCTTGTGTTGGCTGTGGCGCCCATCAGTGGCATCCTAGTGAATCCGGATTTAATACATTTTCCACTCAACCGCATTTATTGGGCTTCATTTAGTTTGGGTCTGATCGAATCAGAAAGGAGATGTTTATGTATTATGATCGCCTATTTAGTGTTCGGGCAGACAGTTCACTTTTGGGGGTAGCCAGTTTTCGATTCCCTGCATTGAAAATAAAACCTGCAAACCCCAACCTACTGTCAAGTTTTAGACCTGGGTAAGGTGAGGCTCCTAGAACATTTCAGTGGGCCCAAAATGACACTCTTGCTGCTTTTACCAGGAAATATGGTTTCTAAAGAACGTTTCACAGGCATTTGGTTCCCGAATATGGTGAAGGATACAGAGGCTTTGGAGAGGGTTACCTGGATGATACTGAACTTTAGTAGTTATGTAGACAGGTTCCAAGAATCAGGCTTATTTACTTCAGATAAGTGCAGACTTAGAGGGGTTGTGAATGAAGTTTTTAAAATGAAGAAGTTGATGCAGTCTGGTTAGAGAGGAATAGTGGGTTATGCCTATAAAATCTGCAATTCTGAGACATAATATATGCTTGTTGGCACAGACACAGTGGGTCAAATGGCCTCCTTCTTTGCTATATGATTCTATGAAATGCAGCACAGTAAGGGGCATTCCTGTAGCTAACCCTGTTTGTTAAATGTAAATTTACCTGAAATCCCTAATGAGGTAACACCGGTAAACTCCAAAGTACAGATGTCTGACTACAAAAATACAGAGAAGTATGACACAAGACCCAAGAGTTTAATTCTGCCTAGAAGATGGATAGATTAGAATATGAGTCAGGGATAATTGATGTTTAGTGTAACAGTGCTTTATAGATTAAATGTATCGGACTACCCCATAATCACTCAGAAATCCTTGTTTAATTGCAATGCATGTTTTCCCAAGATCAAAACCTGCTTTAAAAAAAATTGGCACTTTAAAGTATGTTAGTAATTTTGTCCCATTATGGTGTAGAAGAAGGAATACTCTGTACCTTCTACTGTTTCAACTTGGAAAATCCTATGGTAGCATTTGAGGGGAAAAATTAAAAACCATGCTGGAAAATCTTCCAGTGGAGGCACTTTTCCTGTGGTTGGTTGTGCAGGAATTCCTGCAGTGGCTTCTGGTCAGGGCACATTACTGGTGTGGCAGTTATTTGAGGAATATCATTGCGGAGTGTACAGTACATGATCATCACTGGCACCCTGTGCCCGATCTTGCTCCCTCCGGCAGCACTTGAGTTTTATATATTTGTAATCTCTGTTTAAATTTCTCCATGTAGGACTCTTATCAGACGCAAGCCAATCACACTGAGCCTGCAGTACGCCAGATGTTGGTGAACTGAAAGCACAACACTTAACCAACTTCACCAATAGCATGAAGAGTGACATCGAACTTTGTCTTTCAGTTGTTGACTAACCCGCGGGGGGGGGGGGGGGGGCTGTGTTTCTCACTCGATTTTTGTGCTCCATCGCAGGGAGTTTTTCCAGTGTTCTGGCCAATGTTCCTCCCCCAACCAAGATCACCTCCAAAAAATCAAATTAATTAATCATTTACCTCATTGCTGCTTGTGTGATCATGCTGTACGCAAAATGGCTGCTGCCTGTCCCTACATAACAGTCGCCTCACTTCAAAGTCAGGCACTGTATCTGAAGTGCTTTGAGATGTTTGAGAGATGTGATCAGTTGCTTTATAAATACAAGTCTTTCCTTAAATCTGCTGATCAGTGGCAGCTGGGAGCAAACCTCATGTATACATTTTTTCCTACATATTACATGCTGTCTGAGCCAGGACAATCTGGTACTGAATCAAAATATCAGCAGCTCCAGCCTGGTTAGAGGAGGAGAGAATTACAAGTCCTTTGCTGACTCCAGTTTGCTCCATTTTCATTGACCAAAGGGTTTATCACGTGGGAAACTCTTTCAGAAAGAATGTGCTTTTTAAGAATCTCAGAAAACAGATCCTCTATTAGTTAGCTCTTGAGCTTTGCAACTGACGATTGGTCCTCTGACCATGAGAATTGGCCTACTGTTGCACTTCCAGCCAGTGATAAAGGCAAGGCTGCTCGGGACTGCCAGTTGTGTGTGGAACATCCGTCAGAAAGGAGCAAGTGACGACTAAACATTAGTACGACCTTTGAATCTGACAGTTTGAGTTAGGTCGCTGGAGTCGGTTAATGCTTTATGTATAACCATTTTAATTATTTGCGCAGGTAAGGTCTGGCTATCAAATTTTATATTTTAAAAGAGATATTTGAAAACTTTTTCCCCTAATTTTGCCAGGATTGCTATATTTGGAATCGGGTGTCCACACAGCTATGATATCCCGTGATGTATTTATTTCCTTTAGTTTAGAAAGCCTTAGTTAGGCCAGAATTATAGCATATGGCTCCTTTTAGACAATAGGAACCTAAGTAGTCAGCATCACCTGCCTTAACATTTCTGTTTTTTTAAGCAGTGCTTAAAAGGTTACCACATTGCAGCTATGGCCAGTATCCTAACCGCCTTGATCTGTGCTTCTGAGAAATCTGCAAATATTGCTCGAGCTTGTAAACGAGAGGAAGCGCTGTTCCAGCTTCTGATCGAAGAGAAGAAAGGACCAGATAAAAATAAGAAGTTTGTACAAGACTTCAAGACTCTGGCAGATGTCATCATTCAAGAAGTGATTAAGAATGACATTACGGAAAAGGTACTGTGTACCAGAAAGGCAGGCTGGGTGAAATGCTGCACTCGAACCATGTGTCTGGGTTCAAATAGAGAGCCCCTTTCTGTAATTGTAGTGTATTTACCCGTCTACCTTTAAGGGAACTATTGAATGTAACCGTTCGCCTTTAAGAGAACTACTTTAGGTGTGGCACTACTTGTTTGGCTTCTGTATACTGTAATACCGACAGTGACCACACCAGTATATAAGTGTTGTGGCAGGATAACTAGGGCAGATTCGCCCTGACCTTCGAATAGTAAAGACCTGTTTGTTTGTTACTCCTGAAGTCTGTGTCGTTATTAACTGTACAACCCACAGACTTTACAGTGGCGACGAGTCCGATCGTACCCTGCGGCAAGACTACCAAAGCAACTAAGAGCGTCGAAGAGAGGCAACCGCCCTCGTCGTTCTGCTGGGAGAAAACACGAGGCTGCAGCAATAGAAAGGAAGAAGACTTTTAGCAACAAAAGCTTCCATCAGCAACAGGCACTGACTACCCTTCTACCACGGTGCGGAGTGAGCCGATCAGCAGGCAACAAGGCGGCCGCGGAGACTGTGAGTAGGGGAAGGTGTGGAGAATATCCGGAGGATAAGGGCTGTGCACTCGACCACGGTCGAGGGGGAACGGAGCCGGTCAGAAAGTCGGGTCCAACGGCGTCGTGAGACAGTCGGACCACGATCGGCGGGAAAAGCCGGGCAGCGACCGCAGCCACGAAGTGCTGAGACTGGGAGTAGGCGCGGGAAGAGAAACCCAGCCGCAGCCGGGGAGGGAAACACCGGTCTGCGAGAGGGCTGGGAGGCGAACAGGAACCGTGCGGGTGGGAGAGAGAGACAGAGCCGAGCAAGGGGAGAGAGACTGCGCGAGAGCCAGTCCAGCGGCTGAACTGTTCTCCACCAACGGGGTACCCAGAGCCGGCAGAACCGAACGTGCGGGTGGGAGAGAGAGACAGAGCCGAGCAAGGGGAGAGAGACTGCGCGAGAGCCAGTCCAGCGGCTGAACTGTCCTCCGTTAACGGGGTGTACCCAGAGCCGGTAGAGCCGTGCGGGCGGGAGGAAAAGACAGAGCCGAGGAAGGGGAGCTGTGCGAGAGCCAGCCCAGCAGCTGAACCTGTCCGCTGTGGGGAAAGCGTACCCCTTCCACCAGGGAAGAAACGCGGGAAGCCGCCATTAGGCGGAGAAGACGACAGAAGCGGGAAACCGCCATTGAAGTGGGCAGGGAGAGAAGGAAAGAGCGGGAAACCGCCGATTTCGCGGGAAAAACCGCCATCTTAGAAATAAACAAATAAATAAGAATACTTAAAGAAATACTGGTGCTGCTCCCAAGGAAAGAAAGATGCCTAAGTGAGGGAATATTAACGATTTTAATTCTGAAATAGAAGACTGGGCCACGTACGTGGAACGCATAGAGATCTATTGCGAAGCCAACAAAATAGAGGAAGACGACAAGGCGATAACATTGCTAAACTCGATGGGGGCAAAAACATACGGGCTCTTGAAGCATCTAATAGCACCAGATAAACCAGCGGATCAGACCTTCGAAGAGATTGTGGCTGTGCTGAAGGACCACTTGAACCCCACACCGTTGATGCTGGCTGAACGATTCAAATTCTACGCAAGAACGCAGAGGAAAGACGAAAGCAATGCGGAATACTTGGTCGAACTGCGTAGGCTAGCGAAATACTGCCAGTTCGGAGGGAATCTGACAGAGGCACTGCGTGACAAGTTCGTATGCGGATTGTCCAAAGAAGGAACGCAGAAGCGATTACTGGAAGAAAACGACCTCACACTGGACAGGGCTGTCCTCATAGCTGCATCGCACGAAGCCGCAGCGAAAGGAACGGCGGAAATGCAGCTAAAGGCGGCGGCACTCGGGGTGGACCAAATTACTTCGAGCACAACAAAATGCTACCGTTGTGGGAAGACAACGCACGACCAGAATCAATGCTGGTTTAAGAACCAAGAGTGTAGGAAATGTGGCAAACTGGGTCACATCGCGAAGGTATGCCGGTCAGGGAAGAAGACCAACGATCAAAAGAAGCCACCACAAGAAAAGTACAACAAGGTACACAAGGTGGCTGAGAAGAGTTCAGACGAACAGAATTCAGACTCAGACCCAAACAACCAGGAGCTGGGAAGTCTGAGAATTCATAATGTGAGTAAGGAAGCTGACCTACAAACTATCTGGGTCATGCTAAAAATAGCTGGAGTCCAAGTGAAAATGGAGTTGGACACTGGATCAGCTGTATCAGTCATAAATCAAAGGGATTACCACCGGCTATTCTCACATATACCCTTAAGAGATACCAAGTTCGTATTGCAGACATACACAGGGCATAAAGTATACCCCGTGGGAAAGATAAGAGTCAAGGTGAGAGATAGGGGTAAAGAACACCCAAGAATGAACTTATACGTACTACCTGAGGGAGGACCACCACTTTTAGGACGGGAGTGGATCAAGAAAATAGACATGGAATGGCACTACCTGCAAGCAATGACGAGTGAGGACTCGGTGCAGACAAGCAGCGCAGACTCTGAGCCGGAAGACGATAAGTCCAGCCCAAGTATGAAAAACAAGGTTAACATGAACTCACTGACTAAGGTGGGAAAAACGATGGCGTGCATAAAGACAGAGAATTCTGAGTCTGTTCAAGTTACAGACATATGCATTACGGAGGAACACCGGGCTCGAACTCAACGTTATTTCAAACTACGACAACAATTAGAACAATTGAGTTACCGTCTCGTACAAGAGATGAAAACAATGAAGAAGTTCTATGACACCGAATGGGAGAGCCTGGAAAGACAACAGAACCTGCTGGCTCAAGCAGAGAGCGACCATAGAGCCATCATGACCAATTACCGATCACATCTCCCTTATGATGTTCAGGAGTTAGAATATTTGCATGATCTAGAGATACAGCATAAAGGCAAACCACACTACACTGAGGATTTCGTTCTGCAATTGGAGACGGAGCTAGTGCAGGCAAGGTTAAGAGAAGCTGAATCGCAGTGTGCACTTAAAGAGATGCAGAAAAAAATCTTGGACATAGAAAAGAGAAACGCTTCTTTACCTGATGAGAATAATGTGGCCATGTTGCAAGAGGAGCTTATAGGGGCGAAACTGAAAGAAGCTAAGCAAAGGATGTTGGAACTTGAAACACAGAACCAAATCAGCGGTAACCAGCTATGTCGAGCAGAGAAGGAGTGCAATGGTCTACATGAGAAGGTGCAATATCTCTCAGCCCAGAATAAGGGACTACTCACTCAGTTAAATGAAAGTAAACGGAAAATGGCTGAGATAGACTGCAAGAATAAAGAAGATTTGATGGCAGTGAGACTTCGAGAGGCAGATAGCATAGCAGCCTTGGCTGAACGCCAACAGAAAATTGCGAAAGAAGCAAATGAAGAGGAATCTTCAGGAAGCCAGGATTTTATTCCAGTTCTTCTCTACGACTCCTTACAAGCAGAGTGTGAGAAGTTGAAAGAACAGTATGAACAGGCCCAGACTACAATTCTGGAGGGGGTTGACTCGGCAACCTCCGAAAAGCTAGTTTCAGTGGAAGCATATGAGCAACTAAAGGTTGAACATGAGCAAGAAGTCCAAAGGCTGCAGGGAATTCTTGATGAGCTCAAGGCCAAGACAGACTCATCGGTAGAAGTTCCATACATAGATGAGGATTTAGAGGTGAAAGACATGGCAGAACATGAAAGACAAGATGTCCAAGAACTCATAAAAATATTGAAGGAAACCCAAGACAAATATGAGGCGGCAATGACCGAGGTTCAACGACTTGAAGAACAGATTCAACTGGGAATCCTTTCAGTGGAAGAGGAGGAACCTGTAAGAAACACAGAGACTGTAAGAATGGGCCCTGAACATGAGCTAGAGAGCATCAAGCCGCAACTTCTCCGAGCGCTGGAAGCCAAAGTACAAGAGGAAGAGAAGGTGAAAGCATTGGAGAAAAAGGTGGATGAAATGGAGAAGACTCTGATCCACAGTGCTCCATTGGAAGGGTTAACGGTCAGCCAACTCCTTCATATGCAACTCCTTCATATGCTGGGGGAACAATCTGAACACGAGCTTCAATCTTCAGAGGGAAGGAGTTCGGAGCTCTCAAAAGAGACAACCCAGGAAGAGCGGGATGAATATGAATGCATGAAGCTAGGGAAGGAACCACAGTCAGCTAACGTCCAGATGGGTAAGGAGGAAATAGAAGGCCCTCTCGCTGGCCTAACTCAGGACGAACCCGAATATTACCATGACCTGTTGAGTGACACTGAATATTACGAGGATCTGATCTGCCCAGTTTGTGATGAAAACTCCCAAAGTGCCGAAATCAGGATGAAGCACTTAAAGTCGAAGGAACATAGAGAGTTGGTGGCGCTACAGCTGGCAGCCGAGAAAGGAGCTCCGAGAGTTTCAAAAAGGCAGAAAAGAAAAAGCAGAAGATAATAACTGTCTAAAATATGATCACTTCTACCATCTCAGGCGGGACACTACGAAAGGAGCTAAATTAGTTGAAAAACCGGAAATTATCAAGACAGCCAGTTGGTTGTAAAAGTCCGCATTGCTGGTTCAACAGGACGAAAGTTCAAGCTGTTACGTCAAGAAAAAGGCTATGGAGGAGTCACGCTAGCCATGTGAACCGGCTACACCAAAGAGATGCTGTTCGGAACGAGTCAAGATCAGAGACTGAATCTATGAACTGTTTCCGCAGAGACTGAACCTGTGAACTGTTCCCACCGCGATTATATCTGTAAATTGTTTTATATGACGTTGCCTCCACCGAGATTATACCTGTAATTTGTTTTATATGAAGATATGTATGTTTAACGGGGACTCTGTAAGTAATAAGCTAAAAAGGGAGGATTGTAGTGTATGTACCCGTCTACCTTTAAGGGAACTATTGAATGTAACCGTTCGCCTTTAAGAGAACTACTTCAGGTGTGGCACTACTTGTTTGGCTTCTGTATACTGTAATACCGACAGTGACCACACCAGTATATAAGTGTTGTGGCAGGATAACTAGGGCAGATTCGCCCTGACCTTCGAATAGTAAAGACCTGTTTGTTTGTTACTCCTGAAGTCTGTGTCGTTATTAACTGTACAACCCACAGACTTTACAGTAATCAGCAATCACAATGAAGTTCCCAAGTCACATGAGCTCATAGTACAAAACTGCACTCTAATTCTGCACTCATTTAGCAGTCTTGCTCAGGTGCAGTGTTAGAAATGGAACCATCATGTTTGGCCACTATGGAGAGCTCTTCAAGGGTCGAGGCACATCCCTGAGTGATGCGATGGAAGCATTACATTGTATCTGACTCGTAACTTACCTGACTCGAGTTAGAATCCTAGGCTGGCAGCTGAAGAATGTTCCGTTCCCACTGTTGAGAGTCAGCTGACCATATTCTGACCCCTCATCTTAATGAGCAAGAAAGTTGCCCCAAAAATGGATTGGAGAGAGGTGGAAGGGAAAGGGTCTGTCATTATCACAAACCTTTCAGAACAAGTTCTGTTTGTAAAGATGGTGCTGTCATTTGCTGTTTAAAGATCATTTAAATAATGTACTTTAAAGCTGTTAAAATTACAATGTGTGATGCTTAGAGTAAAAATGTCCTATAAGTAACAAAGGCATTCATAAATTTATTTCAACCATTGGAAAAACATCACACTTGATCAGGGAATGTGCCTGCTGTATTATACACTGTCCCAGTGGCCTATCCAACACGACAAATGTTGCTGAGATCTTTTGGACTCTGTAAATAACAGCATAGTCTCTTTTAGCAATTTATTAAAAAAAAAACAAATCTAACTTTTAAATACCAAAAGAAAAAATGAATAAAACATTGATAATGCTTGGAATGAGTTCACGTGCGCCTCTAGTTTTAATTGGAGGGAAGAGGAGGAGTGGGAGAACCGAGCTTCCATTTTGCCCACCACTGTTCCTCTGCTTCAGTTAGGGGCTGGCCTGGAGAGAAAGTGGGTTGATGTCTTATACAAACTTATTACAGTAAATGATTGGTTTTTAAAATCTGATATTCTGGCTGCTAATTGCTTGGCTATCTTGTGCTTTTATTAATTGTGAGATTAAATTATCCCCCATAACTTCCAGATACTTTAGTTATTATCTTTCTGTCAAATCAGTTTCCAGAACTTGCACCTCACATCGCTGGAGAAGAATCCAATAAGTTTGAAAATGGTTTGGGTACGTTACAAGATGCTTATCAGTTATTCCACAATTACGTAGAGTGCAGTCAAATTTTCAAGTGCGAGGGAGCTGAAGTAACATACACAGTTGATGCTGAATCAGCTTTAGGCGAATGATTGTATCCACTGGCGTTAATTCAGCTCCCTCACACTGACAGGCTCAGTAACTCCTTTATGCTGGTACCCCTATGGCATTCCTTATTGTTTTTGATGAAAACCTCACAAAGTTCACAGAAATGGATAGAACAAAATGAAGGGCTGTTGATATCAATCATCATTTTTGACTTTGAAAGCGATGTTGATGGTGAAATGCATACATTGCTTGTCCGGTCATTTTGTACACTTTCTCCCCTCCTCTTCCGAAGATCCTGACTTGTTTCGATGGGGTACAGTTCTGCTGATGGTAACAAGTGCTCCTGGACCTCCCACAAATGGCCATTCTTCATGCATGAGCCCAGGCAGGACCACAGGAACATTACAAACACTTTCCAACATGGGACAAAGACCAGAACCTCATGGTCACTGTGATCTCCTGGACACATTAGATCACGAGAGAGAGAGGAATTTTCCAGATTTTGTTCCTCCTGAATTGGCATAGAGTTTTAAAATCGGTTTCCAGAATATTACATGACTCCCGGTGGGAGGGGACACTGGAGATCACAATGTTTAGCTGTGTCATTGCTGTTTGGGACAGACTCGCTGGACTGTCATGTCGTATGTAACCCTGGCTCATTTCCTATCCCATCATGGGAAGAAGCCAATGGTAGCGCCACCCCCTGCCCCAAATAACACCAGGGTAACTCGACCCAAACCACAGTCTGCACCTGGGACCTTTCCAATCTGTATGGCTCTGTACCACACCAGGCAGTGCATTTACTCATTAGAGCCATCCGGGAAGCACCCGTAAACTTTCAACCTTAGTTTTGCAGGGTACACAAGAACGCCATGTAGTTAGAAAATTAACTGGAGCACTGACAACTTTAACGGTTAAATGGACCACGTCAGCATGGTGTAATTGAAGTGTGAAAATATTGGAATACTGCTGTTAAAAGCTTTAAAAAGAAATCGCAAGGCATGGTATTGGCATATAAATGGCTTAATTAATTTGTACAACGCTGCAATGTAATTTCTGGGCTATATGTGTTTAAACTGCAGTTGGTAACTTCAATGGCAGTTTACTTCGCCATAATTCACAGTCTTGCTGAGTCATGGCGCCGTTTACATGAAGTCGTGTTGCAACAAATCTGCTGTTGACTGCTTTTCCCTTTAACGACTAATTTGCTGGGCAATGCGATGTGATTGCAGGGGGTGAATTATTCAGCATCTAATCTGCAAAACTGGCATTTTGCAACAAATTCTAAAAGAACAGTCTCACTAGTATCTCGGATCGGTTGATATGATGGCGACAAACTGTTAATCAGATGTTGCCAAACAGTAGCTCGTAGGATTTGTGGAATTTCCTGAACTAGTTGGTTCATAAATTTCACAACCATAATCGGCTGCATCTATTCACCCTGTAATAATGAAGCGCCTCCGTATGGAGGAAACAACGGGTTTCTGCTTTGGGAGCTGGCGGACGTGGAGGTCTGGACCAAATGTCAGAAGGTCCAGTGTAATAATGACCTTGCCTTCTGAAACCATGAATGCATAGGGCTAATATAGGGTGGGGAGATTTTTTTTTTGTAAAATGGTTAAAAGGCTTCACTTACCAAATAGGATCAACCCATATCCCTATGGTGTCAATAGGGATGTCATTTAGCTCCAACTTCATTCCAGCAATCTGGCTCAACAACATCATAATAAATCAGTGACCCTAACTATATGAATTTGATACTTGCAGTTAATTTTTTAAATCCTAATTGGCAAAACTGGGTAATTCATTATTACAGGGTGAATCTCAGGAATGCTTGCAGGCCCTCTCCAAGAAGAAAACTAGTTTCACTGCAGTGACTCTACAACTATCAGATCACAAGTACACAATCTTGATGTTATAGAACTTGTGTATTTCCCTTTTGTTTTATTGCCAACTAAAAAACACCTGGACTGTTCCGATCTCTTTGAATTGAGATCACCACTTGTATTCTTCGGACAACTCTGAACTACAACCCAGCAAAAATCATATCTGTTCTCTTGAAACCATTACAGGCGAAACCATTACTGTGAGAGTCTGCGAAACAGAGCAAGGGACCGCAGAATTGCTGAGTAAAGTGCTAGATGGGAATCTGAAAGCTGCTGGCCTTCTGGCCAAGTGTATCCATGAAGATGTCCACATTGATGGTCCAGACTTACAAAAACAAACTATAGACATCCCTATTGACACTATAGGGATATGGGTCGATCCTATTGGTAAGTGAAGCCTTTTAACCATTTTACAAAAAAAAATCTCCCACCCTATGCATTCATGGTTTCAGAAGGGGAGGTCTTTGATTTTGTGGAATCTCCATGACCACTGTCAATACAGCACTCCCATTCTGTTTTATAACTTGAGAAGTTCAGAGGAAGACCTCAGGCCCATAGTGAAGGACAGCACCAAGATTGGATAAGAGTAGCAGGAGATAAATCAAGAAGTTGATCGTCTTGAAGGCGCCCACTCAAGCAGTGCAGAAAGAGACTCTTTCACTCCTCTTCCCTCCTCCAGGTGACCTATTGTGACTGGAAAACACATCCTCTGGAGGAAGGTCAAGTAAAAATCTATCTTGAGTGCTGTGGGAACTCCAATCTCCTAGTTGGGATTTTAATGGGAGAAAGTAAAAGCAAGAAAAAAGTACAACTGGCTGAGATTTACTGGGACTGCATAGTTCGAAGAACTGTATGAAGTTGGACTGCTGGAACATCACTTTTTTTTAAAATACAAAAAAGAAATGTACTAGTTAATTATACTTGGTTTCTGCTGAAGGATTTTTTTAAATTTTTTTTATTATTTTTTTTATTTTTTTTTTAAACGGCAATGTTTCCGTTTACAGATTCAACCAATCAGTACATCAAAGGGCAACTTGAAGAGAAATTCAAAGATGGCATCCACACATATGGTCTGAAATCTGCTGCTGTACTTATCGGAGTCTTTGACAGAAACTCAGGGCAGCCAATCATGGGAGTCATTAACGTACCATTTAATGAAGTGGACCCCAATTTAAGGTACATTGGTTTTCAGTATTTGCATCCAAAGGGTGCCAGCTATACCACATGGGCATGGCCAATAGAATAGTATTTTGATTAGTAAGAGTCCAATCTAAATACTGCACTCTGTACAAAGAGGTGTTGAGATGAACATATCAAAACCAGCACCAACTAAGGACACCTGTCCCTTTCTTTTAGTGTAGCTACTTGATCTATTAGATTGGAAAGTTTTCAACATGTAGAATACTCTTCTCATTTTCCATGTTGTAGAAGACCATCGGACTGCTTCAATCCATCTCCAGATCACAATTAGCTGACACTCAAAGCAAGTTCAAGGCTATTTGATGGAAGCAAGATCCATGGGGTGATGAGGCCATCTCTTAAAGCAAGTAGCTCTCATTAGGTATGTTAATGTGTAAAATTATTCCTCTAATGCGGGTTTATTTTTTGCAGATGGCGAGGGAAATATTACTGGGGTATTTCCTACCAGGACATCAATATCCACTCTGTACCAAAGCAGATTCCTGCACACCACAACCAACTCTCAATTGTCATGAGTTCAAGTGAGAAGGAAGACATAAAGAAAGCATTAGCTCCTCTCTGTGGTGAAAGAATGTACTATGCTTCTGGGGCAGGGTACAAGGGCTTGTGCACTATCCTTGGTTTAGCAGATGCCTATGTCTTCACAGAAGACACTACATTTAAATGGGATACCTGTGCCCCTCATGCCATCTTGAAATCCTTAGGAGGGGGGATTGTCAACCTCGCCAAAGCTCTGACTGAGCCAAAGGGTGGAGGCTCTGCAGGCTTTCCAGAGCTCCAGTACAAAAAGCCCGATGAAGGGGCAAAAGAAACAGAGAAATGGGCCAACACAGGTGGCCTTGTAGCTTACAGATCCCGCCGGCATTTAGAGGCCATTATTAATGCACTCTTGGTTTAACTGTAGGCACCTAGGGTGGCATTTTACTTCACACTAAACTCAATGTCACAAATTTTAAGTGCCTTTTTAAAAAAAAGAAATCTTGTTGTACTATCCCTACCCCATTTTGTTTCTTAAAAATAAAAGATTTGATATACAAAATTGATTTGGAGCACACAAACATTACACAGTAAATCAGGTGTGCACTGTTTCCTTGATCCATCATCATAAAAAAACCTCTTGGACAAGGGAAAGCAGTTATTGTACAGTAACTGTAATGAGTGTCTTGCTATTTTTAAATAGTTAATTATTTATTATATATGATTGTTCTGTTGCTGCTTTGAAAAACAATGAAAAGTTCTGTAGTAGTGTGAAAATCTGGCCACTGCTGGCTTTACTCATTCCAGCCAATCAAAAATGCTCCCTTTGGCCTCTTACCTGTAGGTCTGTCAAAGCATAAGAACATAAGAAATAGGAGGAGTAGGCCATCCAACGAGATCATGGCTGATCTTCTACCTCATCTCCACTTTCCTACACTATCCCCATATCTGCTTAATATTCAAAAATCTATCATCGCTGTCTTGAATATACTCAACGACTGAGCCTCCACAGCTCTCTGGGGTAGAGAATGCCAAAGATTCACCACGCTCGGAGTGAAGAAATTTCTCATCTCAGTCCTCAATGGCCGACCCCTTATTCTGAGACTGTGACCCCTGGTTCTAGACTCTCCAGCCAGGGGAAGCATCTACACTGTAGCATTAAAATACTTGGGCAAATTAGTTTAAGGACGTGCCCATATACCAACAATGCAATGACTGTATGCATATGCCATGAATTCACTTACTTAAAAAATATATATATTTTGGTTTCCAATTTTCTCCCCATCCCTCAAAGGCATTGACCCCTGGGGTGTGGTTCTAGGAGCCCTCTGGTACTGTGCCCAAGTGGCCATTCTTCATGTGTGGGTGAGACTAGATTGAGTGTTGGCTGTTTATTTGACCATGAGATCAAGGCAGAGGTATTATATGCTCTTTGTGTGTGTGTGTGTGTGTGTACTATATAGAGACACACACACATTCAAGCAGGGAAACACTAAAATGATCAGGAGTTGGATCCCAGCTAGTTTCTTTTTTCTCCTAACCCATGGGCAGCGAGGTCAATTGCTGTGTCTCTGCTTTATTTTATGGGATGGGTGTATATTAATTCTCAATAATCCAATCTTTGTACCTTCAAGTCAGTGGTTAAAATGACATTTCTGCATGGTGTTGTCACACAATAGCTATGGCAAAACTCTGGAACAGAGTTCCAAGAGTTCCAGTAACACCCCAAAAAAATCTGGATTTGTTGATTGTTTGATGTTAAACTGACTTTTTAGAAACTGTTTTAGATAATGTAGCAAAACCGATTTATATGCTGTACTACCATTTTTCATGAAATTTAAAGATTTGATGTATAATAAACTGCCAATAACTACTGTCTTCATTACTAGTGCCTTTTAATTTTCACTTTTTTTATGTAGGCTCCAAGTGGTTTAAATTGAAGCCAAATGAAGGCTCAAGTCCATACTTTAAGACACCAAGGTTGAAAATAGAGAAAGGAAAGTAAATTAGGAGACACCAAGTTCAGGTTTCATAAGCCTCAAGATTGTAGGAGGGAAGGAAGCCTGAAGATGATAAGTTCCATAGTGCGGGAGGCCCTGGGACAGAAAAAAGAGAGAGAATGCAACAAAGTTGTCTTTTCAACAGTGAGGAAGTGGGGAACAGGATGTCCGTGTAGAACATATTTGTAATCGAAGAGGAACAAGAGAAGAGCAGCCTTGTAGTATTAAAATAGAGATACAAGATAGGTTGCAGTGGAGGGAGAGGGGGACCACTGGAGTAACTAGACTCTGGGATTTTTGCCACTCCTAGTCTGGGGTGTTCCTTAGCTGGATTTTCAGAAACACAATTGGGTTGTGCATTTTCCAGGATTCTGAACTGATAGTTTCAATGAGCTCGCAGACGGTCTCGCCTCAGCATAGGTTAAATATTTACTGCATGATGTTACATATTGGGTCACATTAAGACATCAATGGTCATTCTGTTACTATGGAAAACTATTTTGTGGGGCCAATTATTGGTTTTGATAATATTTCACACATGGGCCTTAGAAGCAGACAAAATTGGTTTATGGTGGACTTCTGTAATAATTTTGATCTCAAAGGCAAAAAAAAGTTTTATAATACTGTAAATCCCTGGATTTTATTTTTAAATAAGACTGCTACAGCTGAAGGAGAGACTCCATACAACATGGTTAAGGAAATTTGGGAATTAAAAGCACCGACTTATCTGAACAATTCATAATGATTTGGGGTAAATTCTAATTTATCATACAATTCTAAAATCAATAGTACCAATTTCCCCCCCCCCCCTCTAACTCCAGTAACTAAATGCAAGGGAAGAATAACAGCGATACTCTGGAAAGAACCACACCTAAAATGCTGAAAGTGGGACGGGAAGGTTTCATACTCCAAGCAGTGAAAAAGCCTCCAGACTGAGCAATGGTTGCTGTATATGCAAAACCAGGTACTGCTTTTTGTAAACTGACAATCAGGAGTTTTGCTACTCTTACTGTCCATCAGGCTATTTTAAGAACAAAGGCACCGTTGGCATTTTCCACGTGTTTGAATAGACATGCTGAAACACAATGGAATTCAGGCAGCACTTCCAAATACCATGGTCAAAGCTACCTCTAAAGAGATCAATTTCAGCCGATGTGCCAAACACTACTTTCTCCCCTCATCACCGCTTTAACTCTTAAAAACCCAAAGTCCATCTGAAAATTGCATACAGCTGCGACAAAAGTTTTTTTTTGTCAGTGTTGAATTTTTAACTTGGTCTTTATTGCTGGAAACAGCATGTGAGGGTTAATGAGCCTGGGACTCTCCGGGTATTCCCTCAAAGGAAGAACCGTGAGCTCAGAAACCAGACATGATGGCTGCGATAGCCTTCACAAGGTGCAAGTTGTTAGGGAAAACATATGAAGTCTAATGTGCTAATTAGGTTAAATGGCTGCAGATTTCACATTTTATCACAGCATCATATGCCTTTGTCAAAAACTGGCTATACATTTTAATAATATTGATAAAGGAGATGCAGCACGTAGGAATTGGATTGCATCCCTTTCAACTTCAATGGGATTTGGATTGTATTTCTGCGGGAAGCATGCTTTTCTGAAGGAGAGTTTCCCGGGCGAGCGTGTCGGGTGAACTTCAGAAAAGTTCTAGATTTAAGATTATGCCGGCCAGCAGTGAAATTAGCCCACTTTGAAACTGCAGCATGTTTCACGGTGTAAGAAGTAAGTTTCTGTTTTAAAGTCATCACTGGGTCAATATCTTGGAATTCCCTATCTAGCACCATTGTGGGAGCAACATCACCACACTGACTGCAGTGGTTCAAGAAGACCCACCACCACCTTCTGAGGGCAATGAGGGATGGGCATTAAATGTCGGCCTTACCAGTGTCGCCCACATTCCAAGAATTAAAACAAAAAGTTGAATAGCCTGCTAACATTCCCTGCCTACACTCACCCGAAGAATGGCCACTTGGGTAAGATAGCAGAGGGCCACCAAGAATCAGTCGCTAGTGTTTTCCACTGTGCTCACCAGCCAGCAATTTTTCTGTCCATTAAAATGAATGAGGGGAAAATTGGAGGGAACACAAAAGGGTTTGAATTTCAACAGTCACATAAAACCTTAACCTTTTTGTTACAGACTTCGTGGCATCTGGTTCATTATCACATCTCAAACACAACATTCAAAACTAATTCAATAACAATGCTAAAATCATAACTTCACATTTCCACAGGCCTCGCTACAGACAGACTGGCACCAGCGCCCATATTATTTCTCAGTTCCAGGTCATGCAGTAAATTAATTCTTAAACCTTGGAACTCAATTCTTCCCCACTGCCATTTTGGGCTGACTTTCTGTTCTCCATGCAGTATTCCTCATTACCAAAAGGGTGCACATAATCACCAGATTCCAGGCTTACTCCAATACCTCTCTGTAAACATTACTCGGTATGCAAGAGCAAATTTTACTTTGTTTTCTTCCTACAGATGTGGCTGGCTCCCACCTGGCACCTCCCCAATCCAGTGAAGTGTGGAAGTATGGGTTGCCTAAATTATCAATACTTGTACATTTACTGGTTATTTTTGCACTTTTTGATTTACAAAGTTTGTGTTGACACAGGAGCCTCGCAGTTAAAAGGAGTATGTCTGCTTTAAGATACTTACGTTTACATCAAATCCTATACATATTTACAGTGCCAATGTTTTGAGGGAAGTCTTGCTAAGACTGTACAGGGCATTGGTGAGACCACACCTAGAGTACTGCGTACAGTTTTGGTCTCCTTTTTTAAGGAGGGATATCCTTGCATTGGAGGCAGTTCAGAGATGATTCACTAGGTTGATTCCTGGGATGAAGGGGTTGTCTTATGAGGAAAGGCTGGGCCTATACTCATTGGAGTTTAGAAGAATGAGGTGTGATCTTATTGAAACATAAGATTCTGAGGGGGCTTGACAGGGTAGATGCCGAGATCCCCTCGTGGGGGAATCTAGAACGAGGGGTCATAGTTTCAGAATAAGGGGTCGCCCATTTAAGACGGAGAGGAGGAGGAATTTCTTTTCTCAGAGGGTTGTGAATCTTTGGAATTATCTACCCGAGAGAGCTGTGGAGGCTGAGTCACTGAATATATTCAAGGCGGAGATATACAGATTGTTGAACTAAAGGGGAGTCAAGGGTTATGGGGAACAGGTAGAAAAGTGGAGTGGAAGCCAAGTTCAGATCAGCCATGATCTTACTGAATGGCAGAGCAGGCTCGAGGGGCCAAATGGCCCACTCCTGCTCCTAATGCTTATGTTCTTATTAACAATTTTCAGGTTTATTACACACAATTCCATAATCTTGTCAAATATTTCACAAATTCCTGCTCTTAAACGTAGTTTGCATTCATGATAAGAATCCTGATGCAAGACACTGACAGCAGGTTATGTACACACTTGTCTGCATTCACTTTTTTTTTGTTGAAAAGTCCAGTTATTTATTTTCAATAGATACATGAATTGGGCTAAACGGATCAACTAACAAATTGCAAACCTCGATTTTTGTATGCAAGTGCAGCCTTGGCTCAATCACGGTAAATGTTTTTACTTACAGCAGGATGCAGAATTATGAAAAACTGACTTGAATGAAGAAATTAATAAGTAAAGAACCAGACCAGGGGTTTCTTTAAAAAATAAAGTTTTATTATCTTCAGAAAACAACAGTAGACCAGAGCTTTTTCAACTGAACTTTTAAAAAGAGCTTCCAATTATGTAATAGGAAGTGCAAATGATTTTCCTTCCAATGCAAGTACATATGTAACTTAATGCCGAATATGGATAGTGTCTCGCACCACATGTACAGGTATATGTAAAATATTGTAATAAAGATTGCTAGCCATTTGGAGATTCTTTGTAAGCTCAAAAAGGCCACATTTATAATTTTAAAAGCCCTGAAAGTTCAGGAACATCGGCAGTGTAGTGGCTGAAGACCCTACATCATCCTGCTGGCTATCTGGGAGGGGAGGGGAGGGGAGGGGGGGCCTTAAATACAATCTTGGAATAGTGTGGACTGTTACCATGGTGAGGGTGCCATCATGACATCATTCCCATATCCTGATTGTTTTATAAAACAATCTAAAAGATTTTGTTGAACTGTTAAAATCAACGTGGAATACCTTATTCAACATGACTATTTAAAACACGATCTCTACAGCAGGGAAGGCTACCATTTCTTGCAAACCAATGATTTTACTGAATAATAGATGCATGTGCAACCTGATGGCAGTGCGTGACAATGTTACCATCACTGGGTTTATGAACCCCATGTATTTTCTTCCATTTTTTTCCCTGCAACAGGCAAATTTTGGCCAACACTGGGGTGTTTTAAAGATTTTTACTCAATCTCAGAGCTGCCAAAACTTCGAAGTCTGCCAGCCACGCCTGGGCTATTTGGATTAAACATTCTGCCTTCATCTTCACGGGGAAGTTATTCTGTCCTATGAGCACAGCTCCAGGAGGGCATTCGTTTTTAAAGGAGGGAGCAAGAAAGTGAAGGAAAGGCTTAAGAAAACAGAGGGAAAACATGAATTTTTTAAAAAAGCACAATGTTTGCCGAGAAACCTCGAGATCTGGGAGCCTTGGCGGAATGCCAGTCCTCAGCAGTGACGAGTGCAAACGTTAACTCGGTTTCTCTCCTCAGATGCTGCCTGACCTGCTGAGTGTTTCAGCATTGTCTGTTTTTATATCACAACACGTCTCTGTTTCCATTTTTTCCCCAAACAATCTGACTTTCCTCCCCATTCTTCGTCCAGTCAGATCAGTTTTCTTCAGTGGTATAATTTAGTACTGCGACAGTTTAAGCACCACTCCACGCAGTCTCCATTTAGAAACAGGTTTCTTCTGGAATCTGTTAAAAATACAAACTTTTTCCCCCTCAAATGCTGCAGGATTCGCTCCTCGTTAGGTTAGATAGTTCATTCATGTTTCTTCACATTATAAACCCATCAGAGGTGGGAAAATTGGGTGCCTAATTTAAGAAAAAGAGAGAAGCTTGAAGGTGTAGAATCTGCATTAAAAAAACCATCGAGATTAACCCCCATCAACTCATTATGGGCAATGAGAAACATGTAAAGCGGATTCCAATGTTTTGCGCTTATCAGGTGAGATATGTACTGGGGAATGGAACATTTTTCCACCCAGGGTCAGCATTAAGCACACCCAATGTCAGATGCAGGGTAGAGCTCCCTCTAATTTGCGCCAAAAATGCACCAATGTGATATTTCCATTGCTCATACCAGCCATTGGTGTCTCTCTCTGGGTAGGATTGGTAATTTAGTACCAACTATGGCTAGTTCTGTCCTGTGGGCCCACACCTACAAGCACACTGCAGCTATCACAATGGAGACTCTCATTCCATCAGTCCAAGGTGGATTCAAAGCCAGATCTAGATGTCTACTGACCAGTGATTCATTGCACGTCGCATTCCAGATCTGAATCACGTTACAACTTTGAGGCCCGGAGAACAGGCCAGCTGCTTTCCGACAGAAAGTGAGGGAATCACTCCAAGCATTCCTACACCCCTGTGTGGGGTGGCTACACAGCAATGTTGGTATAGGCCAGGCAGCCAGTCCTCTTAGCTGCATACGGTGCTGGCATGGGGATACATCAGAAATGGAAACAGGATGGTTTTTAAAAATTAGTTTTAAGTTTTGAAAACAAACAGATGCTTAACCAAAGAACGAGCGAACTTGCATTTGAATAGCATCTTTTCACATCCCAAAGCGCTTCACAGCCAATAGATTTCCTTTGAAGTGCAGTCACTGTTATGCAGGCAAATGCAGCAGCCGATTTGCGCACCGCAAGGTCCCATAAACAACAAAGACGACGAATAACCAGGTAATCTGCGATTGGACGAATGTTGGCGAGAACACTGGAGGAACTGGAGCGGGGCTTAAACCCACAACCTTCTGACTTAAACGAGAGAACTACCAATTGTGCAAACTATTAGCTCTGTAAAGCTGGCTGTTAATCACATAACAACCTATCACATCACTTTATACTTGCAACGAGCCTCAATGACCAAAGGTAAATAGCATTGTTTATAAATAACCTATCAAAAAGTTTCTTCAAAACTCTATATTCTTAATTTATGTAACATTCTACAGTTAATAACCTTTACTAACTACACAGAACAGGAAATATGAAAGATGACTCCAGTGGATTATGGCCAGTATGAACTACTGCCAGGGCAATAAATGCCTCAATCAGCACATTATCCAATCGCAAAGTGTTTTGCTTCAAGCTTGAAGGCGGTTGGTGGGAAGAAAAGAGTCATGGGTAGAAAGAGTTCTTCAATGAAATAAAAGTTATATACAAGTTTGATACGATTGTTCAATTAGGAATGAATCACGTGTGGAACCTGAGAGTGTCATGTGCTGATATTTTTGGCTTATCTTCAGAACCTACATATCGCCCATTGTGCAGCTTGTATTTGTCATAACCTATGAGCATTTTGTTGAAACTGTACAACACAGAATTACACTTAAAGGTAAGGGTTAAAAGGAGAAAATCTCAGTATCATAATCCTTGAAACATAAATATGCAGTGTTTTTAAAAAAATGAGTAATACAGGATAAGTATTTGAAGGGAATATGGGGAAACAGCAGGGGTGAGGGACTAACTGATTGGATCGCTCTTTCAAAGAGCTGGCACAGGCACGATAGGCCGAATGGCCTCCTTCTGTGCTGTATGATTCTAATCTCGGTCTTGTTGAAGGAATTAGCTCAGAGCAGTTACTTAGTCTGGCAGTGCTAGATGGCTGGAGTAATCTCAGCAGATAATACGAACCCAGGCATGTGTCAGCAACTACAGAAATTCTTTGCAGCTTAGTTCAACTGTTGGGTGTGGGCTTGGAAACATCTTTGTACTGGCCCCATTTACAGTTCAAACAAAATAGGTTTGAAATAGAATGAAATGGATGTTCAAATTAAGATCAAGTTCAGATAGTTTAATTTTTTTGCTCAAGGGGAGGGATGTTAGTGCTGGGAAAGGGAATATTTTCCATTTTGAGCATCCAGTGTCAGCATTAACAACTTACATTTCCCTGGAGTACAGAAAGACGTCTTGAAGGGTTTTACGAAGGAGGGAAAAAATGGATGCCAATCAAGAGGGAGAGGAAAAAAACACAGAAAAGCAGGAAGAGAGCTATTGGAAGGAGCCAAAGATGTGGTGAAAGACAAGAGTTTTATGGGGGGCTTTTGAAAGCTAAGGAGGACATGGCAAGATAGAGGGATTTGGGGAGAGACTTCCAGAGGGTAGGGGCATGACAGCTGAAAGAGCAACTCTCAATAGTGGAACGGAGGATGTGGAGTAGGTTGGTGGCAGAGGAATAGTAAGACTCTGGGGTCTGGTATAGCATGATTAGACACCGAATAAGTCCCTCAACCGTACCAGTGAGACATTTTTCCATTTCTTACTCCAGCTGTCTTGTGGACTCAGTGAGATTGCCAATTCGTGCTGAATTGAGGACAGTTTTGTGCTGTAGGCCCATGCCAACCAGGAACTGGATTCAGACTACCAAATTCACCATGTAGGATTGTTACAGCCAGCAGACAGAGGTTTCATCTCATCAATCTAGGCTGGAGGGGAATGCCAGTGTCCACAGAGTTCCCCAACAGTCTGATTTTCCAAGGGTGAAGTTCAGTACAATACAGCAATTTTTGATGAGGATAAAATTTTACATTTTAACTTTAAGCAATAAAATGCTGTCACACCAAAAAAGGAAATAAAAACGGTACTTTACTTTTTGGACTGTTCTGCACCTCTCCTTCAGGCTCTGGTACTTTCCAGTCCATCTTTCTGCCTTTCTCATATAGACCTTTCAATATTTTCCGGAATTCATCCACATCTATGCCATGCTTAGTTAATTCCAGGTACTTGCGGTAGAGCTGCAGCGCTGTGCGAGCATCCTCGATACTGTCGTGCGTTTCACCCTGAATTTTGAGTTCTGTCAGAGAAGTGGAACAGTACAAGAAGCCAATCAGTCTCTCCAGATTCTGGTCAATCTCCCCTGCACCTTCTCCAAGGCCTTGACACCCTTTCTAAAGTGTGCCGCCCAGAATTGGACACAATACTCCAGCTGAGACCTAACCAGTGATTTATAAAGGTTTAGCAGGACTTCCTCATTGCCAGCTCCTCACTATATATATTTTCTTGCCCAATTTTCCCCCTCCTCTCCTGCAGGCACTGACTCCTTGCTGGGCTCTGGCACCAGTTCCCATTAACTAAGTGGTCATTTTTCATGTGAGCCTAAATGGAGTGCATCAGCAGGCTATTTGACTGGAGAACATCACAGCTGAGCCTGATCATGTCCTCCCCTCAATGTGCACTTTCCAGGATGGGATGCTGGATAGTGATCAGGAGTGGGACCCCTGGCTGCTTCCCCCCACCACCCCATGCTATTCCAGGTGCACGAAGGTCAATTGTGGTGCCCCAGGTGAGGTCAGCTAACGCAACACAGACCAGGGATGAGACCTTCCAGGTCAACAGGGCTCAGCCAATACAAAGCAGGCAGTAATCTCACTGAAACACTGGGGAGTATCATTTCCCCTACAGGTGGTTCCATGTGTGCTTCATGCAATGGTAGAATTAATGTCACGTAATTCAGCAAGCTCAATGCAGGCAGCAATCTCATCAACGTAATTCACCGCAAGTGATGACCCGCAACTGATTACAGGGGCGTTTGGAATGGTGCACATCGACTGACATTAACAAAAGCTAAAAATCTTAAACCAGAACAAATACAAACCTAGAAAATACCATGCAAGAAAACGCAGCGAAATCATCCTCTTCCGAGGCATGTGAAACAAATACACAGTGTCTATCACCTGCTCCTTTGGAATCTGAAGATGGAAATGGGGAGAGAAATACATTAGACTAAAACTGAAATTTATAAAACCAGCTCACTGAACATTTCCTTGGGCTGGAGCAGCATTCAATTTACACCACACTGAACAGAGGTGGTGGAATATTTCTGAAACTTGCCTTTTTCTACTCCTGAAATCACACAATAGATCTGGTGGCGCATGTATAACCCGGTGATGGCAACCTATTAAACAGTCTTCCCTCAGGCCAGAAATTTATACTGCTTATGTTTCTTTAAACTTTGATTACGCCAGTGTTGTTTTTTTGTTGTTGAAGATTATGGTTATTGCAACATTACTGCAAATTTGGCTGCTATTCTCTACAACATGCACCACAGCCAGCCTGCATCACACTGAACTGACATCACAGGCAGAACTCTATCACAGAGAACACAGCAGCCTCCTGCCATATTAAGTCCCATGGAATAAAGCCATTAGTGCTCATTTACCAAGTAGATGCTAGCAACAGGGAACCTCGCCCACTGATAATGCTCACTTGGAAAATTGGCTTAATTTTGTTTTCGCCGCTATTTTTTCTTATAAAGGCGTTCCCGCTCCCAAGACCTCGGTTGTTAAATGCACTGCAATGTGTGGTAGTTCGACAAATGCAGTTGGGATGGCAATAAGAGCACTACAGTTATCCTCAGCACCTCTGCGCTACCGTAGAGTAAAAGTCAGGACCCCTGCTCCAAACTATTATTCAATGATCCTTGCTGGAAGTGCAAGTCAAGATCAGCCTCACTTTCCAATTTGCCCTCCAGTCAATTAGGTTGCCAACACTTACGGCTGACACTCGTATGAAAAATGGCAACTCCTACAGAACTTCAGCACCTTCGCGAGAGGCAGGGAGAGGAGAAAATACCCCTCAAAGAGAGAAACAATGGAACTTGGTGGTTCATCAACAAAAAACAGCATAAATAACTCCAGTCTTGGAGTTAAGGTAGCCTAATGGTTCTGGTACTGGACTAGTAACCCAGAGGTCATGATTTCAAATCCCACCATGGCAAGTTGTGAAACTGAATTCAATAAATCTGGCAATTTGTGGGTCAGCACCAGAAAATGAGCATGAAAGCTGCCAGATTATTGTAAAAACTGAACTGGTCCACTAATGTCCTCTAGGGAAGGGAAGCTGCCACCCCCACCCAATCTGGCCTGCATGTGACTCCACATGTGGTCGACTCCTAAAGCCCTCAGGGCAACTAGGAGTGGGCAATAAATGCCACCTGGTCAGTAACAAAACAAAGTTACGTCACTTAGTGATTTGGTAGATTACGAGTCCCATTGTGCATCATCTGTCAGAAACAATGCAGCTCATACTGAAACCCATCTAACTTCCACATTTGGGACTGACGTCAGTTGGGCTCCCCCTAAAAATCACCAGTTTGCACTCTCCCAGTAGCTGCAGATCTTTATGGGAAAGACTAAGGGGACACAGAGGGGGTCTCCCTTAGAAGGAAAAAAAAGCTGCTGAAAATATGACTCTAACCTATTGTCACTTTTGGGGATATTAAATTAACATTTGTAAGCACTTATTTTTATATTTGTACCTTTTTTCTTTTTGGTGCTGGCAGACCTGCTGTCTTTCCAGCATCTGCAGTTATAAAAAAAACATTTGTGGATATAATGCAGCAAATCAGACAAAATCCATCAAGGATCAGTGCGTTCCTTTGTTCTGGTTAGACTGCACATTATTATGAACATATAAAATCACTGTGTGCCATGTAGCAAAGGTACAAGCGAACTTCACTGTATAGTTGAACAGGTCGGCGAGACAGTAACAAGGGAGCACCAACTTATCATCACAAAAATTAAAAAGGTTAGGGAAAAAAAAAAATCTTCAAATGTGGAATTCTCTTCAAATGAGAAAAACAGAACTGATGGGCTGAGTGGCCGGTTTCTGTGCTGTGATTCTAGTGTTTAAAAAAAGCATCCTCTCGGGCTCCTCCCACCCTAGAATAAATCCAGACTTATCCTAATTAAGTATCCATAACAAAGTACGGTGTATCGAAGTGAAATTGAACATTTCCTCACTGATCCTCTGTTCTCAACACCGTTTTCTCCCTTTGGCAGTGCCATTAAGATGGCCAGGACAACCAGGAGGCCAGCTACCAGCACAGCAAGATTTGATGGAATAGGAGTTGAGGAAGGGAGATGGTGGCAATGTCCACAAGTACAGGATGTCATTACAGGTGGTTTATCCTAAAGACTCGATGGTCCGAACGGCCTCCTTCTGTGCTGTACTATTCTATGATTCTATTCTATTTAAGTGAACTTTTTAAACCTACCATAAGATTTATGACTCTGAAGTCCTTCTGCAGCCCGTGTCCCACAAACTTCACTCCAACATCAATGAGGAATCTCAGTTTCAGGTATGTTGACTTCAAGGTGGTTAGGTGCTTGGATGAGATTTTGGCATCAAGGTCCCCAGGTTTGATTCCAGAATACTGAGTCAGGTAGTCCACAACCTATTGTTTTTTCAAAAAGACAAAACTTGTGGAATAAGCACACAAAATCATTTTCAGATCGAATCTAAATAACATTTAATCAACAGAAGTGATGCTTTCTTCTCCCCACACACTGCAGACTCAGGTCGATGTTGGTGCCACACTGAGCGGTCAGGATTTCCACTCCTGCTGTGGCAAGATGCTTGATCTCGATTTGGTGCCTCTCTGCTTAGCCAAGAGAAATTAATACCAGCACAGTGGACTTAAAACCCAGGAACGAACGGCGAATACAGTGTCTGACAATAGATTAAGTAGAGTGCTCTGTAATGATTTACATTAGTAATATTAAACAATATACTTGTATATATCAACTGCAAAACAGAGGTCACCCAAATTAGACTGTAAGATCAGCAGCACTAGTGCTCATCACATTACCTGCTCCTGTGTGGAGATATAATCGTCAATGAAGGGAACACCCTCATTCGGTCCCTGACCTCGCACACACGTGATTCTGGCCACTGACATTTGGCTGGGTTTGATGGTGGATTTTGTTCCATCGCTGCGCAGCTCTGCCTCTTCCTGTGAGCAACAAGAAGTGTAAAACATCACAAACCAGCAAAATCAACCACGTGACATCAGCAAATAAAAGAGTGCCATCAACTTTGGATTCAGAGATGACCAAAAGATTTACATACTTGAAGTAGATTATTGTATTTTTAATTTTCTTCCAAAAAAAGTCACACTCCCAATTATACACCTAATCTCTGCACTACTTTGATTAATATGAATAAACTTAAAACTTTATTAAGAGTCTCTTAATATTCAAATAATTCATTATCTTAAAACATTTTTTAAAAATCTGATTTAATTTCACTAGGGAACATTATGTACTCCTCAAAACAAACCAGTTCCTGGCTGGCTTGTAAACTTTTCTAGCATAGACATGATGGGCCAAATGGCCTCCTTTTGTGCTGTAAATTTCTATGATTCTATACATTTCCACAAAGACCACATGATTTAGCCATACGTGCCAGTCACTCACCAATTGTTAATTGGTGTCACTAATAGTTACTGGAAAAATCCATTGCCCACACTATCTCACCTTCTGGACTTGGGAGAGGGAAATGAGGGAAGGCAGATAACTGGTCAATTAAAAATAAAGTTAGGAGAAAATCTGAGGTAAAATTGGAGTATTATAAAATTTTGATTATTTGCACTTAAGAAAGACACTTTCCCCAGGTAAGTTTGCAAAACTGACCGCCTTTGACAAATTGTTTAACATACGTACCTGATTCAGTGTGACAAACTCTGCATCCAAGCCCACCAAGTCACTGAGCTGGGGCATTTCATTCAGCATTAGTGGGATAAAAGTTGCATGACACTTTCGCTGCTTTCGAGCAAGAGATGCCTCTGCCAGCAAAACACTAGTTTCAATTGGATTCTTTACTGAAAGGGGAAAAACAAACAATTTCAAGGTTACTGATAAAGTGGGCGTGTAATTAGCTGGTCAGTGTACGCACTGGAGATTAGAAAATATTGGCAATTCAACTCAGCTATGAGAAAAATATCCCCAAGTTGGACACAGGAATGAAAAAAAATGGCAGCACCACCAAATCAGCCAGGTTTCGGGCCCCAGCATTCTGGCCATTTACAAAATGGCTGCCTCAGAATTCCCACAGCAAGAATAGCGCAGCAAATTGTGCGCACCCCTCGAATGATATCATTGCTGTGTTTGGGATACACTTAATAGATATTTATTATTTAGCAAAATATTGGAATTATTTACTGGTGTGTTTCATTTAAAATACATTATGGGAAATACACAGACTGAATTAGGCACAGAGAAAAGAGACACATTTGATTGTTTCAACAGAAAAGCCAAACCCCTATATGAACAGGTCACCAGCACAGACCTGTTGGGCCGAATGGCCTCTTTCGGTGCTGTAAATTCTTTGTAAAACTAAATAAAGGAAAGGGATGAATAAAAAGAAAGTCAGGATGGGAAAAAGATAAAGGTACGAGAATCATTAAAACAGTCCCCTTTAAATAGTTTACAAACAATCTCCTCCAGTAAGTGTTCAATACCTTCTGCTGTTGGCAGAGAAATCCAACACACACCAACATTTTAACTAGCAAAATAAAAATTGCTTCTCCTTTATGTATCGCATTCTGGCTGCCTTATTCACATCTATGTTTTAAGTATTATTCTGTGGCAAGTCGAATGAGCTAATTGTGCTGTGCAAAAACGGCACAGGCTGCTAGTTATGTTGTCCTACCAACAACATACCACAGGAAGCACCAGAAAGTTAAAGAAGAACTGTTAAGAACTGGATTACTCCACAGTGCAGCCAACGTTCCCTCTAATTTTATTTCCTGGGTGCGTGGTCCCTTTCATTGGCTGCGCGGTCCATTCACATTGTTGCGCATGCGCGGTTTCTTGCATTGAAAAGCCGGTGAGCGGCCTGGCCTGCACAGGACTCCAGACTGTTGCGTGGCCGCACAGCTCAACGGGAACGTTGAGTGCAGCAGCAACAGCCCACAGTTGTCAGTGGGCTTTGTTTGCAATTAAAACTACTGAAAAATGCATTTTTAGCATAAAAGCTTCTCTTTAAAAACCAAGATGGTTTTGCATGCAGCTATAAAGTCTCTGCTTCCCCCCGCCCCTACACTGCACCAGTTTTCTCTGCTAAAGGCACGGACTCATTCTGGACCACAATTGTGTATGGGATGGCAGCCCTCCTGTACCTTGCCCAAGTAGTCATTCTTCATGAGTGGATAGTGATCAGCAGCAGGGACCCTGGATGATTTTCCAGTTCTCTAGCCCAGAGGTGCTGAAGCAATCCTTTCTGCTGCCCCAGGCGATGTCAGCAAACTCAGCAGAGACTGGGATTCAAACATGGGATCTTTCTGGTCTGTACAGCTCAAGATTACACTGAACAGTGCCATTACCATTACCCACTGAGCCATTGTTAGGATAAAATTTGGTTTAAGGGATATAAAGGGGTCCTCAATATTCGACCGGTATAAAACTATCTGAAAGGTACCATTTAGCCTTGTTAGCTGGAAAACAAACGCAAAGCACCATGGGATACTTGGCTATATTAACCCTTTTAGACTAACAAATAGAAATTAGCTGACCAAAGGCATTCTGAAATGTTGCCTGTTCTTGGAGGAGATAAGAGTACAAAGGCACGATTAAGAAGCAGCAGCAAATAAGGCCTTGAAGAAGTAGTCAGCCAGCTGCATAATTCAATGTGGCTTTGTATCCAGATTTTCATGTCTCTGCTGGAAAATACTTTCCCATACCGATAACAAGAGTAAGAGATAGCTCATGAATATGAAGTCTCCTACAGTCGACAAGCTTTTTACTGACGTATTCAGGGGGTACTCGAGTTCGAAGGACAGGCTTAGTAGTTGATTGATTAACCATGTAAACCAATGAAGTATCAATATTCCCATGTATACACCCCATTAGTAATAAGTGGGTGTTGTCTAATAAACTGTATAAACTAAGCTGTATTGTCACTTTTCCTCTGAGAACGGTGCCTCCAGCTGGGGTTGGCTGAGGTGGTTCTCCCGTGTGCACTCGTAATAAACTATTGATCTGGGTAACACCCGAGTCTGTTAGTTCTGTTTTACCATCCAGATTTTCCTCGCTTACAGCCATCATGGAGCATCTCTCTCTTATATGGCCACTGGACAGGAGGCCCCACTTTTTCTTGCCACGTTTACACATATACTGTTAGGGGACAACCACCTAACTGCAGCATGCAAAGCACTGCCCAAATTCTGCTGTAGCGGAGGTGGAGTAGATTTGGGCTTCTTTCAGATCAGCCTATTCATCTCCAGTCAGCAATTCATGAATTAAATGTTACCTACTGGTTAAATCGTACTTGGAATTCAGATTCCGCCGAGCGTAGTATAGAATACAGGGGATCTTCCAACTCAAATCAAACTGCACAGCTTCACACTGCAAAAAAAATGCAAACATTTAAATAAACCCCAATCTCAACAATCTTCAAAAATGTCTTACTGGTCAGCCAACTAATGTTGGGAGCTTGCTATACATGGAACCAGGGCACAAACCTGCATTCCATACTCTGGCACAGTTCACTAGGATACCTTTATACTGTTCCACTCGATTGGTCACTATCATAGGTGGGGCAGAGACATAAATACATTTTATTGAGGGTAGGCATCTCTTTTGCCCCTCCCCTTCCACTTACTATGTCACTACTACTCTGAAACCATCACTAGAAATTGTGCAAGAGTGATCTTTTCTCTGCACATTAAAGCTCCTGGCTCCACTCACGCTTCCCTGCAGTGACACAGTCGCAATCTGAAACTCAGCACCATGTGGAGTTATGGGTTACGAATGACTGTAGTGGCACTTTCCTTAGCAGGAGTAGTATCGATAGTCAGTTTGCTTCCACCAGGCTACCAACATACATCAGGGGTGGGAAAGAGAGGAGAATTATTTTATGTAATCTGTATTTACATAACCTTTCATGGAGAAAGATTCCTAATTGGTACTTAGGGCAAAATCGCAAACAGACACAAAGAATGCATTTCAAATTTTTCTACAAATAAGAGGACAGCAGAATTGTCCCTTCCCCTCCCCCTCAATATGGTTACAAAACACCATGAAAAAGATAAAAATGAGTCACTAATCATTTATTACCTTGTCAATTGGTTCTATGAGGAAGTCATTAAACAGATACCACTGTTTGTGAGTGACACCCTGAAACATAAGAATACTGCATGAGATACAGATGTTAAACCCTGGCTTAAGGCAGCAGTTTCCAAACATTACTGCATTGGGGAACCCTTGCAAACATCAACACATTCCCAAGGGCCCCTGTCCTAATTCCAAAAGAGTGTCAGCTACCCAAATGAAAACAGTGCTATCATTGCAGAGAATGTTTTTATTATTAATATACAGCAACAGAAATAGTATTCTAGCAAGTCAACAAATACAGAACCTGATGCCCTCAGTGATGCTGTAGTGCAGGCTTGAGTCCAGGGACCAAGTTTGGAAATCTATGGTTTAAAGTGCTGGTGGCTCAGTGGTAAAACCTTGCCAAATACCAACCTATGACTTGTAAAAATAGAAAGGTTCTTGCATTTTAAAATTAGCAACTGCCATTTGCCAAATCTCCATCTCTGCTCATTGAAATCTCACATGATAAGGTTTCCGAGATTACTTCCACTGTTTTGGAAGGACAGTGGACAGGAGTTTCGGGTCCGGCTGCAACAAGGTCAATTAATGATCTGCCAAGATCCTAAAATGATGCATCTTACAATATTACCCTGCTTTACATTTCGTAAACTTGATTTTTTTCCCCTCTAACAAAACTTGGCACAGCAGTCGAGGTAACTGCATCACTTACAGCAGGCTGGAACAGCCCACTCTCATTACAGGTGTAGAAAACATCTGGCAGCAAAAAACAACTGTGGCAGAAAAGGAAGACGACCTTACTGACGCTTTCGAATGATCACCATGAGCTGAGATACTCATCCGTAAAAATAAAAGTGAGCACATTTTTTGGTAGCCGTAATTTTTAAAGGCGTGGGGGGGAGGGGGGGAAGCATTTGGAAAAGGTTTCCTTGCATTTACATTCAGCAAGGTTTGAAGGGCAAACTATACCAGACACTGCATTTATTAATGTATTATAGAAATATATTTTCAGTTATACTGATAGCAATCCTTGATTATGAATGTTTGATAAAGTTTTGTTTTGAAAAGTGAAGCATATAGAATATTTCATAGGCAAAATTCTAAGTTTTTCAACAAAGTACATTAGCTGTTTTACTCCTGATAATACCACTCTATTGACACACTAAAATATGCCAGTTTCAAGACATGTTTGGACCTAAATTATACTGTACCTCCTTCCGCTGGTGATATGTTTCCCCAACCTTAATATGAGCCACAAGACTGCCTCCAGTCCGAGGATCTAAAATGTGGGCCACGGTCACTACCAGATCGTACAAGTAGGTGTTCTCCTCATCTTCTGAAGGACTCAGCTAGAGGACAGGACCACGGTAAACAGTAAGCCACCTTACTTTGCTCAATAACTTCTACATAACAAATGAGTTCTAGTTTGAAAGTACTGGAAATTAACATACTGAATAAACACCAAACTCAATATTGATGCATTTGAATTTTTTTAACTAAAAAGTAAAAGCTGCTCTGATGTTCATTATTTCAAAGCATCTAAAAAAGGGCCTCTTTAAAATAGATTTATGTTATTAACATAAAATTGCGCTGTTAAAGTTAAACTATAAAGTTGGAATGTGGAAACCATATGTAATTTCCAAAACATCTTTAAAATTAATGTTTCCCAGGTCGCTTCCCTTCCCTCCCCCCCCCACACCACTCAGTGAATCATTAGGCACAGTCCTGGGGTCTCGCTCTCCAACTCCGAGAGAGAGACAGCTTCCCTTCCTTTCCCCTTTGCAGAGATGTAGATCTGTACAACATCATGGTTGAGCCTCACATCTCAATCTGTCTACCACCTGTGTCTAGTCTGGCTATTCTTTTAAAATGGGTTTTAATAATTTTTAAAAAAATTAGTGTTAAAATATGGCAAATCAGAATTACAGAAATGTTATATTTAAAAGTCTTAATTTCCAGTATCCTGACTACAACTAAATTGATTTGCATGCTATAGGAAACATAGGAGTATGTGCAAAATATACATTATCAGAGACTAAACACAAGGTACTTTCAATCCCTTTAAGAAACCCTGGGAGGGCATGCAGGTCAGCACATTTCTAAACAGGATGCAACAAGTGGCATTAAATATAATTAATGGACAACATTTTTGAAACCGCTTACAACTAAACTGAAGCCGAGTTGTATTAGGTATTACCAGCCATGAAGGAGAAATGGACAGGGGGGTCCAGTACAGAATATTCCAATCCTCCAGTAGATTACAAGGACCCACCTTGCATGAACACTGATACCAGGCTTCTGCCACTTAGGCTCGCAGTGAGCTATACAAGTAGCAATGCTCCCTCTAGTAGCTATAACAGATACTGCAGTATTTCAGTTTAGTCAACAGCTCCTATGCACTTTACTGTGCAAAAGTGAGTTACTTACATAACCAGTTGAATGCCAATGGTTTTACACCTCAAATTTAATATTACTGTATAATAATTTAAAGGAATAAATGCTGCAAACATTTCTGTAACCAGAAAAATTCATTAACTGCAAACGAAATAGTCAAGACAATTTTCTGTTTAAACAGTCTTTTCTCCAGGTTATGGCCCTCAAATGTGTACAATTTTTTCATGTGTTGTGGAAGAGACACTAACCCCCTCAGGAAAAATATGTGCATGCAATCTGCTTCCACCTCTGAGCCCAAGCTGCTCTGTAACTGGCCATTAAAACGTGTACAGCAGCTCACCCTCTGAATTTTCCAACTAAAAGGGGAACTGCCGAGCCCCTGCTTTGCAATTCCATCAATTCAGATCATAACCTGGTTATATGAGCTTTCCTATTACAGCTCCACTGTACCGTCACCTGGATTTAGTGTTTGATTACCTTTCTGATCCTCACTAAAACGTTACAGACATCAGAATCAATCCTTTAAGGGAAGGTTAGTAAAGATACATCAAGGGATAAAAGCCTAGAAATAGTTACATACGCCTTCATTTTCAGTCCAATTTGTGACTTCCAGCTCCTTATTTTTAGTCAGCTTCATCTTGATAGAACATGGGATCCAAATATTTTTCAGTTCCTCAATTGATGTATAGAAGCTTAGCCCTTCTGCGTTACAAAGTGCTTCCCTGAAAAAAATTAAAGCATCTACTTGTAAATGGAACTTTGTATTATGTACGATCGCTCAAGTGATGATAGAGATCATCCCAGGAGACGAGTGGGATACCATCGGTCAGGTTTGCAAATTATATAAATACCATACCAGAAAAGGTAGCCATGGGCTATTCTATTTATACCAGTTATGTGCAATTTCAGATATATTAATAGTTAGCAAAATAACTTAATTTGCTTCCTTTTGAAAAAAGACTGCTTACTTGAGAAATAAAAAGAAAATGCTTATGGGACAGTAAAAGAAATGGGCATTTTTTTCAAAACTTCATTTTGATGTAGTTTCATGGGTTCCCTCTGTTCTTTGAGAGAGATGCTGGCTGGTCTTGTTCAGGAGGTGCAGGGATCTCAGTTCTGTACTGAATTGCTTGCTGGTCTTGTTCAGGAGGTGCAGGGATCTCAGTTCTGTACTGAATTGCTGGCTGGTCTTGTTCAGAAGGTGCAGGGATCTCAGTTCTGTACAGAGATGCTGGCTGGTCTTGTTCAGGAGGTGCAGGGATCTCAGTTCTGTACAGAGATGCTGGCTGGTCTTGTTCAGGAGGTGCAGGGATCTCAGTTCTGTACAGAGATGCTGGCTGGTCTTGTTCAGGAGGTGCAGGGATCTCAGTTCTGTACAGAGATGCTGGCTGGTCTTGTTCAGGAGGTGCAGGGATCTCAGTTCTGTACAGAGATGCTGGCTGGTCTTGTTCAGAAGGTGCAGGGATCTCAGTTCTGTACAGAGATGCTGGCTAGTCTTGTTCAGGAGGTGCAGGGATCTCAGTTCTGTACAGAGATGCTGGCTGGTCTTGTTCAGGAGGTGCAGGGATCTCAGTTCTGTACAGAGATGCTGGCTGGTCTTGTTCAGGAGGTGCAGGGATCTCAGTTCTGTACAGAGATGCTGGCTAGTCTTGTTCAAGAGGTGCAGGGATCTCAGTTCTGTACAGAGATGCTGGCTAGTCTTGTTCAGGAGGTGCAGGGATCTCAGTTCTGTACAGAGATGCTGGCTGGTCTTGTTCAGGAGGTGCAGGGATCTCAGTTCTGTACAGAGATGCTGGCTGGTCTTGTTCAGGAGGTGCAGGGATCTCAGTTCTGTACAGAGATGCTGGCTGGTCTTGTTCAGGAGGTGCAGGGATCTCAGTTCTGTACAGAGATGCTGGCTGGTCTTGTTCAGGAGGTGCAGGGATCTCAGTTCTGTACAGAGATGCTGGCTGGTCATGTTCAGGAGGTGCAGGGATCTCTGAAGCAAATGGATACCCAGAACACCAAGCAATGGTCTGCTGTAGCAGCTGAAATCTTCAGATAATTAAAAGCAGTCACACGAGGTTGTGTTGTCACATTGCTCCACAGTCCCCAAACACTGTTTACTGGAATTCTTGATGGTAATACCATGACTGTTTTGTTAAATGTTTCCTATCCACTGTTTACACTAAAGCATCTAAAATTATGTATAGTTTCTAACTAAGCACATTTAGAAGGTCCAACAAGCTCTATGTAAGAAGACAGATTTGGGGAGGAAAAAAAACAATTCTGGGCTGGCTGGTGGTATAACAGATCCAAGTATTCATTCACCATGGCAGGAGGGGAAAGGTGGAGTTTTGCGCACATCATTTCCCATTGACTGGATCATTTATTTGAATTACAGTGTAATAAACTAACTGGAATGTGGGTTCTGATGACAGACCATAGGAGTATAAACCAGTCTTCAAAGCCCTTCCAAAACTGGAGGGTAGATTTTCCTAGTTCGCTCCTTCACTGAAATATCTGGCTCACTATGAGCACAGATCAGAGTATCACAGGCACAAAGGTCTACCCTTAGATATCAATCTGTGATATTACACCCACTTTGTAAGCATTCTGGATTTTTTTTTTTTTTTTTTTTTTTTTTTTAATTATTTGGGCCAGGAACTCTTGTTTCTCGTGAACAGCTGAGAGACAATATGTTGTTCTTGAACTGAACACAAAGGGAAGGTAATTGTGCGTGCACATGCAGTTCTCCCAATGTTATTAAATAAAAGCACTTGAACTAAGTTACATTATAAACAAACTCGTCACTCATGCTGAAAGAAAAGGACTGAAAAAAGCAAACCTACCATTCTGTTGGGTTATTTTCTTTCATTTTCATTGCTTCCAAATCTTCCTTCCTCATTTTGTTGTGCAATTCGTACTGTCACAAAATAAAACATCACTATAGCAATATTCAAAAACTTTAAGCCACCAGCGTAAAGTTGTATTTAAACTGCCCCCATCCCCAATTTTCTCCTCTGCTGAACATGCTGACTCAGAGTACCTGGTATCTCATTTAAGTGGCCATTATTCACGTGACCCTAAACAGCGAGTCAGCATGCTATTCAGGCATAGAAAGGATCAGTCAAACCCCATCCTGTTCTCACTCAACAGCCCCTACAAGCACTTGCCACGAAGGGCACTGTAGCGGAGCTCAATCCCATCCTCACCTGACGTCCAGTCACGTGCACTTTCTAGCAGGGATTACTGAATAGTAATCCAGAGTGGGAGCCCTGGCTGATAGTAACCCAGAGCTAGGGTAGGTAGCAGAAACAAATTGTAGAGTCCCAACTGCTGCCCTGGCTAAGATAAGCTAACTTAGCACATACCAGGTCAAATCTAGAACCTTCCTGGTCTGTACAATACAGTAGTACACCTCGTAGCAACGAACTTCAGCAAAGATATATTGGACTTGGAAAGGGGTACAGTGCAGATTCACCAGCATGACACCACCGCTTAAATTATGAGGGAAGGTTGCATGAGCTTGGCTTGTATTCCCTTGAGTATCGAAGGTTGAGGGATGATCTAATCAAGGCATTTAAAATGAATAAGAGATTTGATAGGGTAGATACAGAGAAACTATTCCCTCTGGTATGTGGTGGGCAGTCCAGAACAAGTGGGTATAACCTTAAAATTAGAGCCAGGCCGTTCAGGGGTGAAATCAGCAAACAGTTTTTCCACACAAAGAGTAGTAAAAATCTGTAATTCTCGCCCCCAAAAGGCTGTGGATGCTAGGACAGTTGAAATTTAAAATAGTATTTATCAGCCATGATCTAACTGAATGGACCAACAGGCTCGAGGGGCTGAATGACCGCCTCCTGTTCCTATTTAACCATAAAGTGTGTCCGGTATTTGATCCTTATCAAAATATCACCTGACTGGTACAATAGTTTGATCCGATACAGCATTGCCTGTATGGCAGGACCAGCTATTAGATAAATGAATGGCCACTACAGAAATGAACCGAGTATCTCTCCCACAGAACTATCATTCTTGGATCGATAGCCTTTTTGAAAATCAAACATCATTTTGAATAGCTACACACAGCAAGTCTGTGCAACATATTGTACAATACAAGGTATACTGAAGCAGCAAAACGGATTGATGAAAGTTAGATCTGAAGACACAAATGTAACAGATGTCAATAAAATGGGGGGGGGGGGGGGGGGGGTAGTTATCGCCAAAGTAAAATTTCAGTGATTAAGGGGGCAAATAAATCATCGTCTTAGGCCAGTCATCAGCTCGGGATGAAGAAATTCCCTCTCTCTTCAACCAGTGCATGCAGTTTTGATTAGTTTTGTTAATTTATTCTCCTTTTGGAAGGAAAATGCCCTCCTTTCAAAAAGGTAACTTTATCTCGCTCACCCCTCCTTTGCCTTCCCATGACACAGCCAACCAGCTCCTAAGCATCCAGCATACTGCTCCGAGTCTGGCTACTGGGAGATGTGATAAAGTGGCCTCGGAATGATTCATTCTGCTTTTCTCTCGTTCCTTGCGAGAGTGTCTGAGCTTTGTTCAGAAACCTCCCATAACAACACAACTGAGAATGGAAGTTTAGCCGGAGGCAGCAAACCCACATTGTCATATTCTGGTGCAGCATGCTGGGCTCTGATAATACAGTTCCTCAATTTTCTCCCATTTAAAGCTTCTCTCAGCTTTTTACATTCCCTTAAACCACTGCAGCACATTTCATTCCATCAGGCAACCTGCTCTCAAGCACCTACCAACACCGCTCCAACTAGCCACTGAAGAGGTGCTCCAAAGTTGCCTGCAGTTACTGCCACTGACTTTCTCTTCAACTAGGGAAATGTTGGAGTCATCTCCTTTCCTCGCCACCCAAGTCTGCACAAGTTAGGAACTCCATTACAACAGAGACTACACTTCAAAAAGTACTTTGTTGGTTGCAAAGCACTTTGGGATGCTGCGAGGTTGTAAAAGGTGCTATATAAATGCAAGACTTTTTTTCTTTTACATTTTCCATTTTTGCTTTATTTGTTAATTCCAGAATCTCCTTAAAAGAGAGAAGACCACTTCCTACTTTCCATATTGGGATGTAACCCCTTAAAATAATTCTAGCAGATTTATAAAGCAAGTAATTTTGAAATAATGACAATTAATTCCTCTTTGACGTGGCTCAGTGGGCAACACTCTCTCTCGCCTTTGAGTCAGAAGGTTGTGGGTTCAAGTCCCACTCCAGAGACTGGAGCACAAAATCCAGGCTGACACTCCCAGTGCAGTACTGAGGGAGCGCCGCACTGTTGGAGGTGCCGTCTTTTGGATGAGATGTTAAACCGAGGTCCCATCTGCTCTTTCAGGTGGATGTAAAAGATCCCACGTCAGTATTTCGAAGAAGAGCAGGGGAGTTCCCCCCAGTGTCCTGGGCCAATATTTATCCCTCAATCAACATAACAGAAACAGATTATCTGGTCATTATCACATTGCTGTTTGTGGGAGCTTGCTGTGCGCAAATTGGCTCCTGCATTTCCCACATTACAACAGTGACTACACTTCAAAAGTACTTCATTGGCTGTAAAGTGCTTTGGGACGTCGTCCAGTGGTCGTGGAAGGCGCTGTAGAAATGCAAGTCTTTTTTTTCTTTTTTACAGACCTCAGCTTGGCATTTCCAGAATTCAGCTTCCTTTGTGCTGTTAACTTCACAGTTAATAACAAGAACATCAGGCAAGCATCGAATATTCCTGGTTTGAACCTGGAACAAAACACAATGTCCAGTCAACACTGGAACTTTAACAGATTGATTTGTGGCAGTGTACGGCACATGTTTTGATACAGTGCCACAAGATGGCACAATGGTGATATGAAAGGCACTAATTTCCACTTAGCTCAAAGACCAGAAATACCCTGCGAGAGTAATCACAGGCTGCAACCTGTTACTTCATGGCACTGCTAGTGAACCAGGCAGCCTTGGTTTTTTTTTAGAATTTTTTGGAACAGTTCAATTATTATTTTCTGCAGATAGGCTGTAATGGCCCTGCTACATTCAAATGTAAAAGGTATTCTTGGGTGTCTTGACAAATTGTAAACTGAATTAATCAATCAAGGAATTTGGACTTTTGAGAATAACGAATCATTAAAATTAACAATGCTGGAAGTGCACAGCTGTTTTACTTTTGCAGTAAGATTCCTATTTAAATGCTAAAAATCTTTCCATTAGCTACATAAATGGGGAGTCAACAGTTCCTGTACTTCTTCACTGATTAATACAACCCAATTTGCACATTTTCACAATGTATGAAATGCTACATAGTGTTAATTTGGAATATGTATGAATATGTGTACCAAACTTAATCAAATCTGAATCTAAAATCACCTTTCATAGGTTACTAAACAGTCTCAATACACAAGAATAGTTAGGACATTCTAAAACAATCGGACAAACCCCTCAAACTTCTCAGAAGTTGACACCATGACCTGAGCCCGCTCATCAGGTTACTCCCTTCCAACTGACCCATTATACCCCATACATCACACATTAGGTCAGGTCGTGGTGTAATTCTGGTTTTATACACAGCTGCTGGCAAATATACCAAGACTTTACCGGCTGAAAATTCCCCCCAGCCCAAATATACTAACCGTAGGCTGGTACTTCTCACAGTTTTCACACCAGGCCTGGGTGTTCTGTTCAAGGCAAATACTTCTCTTCAGCACTTCAGCAAACTCATACTGTCGAATAGTTTTGTCTAAAGTCAAAAGAGGCATTTTACACATTTGGACAATAAAGAACGGAGATCAATCAGTGTGCCATTTTTCAGACAGCTTTAAGTTCACAGAATATATACAAAGCAGATAGATTTCCCTTTTCACAATATCAGCTCCTGCCCAGTTGCAAATTTAGTCACAGTCTTACAAAACTTAATTTTCTGTTTCTATTTTGTTCAAAATCTCATTTCGGACATCAGAATTTTCAGAAAGGAAAAATTGGGAATGATTTCGGTTTCAAAAACTGAGTGATTTGGTTGGTGCTTTTTTAAAATGATTATTGGTAGGTTCTTCTGACTGGTCATTCAGGATTTGTTATTTTCACAAGCCCTTCATAGCTTCCCCGACAGCTTTCTAGCTACTTGCCTTGCCTTTGATTCAAATGCTATGTAGCTCTTCAGTTCTGATTTACTGTTGCTTTACCTTGAGCTAAATCAACAAAGGGTAAAGAGTTACAGAAGTGAGAGACTAATAGGAAGTGCCCATCATACACGAGGCGCAATATATTGCTAGTTGATCTCCCATTGTGTTGCACACGGGAAGACAAGAAAGACCAAGTGTAATCTTCAGGTGAAGCAGGGTTAGAGGGCGGGGGATAATTGGACCAGGATGCATAGATGTAATTTAGTTCCCATTTTAAAGTCATCCATTCTGTCATTTTTATATAATTTTGATTTTATCTCATTATTTTTAGTTAAATACCAAAACGTATTGCAATTTGGGAAAGAGGTAGAGTTGGTTGGATCCTAGGATTTTCTCTGCAATACAGGCTGAGGAGCTGGGAGACACAAAACTTTGGCGCTACAATGTCACCGTGGGTGGGAGAGTGTAATTAAAGCATTACAAGTTTATATAGAGTTTCCATTATAAATATGGACATAGGAATTTATAAATGGGAAAAGTTGACAGGAAGTCCATGCAGACACAAGATTTTTAATATATTATAGATAGAAAAAGCATTTTGAGACAACCACACTTCAAGGATCACCCTGTACTCTATGCTAATTTACATCATCCTTAAAAAAAGTACAACAACAGTCATTTGCTGTTGATATCTTTTGACCTTGGGGAATACCTGGAGACTTTACAAACAGCTACTAATCGATAGAGAAAATTGCCCCAGCGCAGACACGATGGGCCAAATGGCCGCCTTCTGTGCTGTAGTAGTCTATGATTTGAGTTCAGAATGAACTTAACAGGAATAAGCCTATAACTGGCCTCAGGATGTGCCTAGTTAGGGCAACCAGACTGTGTGGCCTTAAAGGGACAGACCAAGTTAATCAGCTCCTTATACAGTAGTAAGTTGGAATACGCTATTTTATAAGTAATGCCTCAAGAAATCGGATAGTTTAATCGATATAGAAGTTTTGAGAGAGTCCATCACACTCCAATGTGTTAAAAGTATAAAAATGTCCTGAACTGCTTGTGATCGAACTGGATACCCACCATTCTCTGTACATTACTCACCAGCATTATTCATATCAGGGTACTGCAACGTGAAAAGCAGGCTCGAAGAAACCCGAACAGTTTCCTTCCCACAGCGACAAGTGCTACAGTTCTCAACTTCACAACCAAACAGCTTCCCAATCACAGATTCGCCAGAGGATCCAAATGTACTGAAATGAAAAGTGGAAGAGTTTAAGAGAGTATTGCATCTAAATAGTATCTTATATTCTATTTGGTACAAATAGATCAAGCAATTAGGCTCGTGTATGCTTTAACTATGTTAGTCATGTAAAGGGTCAGGTGGCATCACAAACCATATAGTCTCTTCTCCACCCCACCATCTCTCTGCAGTAATGGGGCTGAGATTTAGAACTCAGCAGAAGGGTGAAAATAATAGAATCAAACCTATATTCACCCACATCGAGACAACAAAGTCTCAAATCTGCATCATTTATCACAGATACTGTCAGCTGCCCACTGGAGAAAACTGATTATTAAAGAGTATTCTTATTCAGAAGCGGCTGCTCTGTGATGTCACAATTGTGGGGCTACTGATTAAGGATTCCCTTCAAGCATGTGACAATCCTGCATTTAGCAGCACATGGTGTTGCATATTGCCTGTGTATTGGATACGAATAAATCCGTACAAACTCAGGTTCAGTCCACATTACGATAGTGCTGTCTCACCTCCCCATGACACTCCGATAGGCCTGTGGGCCCTCCTGCTCCTGCGTCTCCTGGTGTAGTTGTGTCAATATAAATCGGTTCCAGCTCTGGATCAGTCGGCCCAGATTCACCTTCCCGGTCGCTTCATCGGAATCAGCCAAGATCAACCCCAAAGCAGAGGCCTCTGGAATAGTTCGGAAAGCACGAAGGAAATTGCTGGCCTAACCGACACAGTGAGAAGAAACAGAAACACATGATTTTGCTTTCCCCCCCAATTTTACATCCATCCACAGCTTAAAACTGGGACTGATTAGTCTCAAAAGAAACAGATGACCATATCGAAGTACATGAGGCTCAACAGTATAGAAAAGAACACCACTGAACATCATTTACTTCCATATGGTCACCTCTACTTCAAGGTAAGCCATGACAGTAACACAGGGGAGGGAATAGGCTCAAACTGCTGAATGGCAGAACTGCTTGCTTCCCCCTTCCTTTTGAGCTCTATTAAAGGGCACAATCATCTTGCAGTATGAGGAGGGGTCTACACCCGAAACATTCATCTGTTGTTTCTCTTTACAGATGCAGACAGACCTGTTATACATTTCCAGTATTTTTATATCTGGGTAGGGTAGTGGAGTTATTCAAAATGCCATGATAGAGGGATTGTAGGTTTTTCTGGATGGATGGATCAGCTCTGCTGGGATGAATGGCCATTCTGATCTGTACCTACCGTGTGATTTTATACGAATGCTGTTTCGGGTTAGCACAGTTAGCACGTGTGTAAACCTACCACAAAAAGGAGCATTTTTCAGTATTTCCATAATTTCTTTTTTGAATCTTTTAGCTAACATTTTTTAGTCCAATGAAATATTGTATTGGTTACTATTTTTGTATTTCCAAAGTTATTACAAAATGTTTCCTGGTTTTTGGTCAGCCATTCATCAAACACGTGTGAAAACCCATCACCACAGTTAAGAGTCTCCAAAGCAAACGACTGAGAAACCCACACAGGTAGTTTCTGCTTGTCCAATATAGAATGCACACTCGCTCCCTACTTGACCATACTCCACTTACCCCAAAGTCCACAGGCTGGCAGCAGCCAAAGCTTAGGGAGCGCCATGTCTACGCAGGGGTACTGTTGGGAGTTTAATCAGATAAGACTGCATTACTTGTCACCAGATAGCACCGGGTCACACTATCTGTTAGGGCACTGGCTTCCTGGATTAACTGGAGCCAAGGAGAGGAATCCCAGCCCCAAATCTATTGATGAGCCAGGCTGGCTGGTCAATCATTAACAGTGCCCCAGAGTACTGCCGACCTAGGTATTAGATTATCAACTCTGCCAAGGTGGGTTGACTACTTGACTGGAGTTCCAATCTTCCATTGCTGGGTGTTTCATCTTGGAACCAACATGAGCCCAAAAGACCCCACTTACCCTCCCCGCCCCTCCAAGGAAGCGAGTCGCCAGTTGATCATTAGATAACGGACAAGTGCGGCTTTGAGCCCATGCTGGGTGAACAGTAACTACAAGAAACTCCCCAAAAGCGGCATGGTAAGCAACGAGATTCACAATGAAATGTGCAAGTATGTCATCATTCTCATGACCACAGCATGGATACACTATACCCATTCAACAGTGGTTCTACCAGCTGATGGTAACTCAATTATGGTAGGCACCAAACCCTGGATATATGAGACAATACTTTCCATGCCAAGCCTCAACAGTTTCCACATCAGCTATAAGGCAGGCATTTGCCTTCACTGCGGTGGAATGATTGACAAGTCAGCTTACAATGTGCCAGCACCTTGATCTAGGGGTTCAAGTCCAATGTCACATACCTGGCTTACTGGTCACCAACTGCTTTATCAAGGCCCTCATATGAAGGACTTTGGCAAAGAGACATACCCATGTGGCCAACCTCTCCTCCAGGGTGCTGAGCAACAGGTCACTGCAGGCCAGAACCTTCCCTTCCACCATTTCTTCTTTTTGCCACAGATTCACCTTGCATGAGCTAATGGACTGTCAGCCGTGACTCAGTGGGTAGCACTCTCGCCTCGGAGGCAGAAGGCTGTGGGTTCAAGTCCCACTCCAGAGACTTGAGCACAAAAATCTGGGCTGAAACTCCAGTGCAGTACTGAGGGAGCGCCGCACTGTCGGAGGGGCGGTACTGAGGGAGCACTGCACTGTCGGAGGGGCAGTACTGAGGGAGCGCCGCACTGTCGGAGGGGCAGTACTGAGGGAGCGCCGCACTGTCGGAGGGGCAGTACTGAGGGAGCGCCGCACTGTCGGAGGGGCGGTACTGAGGGAGCGCCGCACTGTCGGAGTGGCGGTACTGAGGGAGCGCCGCACTGTCGGAGGGACGGTACTGAGGGAGCGCCGCACTGTCGGAGGGGCAGTACTGAGGGAGCGCCGCACTGTCGGAGGGACGGTACTGAGGGAGCGCCGCACAGTCGGAGGGGCGGTACTGAGGGAGCGCTGCACTGTCGGAGGGGCAGTACTGAGGGAGCGCCGCACTGTCGGAGGGGCGGTACTGAGGGAGCGCTGCACTGTCGGAGGGACGGTACTGAGGGAGCGCTGCACTGTCGGAGGGGCGGTACTGAGGGAGTGCTGCACTGTCGGAGGGGCGGTACTGAGGGAGCGCTGCACTGTCAGAGGGGCTGTCCTTCGGATGAGATGTTAAACCGAGGCCCTGTCTGCTCTCTCAGGTGGCACCATTTCGAAGATGAGCAGGGGAGTTCTCCCCGGTGTCCTGGCTAATAATTATCCCTCAATCAACATCACTAAAATAGATTATCTGGTCATTACCACATTGCTGTTTGTGGGAGCTTGCTGTGCGCAAATTGGCTGCCGCGTTTCCTACATTACAACAGTGACTACACTTCAAATGTACTTCATTGGCTGTAAAGCGCTTTGGGACGTCCTGAAAGGCGCTGTAGAAATGCAAGTCTTTCTAATGGAACCATTTCATATCTAGGGATTCAAAGTCATGAGGAAGAACCATTTGGACATAATCAATCATTCTGCACCAGCTTAATCTGCATTGAGACTTTTCTGTCATTAAAGAAAAGGGAAAAAGACCAAAGCAGCCTTCGTCCTTTCCCAGTGTAGTCCTAAAATAGAGTCCAGGCTAAGTTGCCACCAGGATCCCCAGGTATTGAAACAATTGGGGCATTTGACCCTGTATCTTCTAATCAGTCCTTTCGAGATCCCCTCTTAAAGCCATAAAACCACATTTAGAGGTACCCACAACCATGTCCAGTGTTTAATCCATTTTTGAAGAGCGCACTAGGTTCTTCTCTACCTTCCTCCTCAAAAATAAACAGCATACAAAATTAATGGATTTGGAAAAAAACTGCTGCACACCAGCGCACAATAATTCCACTACAAAACTGCAGGTGGTGCTGTTGAGATTGCTTACAGCAAGTTTAGTTGCACTTAGTGGTCCTGTCACTGTTTGCAAAGTGGTTATTAGAATGAACAATTACAGCAATTTTAATGTGAAATATAATAGGCGCAAATATTACGCAGCATACAGTGTGGGAAGAAATCTTAACCCGAAGTTTAGTCATACACTCAAGTCACAGTTGTTGACAAGTTCTGGATGTTTTGTCCATTAAGAAAAAACGGCAGTAACACACACAAGATTCCACTTATCCTAGAATGTTTTACATTTTGTTTTGGAGCACAGCTTACAGTAAAAACTTTAAATGATAATAACACTGCAATATTTTGGCAAAGTGGCAGGATGCAAACTTGATGACCTACTCTGCTGTTCCCAATCTCAGCAGGGATGCTGTGCTGAGTTGAGGGGTCTGGCATTTCAGCACAGGGACAGAAGGAAAACCAGAGAAACTCGTCTTTCTATTGGTCTCGTGTGTCCGTTCAGAACAAGCTTGACAGTAGTGGCTTGGGCGCAGTTGAGCCATCCTCTGAGCTGCAGGAGATTTGCGGCTTGGTGAGACCAAAGGGAAAGAAAATAAGAGGCTAACATGGTCTGAAAATGAAATCTAATTGCAAAGATAACAGAGAAATGGTGAATGCTGGAAATCTGTGGAAAAAAACAAAATACTGAAAATATAAAGCATGCCATTTAACATCTGAAAGATAAGTTAACATTTTGGGTGGGACCCAGAACATTAGGCTACCTTTATCTTTCAGATGTTGACTAACCTGCTTCGCATTTCCAGCATTTCATGTTTTTAATTGCAGAATTGAACTGCAGTTTGGTATTTCACTTTTAATGCAGTTAATACATGCATTAAATTCATCAACATCCAGTGTGTGAAAAAAACACTCCATTAATCATGAATATCACAGCCCAAGTCTGCACTTCGTGATCTTTACTGCTTCTTTGCTGTTTCTGTCACTAGATGTCAGGAACAAAACTTGCTCCAAATTCATTCTCCCATAATTAAATCATGTATTTCAGAACTATACTTACCCGGTACAATATTAAACTGTGGCTAACCAATACGTTCTTGGTTGGATTTAATCATTAAACTTACGACAGATATTTTAATCATGAATTATTATTTTACTTTTTATCCTTTTAAAGAGTGGCTAATTTCCAAGGGGGGGTGGGGAAGAGAGAGATTTAAAAGAGGAGGAGGAAATGTTTTGGATAAGACTTCATTTTTCTTTTGATTGCCTCTTCTGACAATACACAAAAAAATGTAAAATATGAACTTGTCTGTTCTTTCCACAGATGCGGACTACCCAAGAGTGTTTCCAGTATTTTTTGTTTCAGGTTTCCAGCAATTGTAGTTTTATGCTTTTTGTTTAAAATATGCAAAATGTGGATGGCATCTCTGGCTAACAAGTTACACAGTTAGAACAATCCACGCCAAAGGGGTCATGCTCAAAGATCTAGCCCAAGTGTACACAAGCCAAGTCCATTTTACAGGGGCTGGACTGGCTCAGCGTCCATTTACCTGGCATGGGTCGCCTCTCGAGAGATCGAGCATGTGAAACAGAAATCCGAGTTCACAGCCCAAGCAAAACTCTTTCTGACACAGATGATTTTGAACGTGGCAGCGGATGGGCTCCAGCAGATACAGCACCTATAAACGGGAGAAGAGAGCGACAGAGAAAGAAAGAAAACGCAGACATCAACTGACTAACTTTTCAAGACAGATATAATCAAAATGATTATATAAAATATATGCATCTTAAATTGTAAATTTTCACATTAATGCAATGGATGTTATTTCAGGAAAATTGAATACTTTCCATATCAGGTACTCCCTGTTCCATCGAGTACTCCCAAGTTAGATACAGAGCAAAGCTCCCTCTATCCTGCCCAAACAATGTGCCTCAGCTCCATCCTTAGAAGAGCACACTCTATTGCACTAGTGTGACATTTCTCCATCACCCCCTACTGTGGCCTCTAGGAATGAGATTGACAATTTAATGCCATACCAAATCTGGGGCATTTCGGTGTTGTGGGTCTGGACCAGAGACCATAAGGAACTGGACTGAGACTGGTCAAAATCATTTTAGTTAGATCCCTCACAGCCAGCAGACAGAGAAGTTAAATTGTAAATAGATTATAGTCTCCATCCACTTCCAGGATTGATCAGCCACCCTGCTCTCTGGCCTCTGCCTGTCCACTGTGCAACCATCTACCAGGATGTGTGCTCGTGTGGCTCAGGGTGACTCACCTGCTGATTTCCCCCCTTTCTTCCTGTTTGTGGGGAAACACCTGGCCTTCCACCTAGTCACTGATCACCTCTACCAGGTGGCCCAATGGTAACTGGGAACTTGGAGTGGAGTAGGAAATTGTGGGCGCAAAACCACATCTGACTTTGTGGCTTGGCACACTTGTACCGTAAAATCAGGCCAGCTCAATTCACAGTAAAATAAAGGCATTTAAAGGAATGTTTAAAAAAAATTTGTATTCAGCATCTAATGCGATAAAATAAAGACACACTACATCACAGTTCCTTTGCTTATCCCACTCTCTGGTGCTGTTCGGTGTTAATGATTTACTTGGCAATTTCCCTACATCCCCGTGAGGAACTATTTGGTTTCCACTCGCGACATTCCCTCGTCCTTGCAAACTGTGCAGCCAAGATGAGAAAGTTGCTGTGGGGGCAAACCCATATTTTGCTATTATGTGAACAGCAAGGTGGAAGTACAACTGCACCCGTCGTTAACATTCAATTAACGCCAGTAAAGAATGAAGGACTTTTCTGTGCAAAGGAACAAAACTTCTAGGCATGTAACGTAAATAAACTTCAAAAACACGAGAGCTAGAAGTAACTATAGTTTGAATTCTAATATCCTCCACTCTGCACATTAAGCAGGATGAATTAGCACTCGCATGGTCACAAATTACATGTGATTCTTAAAATATTTACTGAATTGCACAAAAGACACAACACACGGTACCACAGAATGGTGGGGTGAAGCTCAGTTTCTTAGCCAATAAAATCATGACCTCCATTGTGTTGTTTGCATTAGATTTACTGATTGCATGGCTTTTGGTGAACACACATCCAGAAGGGTGTTGTTTCTATTGTTTCTATTGAAGTGCTGACAATTAGAAGGCAGTAAGAGATTGGAAGGGTGCCCCTGACCTGAATCATGCAGTTGCAGTAGGCGTTGGGAATGTGCGGCTCCAGACCGGCAAACAGCGTCTTGTTGTAGTGTTTGAAATCAAAGTCTTCCAAACCAAGTTTTGAGTACTTTATAGTAACCTAAATAAAACACATATATAATCAAACTGAATCATTTAGGCATAGGTCAACTATTCCAAAAAATTCTTCATAATCAAACTGATACCTAAAACAAAAAACACACAAGCAATTGCTCCCTCTTGGTCGTAAAGGTATAGACCCATCATTAATTGGGGGGGGGGGGGGGGGGGCGCTGACAGTAGCCTCCTTAATGTAGATCAATCTGGGCGCCACTGTAACATGAGGGGTGAGGGGCTCCTGGCCTGGCAGGTGAAAGGCCAGACACAAATCTCAAGGTTGATGGGAGAAGCAAAGTGCTAGCTAACTCAGGGATACGCCCAACACTTCCAGACACACCTGCTCCCTGACAAAACTCAAAAATCCAGACAAGATCCCCCAATCTTCCATGCCCTCTCCTGTGAGCTTCTGCTCAAGAGAGTATCTTACTACTGTACAATCTTCTTGCTCCAGGGCACAGAATCTACAAACACCATGATTGAGACCAGGGGAAAAGATCTGGGCAGTGAACTTTCAGGGGAAAAAAGTGGCCAGAGATTTGCCAAGCACCAGACTGCATAGCAGCTGGAAGAAGCCCAGGTCAGATTACATCAGACTAAGATTGTTAAGATACAGACTGGAGATTTGATAGAGGTGTTTAAAATCATGAAGGATTTAGACAGAGTAAATAAAGAGAAACTGTTTCCAATGGCTGAAGGGTCGATAACCAGAGGGCACAGATTTAAGGTGATTGGCAAAAGAACCAGAAGCAACATGAAGAAAAACGAGTGGTTATGATCTGGAATGCACTGCCCGATAGGGTGGTGGATACAGATTCAATCATAGCCTTCAAAACAGAACTGGATAAATACTTGAAGGAGAAAAAATTGCAGGGATACAGGGAGAGTGGGGGAATGGAACCAACTGGATTACTCTTCGAAGAGCTGGCACAGACTTGATGGGCCAAATGGCCTCCTTCTGTGCTGTACTATTCTATGTCCATACCTTTAGTTTCATTCCTTAGCACACCACCATATTTTAGAATAGGAACTGATCCCAGTAACTTACTCCTCTATTAAAGTAAGTTAACTTTTAGAAATAGGTTATCACATCTTCTTAGTTCTCTTTAATGTGATGTCTGTATTAACACAGCCCTAAACCTCAATATAGTAATAGAGGCATCTAGACATTGAGTGGTAAACTGTATAATCTACAGTATGGATTTTCTTTGAATCAGACCTTTCGATATTTCTTTGGCACCATGTACAGATGAGGCTCTTCCTCCCTTCCAATAGGAGACTCTGGGATTTGATTGTAGCTGTCAAATTCTGCATCCATCTCCTTCAATTTATATGGAACCTATAAACAGATAACTTACTTCAATAATTAGACATACTAAAAAACAGTGGGCTCTGCCAATGGCCTAGAGGGTAACAGTGAACCCAGTGTATTACTAAAGCATATAGATCAGAAGATCCCAGGATCAATTCCTGGGCAGTGCCGAGTTAGCTGACCTCAGCTGGGACAGCAGTGGGAGAAGCACTGCAATTATAAATCAGCCAAGGAAGGGAAGGGTTCACTATCCAGTGACCTCTGCCCAAAAGTGTCCGTGTGCAGAATGAGGTTTGGCGGTTATGCTCCTGTGGTGGAATAGCTTGCTGACACTCGCTGTCTAGGTGCACAAATGAAGAATGGCTACTTGGGAGCAGTGCCGGAGGGCTTCTGGTTCCTGTAGAACCACGAGTCAGTGCCTTCAGAAGAGAAGAGAAAATGGACAAAAAAAAAAAGCTAAAATGATATGCATGCAACCTTTGATTTTCTATTCAAGCAGAGCACTGGATTTTGTTGGCAAATTTAAAAGCCGCACTTTTTAAACTGCAAATATTGGTTTAGCTTGCACCAATGTTGAGGTGCCACAACTAAAGCGGCACACTCAATGTGGCAAACTGGTCCATTTAATCTAAATACACCACTGTAGCAAATGCTTAGGAATTCAAAACAAATAAAATTGGACTTTCCCCACATGCAGCTTCTGCTAAAAGGTTACAAGAGGTTATAGCATGGCATGTTACGGCACAAATGTACCATGGCACCCAGGCTCATGCCCACAATTACAGAGCGAGTTCCCATCTCAGCCTGACCACGTGGGAAAAGGAAGCAGAAGTTAGGGGCTTCCTTGCAGGGAAATTCATAGATCGTTACCCTGGTTCACACCGTCACAACTCCTAACTATATAATAGCTTTACTAGAAGTCTGGGAGCAGGTGGTCTGCCCACCATGCAGCTGCTGAATAAAATGGGAAGGACCCAGAAAAGGAGGGGAGAATATCATTTATTAGGGAAACTTTAGTTCATTTAAAACTTGTTTTCTACATGAAGATGTCAACTTCGGAAAGTATCCTGAAGTGACATTTTATAGAATTATCTCAAGTGTAAAAAAAAAACAAGTTAACGGTAAAGAACTCGAAATTGCCCATCTCTGTGTGCCTGTATATTAACAGAGAACGCCATGATGTGGCTCCACTCCAGGCAGGAATCAGTACTATACATGCCAATTCCCCTCCGGTAACCATTCTTCATCTGTAAACCCAAACACAGTGAGTTACAACAGGCTCTTTAACCATGAGGGACATCACAACTGAGCCCAATATTATCCTCACCTGAACTCTCCACACACACACTCCAACAGTGGTTGCTGGACAGCGAATTGGCATGGGAACTTTAGATGATCTTCCCCTCCCTTGCCCAAGGGCAACTGCAGGGTCTCCACTGCCATCCCAGCTAACTCAGCACAGACTAGGAAATGAATCAAGGATCTTTTGGTCTGTATGGCTGATAAATGCTGCCTTTACCGAGTGAATCATTAGGGGAGCTTGGTAACATTCTTCTTTAAAAAGAACGTTTTTTTTTAATGAAACGAGTTCATTCAGCCAGCACCTTTCCAAATAAGGTACTAAACAACAATTACTCCCAGCATGATGTGCTCCAGCCAGTACCAAAACATTTATTCATCAAGGCCGCAATTGCCTCAAATAAGTACACCACCACTTAATTACTGCTTTAAAATTATGCATTCTCTCTTATTTTACCTGGTTTCTCAGCTTTGTTTTGGGATTCGGAGCATATCCAATAAACCCAACTTTCTTCATAGTACGCAATATCTCAAGATCGACAGGCGGAGCTCGTCTGAAATAAAGTAACCGCCGGGGTATTTAACATAAAACAGACTACCTGGCCGTTTTTAATAACTGGGGAATTACAAGATCTTCAAAGTGAACTGTGCATCTCCAAGAAGATCGAGGACATTGGGGCATTCTGTAATACCAGAAATATGAATATATTTTGGTATGCTTTGTTCCCCGTTCCAGAAATTATTGTATAGTCATAAATTGTACACCAATTCTAATGCACAGCAGTGATATGGTGCCATGAAGAATATGCAAAAGGTTTAGACTTCCCCCACCTTTATGATCACCCAAACGTGATACATGAACAAGCGGTCAGGAAAATAAGGGAAAAAGTACTAAGATCTGATACTGCGCTGGCCACACAGTAAAATGTGAGTCTTTCAAATGGGGAATCCAGATTTTTCTATGTCCCTATTGCACCGTTAGCACAAACCACATTCAAATGACATCATCTGAACCAAATCAATGCTAAAGTATTTCATCCTCTCACACGTCATTGCAAGTTTAGAAGAATGAGAGGTGATCTCATTGAAACATACAAAATTCTTACAGGGCTTGACAGGGTAGATGCAGGGAGGATGTTTCCCCTGGCTGGGGAGTCTCATTGTTGAGTATATTTAAGACTGAGATCGATAGGTTATTGAATATTAAGGGAATCCAGGGATATGGTGATAGTGCAGGAAAGTGGAGATGAGGTCGAAGATCAGCCATGATCTTATTAATGGCGGAGCAGGCTTGAGGGGCTGAATGGCCGACTCCTGCTCCTATTTCTTATCTTATTAACACAAATCCAGTGGTTAGTCTCAAATTTAAGAGATGGAACATACAGACCAGTGGTGCGGCACACCTGGGTACCAACAAGGTGTCCCATTGTGACAGGCTGTAGATTCGCCCACAAATCTGCAACTGAGTTCCTGATCTAGCAGGTCAAGGAGTGGAGAGGGTACTGATAACAGCATTTTTTCTTGATCACAAGTGGAGGATTCACAAAAAGGTGCTCTCACACATCTCCTGGCGATGGGTTACACAACAGTGTGGACTAGGAGTAAGCTATGTGCCAGCCTCTTGCTCAAAGATGGTGTTGGGTGGAAAATAATCTAAAAGAGGAGTGGTAAATACATTTAGAATGAGGAATCGATGTATGCTCTTCCATGTGGTCTTGGTTCCTGGCCTCAGGTAAACAGGCGTCACCCACACTTAAGAGGGAGGACACAGAATTTAGTGCATGTTTTTTTTTTATTCATTCACGGAATGTGGGCGTCATTGGCAAGGCCGGCATTTATTGCCCATCCCTAATTGCCCTCGAGGAGGTGGTGGTGAGCCACCATTTCAGAGGGCAGTTAAGAGTTAACCACATTGCTGTGGGTCTGGAGTCACATATAGGCCAGACCGGGTAAGGACGGCAGATTTCCTTCCCTAAAGAACATTAGTGCACCAGATGGGTTTTTACAACAATCTGGTAGTTTCATGGTCATCATTACAGCTGCCATGGTGGGATTTGAACTCGTGTCTCTGGATGACCTCTCCGCCTCGCTACCTCTCTCTCCTTAAACCTACCTCTTTGACCAAGCTTTTGGTCACCTGCCCTAATTTCTCCTTATGTGGCTCGGTGTCAAATTTTTTGTCTTAGAATACTCCTGTGCAGCGCCTTGGGATGTTTTACTACGTTAAAGGCGCTATATAAATACAAGTTGTCGTTGATAATCAGCCCCGACTTTTGGATTACTAGTGCAGCAACGTAACCACTATGCTACCGTACCCACTTTACTTTGGTGAGCAAAGTCTTGCAAGCAATGTTCCCGTAATGCTGTGCGGCCGCGCACCTGTCTGGAGCTCCCATGCAGGCCGCTTGCCGGCTTCTCAACAGATAAACCACACGTGCGCAGAAATTTGAATGGGCTGCGCACCCAGAAAAAATTAGAGGAAACATCGCTTGCAAGGAGGTCAATTTTTTGTGGATTAGCTACATTACATGTGATGGTTTCTGATGTTACTGGCTAAACACTGGACACTGCAATTGGCATAACCTGTAAATGGAGAAAAACAAGAAATAGAAGTGAATGTAAGGGAGAGAGGGGAATGAAGTGACTCGTGTGAAATTGTATTTCCGACTGTGGTTTTTATCCACTGGGAGAAATAACTGAGAATATTACCAATAAAAGGAACAATACGTTGGTTGGAAGGTATTAACATGAAGCACTGTCGAGCAAGGGGGAATGTGAGCAGTCAAAAGCTCAATGTGCTGGAAAAAAATTAACATAGATGTTTTGGATTGTAAGAAAATTCAAACAGTTTAAGTTAACTTGTATTTGTGTGCCTCAGCACCCATTTACAAGTGTCCAACTGTAAACTTTCAGTTACCTGGGTGTAACAATGCAGTTTGCTGTTGGCCAGTCAGACAATAAAGACTCAGTGATAAGAGGCACGGGAATGAGCGATAAAGGCAAGAGATCATCATTCCAGTCCAGGTGTGGCAGGGTATCTACCATGCATGGCATCGGAAACTCAGTCTCACGGGAGTAGGCATTAAACGTAGCATCTGGCGAGTCTGCCCACAGATGCACACACCCTCCAGAGTCTCCGAACACCAATGCTTGCTTGCTAGAGGACACATCAAATGTCATGACTAACTGCCCTACAGTGTTGACGTGGAAAATATCCGCTGGGCTCGCAAGTCCTGTTGGTTCACAAAACTGGCACTGTCCTGCAAAAGAACAAACGGAAAACAAAGATCACTGCAACAAACTGTGGCTCGAACAAGATCTTTTACCGAATATAATGGCACGCTGCATGCCTGCACATTCCATCTACTACATAGCTCACAAATAGTTACCACTGCAGTGGCAATAGCCAGAAGGGATTTGTTTGAGGGTGCAGCCAGCTTTAGGGTTACCAAGAGGCACCCTTAAAAATCTGACAGATGGCTGGGAACATGTTGCAAGGCATTCACGTAATGTCAAACCAGGATAGCAGGGCTCCAGCTCTTTATAAACATCATCTGGACCTCTCAAGTGTGCTAGAGCCTTAAACATATTCCCAAATGTTTTCCAGTTTACAATACAAACAACTTCAAATTCTAACATTTCACCTCGTCCTTTCCCAGACAGAATTCTAAGAGTAGCAACCGAGCAGACTTTACAAAAAAAAAAAGCATTTTCAACAGAAAAAACAGCACTGGTCTGAATGAAAATAAAAGATGCAGCAAACATTAAAAACTGTTTAGAGTGAGGCTCCAGTCATTTATGTTTGATGTTTAATTATTCATAGCACTTGTGAATAGTCTGAAATAACAGAAATATCAATAAAAAGTTTGAGACGAGTCTATCACACACGTAAATTTGTGTCATACTTTTTTTTTAAGTATATAATAAAGAAATCTGTTCATTCCCTGTTGGTTTTTTCTGCTTGGGGAGAAACTGGGGATTTACAAGGGCTACAAACCAAAATAAATTTTCCCAACAATTAACCTCTAGCTGATCCTCGGAGGCAAGTTACATATTTTCACCTTCGCAGCAGAATAACAACCTGTGTGTTAGATGGTTTAATGCTCCTGTCATTTTAGGACAACATATCATCCAACTTACAAAGGGTCACAGACCTGAAACGTTAACTCTGTTTTTCTCTCTCCATGGATGCTGCCTGACCTGCTGAGTGTTTTCAGCATTTTCTGTTGTTATATCATCCAACTTACTGTGAGCAACACCACATCTGCTAATAAAGTTCTATAGATATAAATGTTATATTATAACTCTGGCCTTCTGTAAGGTACCTGATTGAGAGATGATGGCTAGCCTTGATGTGTATGTAGGAATAAATCTCAGGAAGAGAGGATCCACATGAACCTGCAAGGGGCTGATAGCCCGCATCATACGGAGGTCATAAACCATCAAGAATCTGTCGCATGACAGACCATTCATCCGATTTGAGAAGCCACATGTCACCAGCAGGTTTCCGTGTACATCAAAATCAGAGAGGCTTCCAGAGTAAGCATCAAATTCGTGCTCCAATTTAAAGCTTCTCAAATCTCGGAGGGATACCTAAAAACACACAAGAGAATGACAATTCAATAACAGCAAGTTGCACGCTCTCCTTCAATGGTTCAGTTGGTGAACGCACCCCAGCAGTCCAGGAAAGTCCCAGGTTCAATGCAGCAGTAGAGATGCTGCAAATTGGTCTCAGCACTTGTGGATTGCGGGGGGGGGGGGGGGGGGGGCAGCTAGGATTCCCACTCCTAATCACTAGCCAGTAACCTCTGCTGGACGGATGGACATCAGGGACAGGATTGGGCTCAGCTGCAATGCCCCCTCCCCATCAGTCTGCCAACACTCACTGTCTCAGCTCACACAAGTATGGCCTCAGGTGGGAAGCCAGCACCCTTCAAACCACCTCGAGAAGGGGAGAGGGGGAAATTCGGGAAGAAAACGAGTTAAACCTGGTCGGCCATTATGGTCTTTGTGGGGGATTAGCTACCAATTCCAACAGTCGACGACACCAATTTGTTCCTTGTATTTTCTTAAGACTATTTCAGTTCCACTTCTGCTGTAAAATTCTAAAAAAACCTCACTTCTCCATTGGGTGGCTGTAACCACTTGCCCTGAACATACTGGTGGTTTTGGAGCTGCTACCTCACTGAGTATTTCAAAAATAAAATCAAAAAAATTAGATGGGGCTCAACTCAAATGATACAAAGTTAAAATTGCTCCCTAAAAGGTGTTTCAGACCAGCACGATGGTGGTGGGGGGGGGAAGAGAATCAGGCAGGGCTCGCACTCCGGATCACTATACAATGACCCCGGCTGAAAATGCATGTGTTTAGATGCCAGGTGAGGACAGGATCAGCTGTGATGCCCCTTCACTACACTTAAGGAGGTCGGTGGGAGGCAGAGAGCTGCAGCAGGGCACAAAGGGGGAGAAATTGAGTATAGCCCCGTTTGGGGCACCAGAAGTAGCGCCCGGAAACAGTCGCGGCCACCCACCGGAAATTAAGTGGCAGCGCCCCAAAGGGAAGCGCGGCGCTACTGGAGGCGCCCCGCATCCCTCTTGGGGCGCTGCGACTGAATATCGTGGCGCAACGTGCCGCAGCGCCACACACTGCGGCACGTCACACTGCGGTATTGCAGGCCTTCCTCCCCTTCTTAAAGGGGAGGGGCCTTGTGCAGCACGATCTGGGGCCCAGCTGGGCCCCCGAGGATCGGGAGAGCAGGCAAAAGAGCCCGGCACCGAAGAGAAGTGCCGGGCTCTTGGAGCGCAGCTGGCACTCCGCAAGGGGGGCGGGGGGGGGGGTTCAGGAGGCCGGGGACGGGAGCGCAGGCAGGCGGCCAACAACAAAAATGGCCGCCCCGCACCACTCCTTTAATTTGCGCCTCCCCGGCCGCAGGTAGGCCCCCCTGAACCGGTCGGACATAGCGTCCGGCGGTAAATCAGGGGGCGCGGCCAAATATCGCGGCCGGGGTGTCAGCGGGGCGCTGCGCACACCGATGACGTCATCGGTAGCGATGCAGCGCTAACGGTTAGCGCCACCACTAACGTCCCGCGGAATTTAGTGGGAGGCGTGGACAGTGCCGCGCCCCAGTTGGCTTGCGACCCACTTAGCGCCCTCTTAAGGCGCCAACGGGTGGCGCAACCTACTGAATTTCTCCCCCAAAGAGTCTAATGTACTTTAAAGAAAACCAAGCACTGGAGATGGAGACTTGTATAAACACACCCTGTAAACAGTGCTCTAATAGGCATGTGTTCTGGCCAGTAAAAAGGCTCTCAGATTTCTTTTTTAATTAAATTTTGGTGCTCAAAGTGAGAGATGTCAGTGCTGGGGAATGAAACTTTTTCCATTTCAAGCATCAAGCACTCCCAGCTCAGGGATAGTGCAGCCAGATGCAGAGTAAAATTTCCTCTATTCTGCCCATAACTTAGAAGAGTGCTCACCACTGCAGCAGTGTGACATTTGTTTTCATTTCCCACACTAGCTATCCTGTGGCCTCCGCTCGAGATTGCCAATTATTGTGATACACCCTGTAGTCTCATCGCTACCAGGAACTGGATGGAGACCACCCAAACTCAGGTTACATAGGACCCTTGCAGCCAGCAGGAAGACAACCCCTTCATTAGACTGGGCTGGATTTAAACCCAGATCCCAAAGGTAAAAGGTCAGTGGCTGACTGACTACACCATCTAGTTCCCAACCACACAGACTTGGCAATGGTCCATATTTAAATCCTGGTCTGTGCTGAATTAGTTGGGGTAGCAATGGGAGAGAGTAAAATCTGTCAGGGGTTTACCATTGCTGCTAGTAACTATGCAAGCGTAGATGTTGGGAGAGGACAAGATTTGTCTGGCTCCTGTGAGTTTCCAAGCTCATAAGAATGTTTGAGGCACCAGGAGGCTGATGACTCCCGAGGAACCATAACCCAATATAACCTACCACCTTCAGCTAGTAGGCGGGGAGAAAGAGAAAGTAAGAAAAGACAAAGGCACACCAATTTCTCCTGAAATGTGTCCTGGCCGATACTTATCCCTCAACCAACATCACTAAAAAAACAGGTTATTTGGTCATTAGCACATTGATGTTTGTGGGACCTTGCTTTGTGCAAATTGGCTACCGCGTTTCAACAGTACTTCATTGGCTGTGAAGCACTTTGGGACATCCGGAGGTTGTGAAAGGAGCTGGAGAAATGCAAGTCTTTCTTTCTCACTCAGTGGCAAGTTGCTTTGCTTTGCAGCTCAAAGCTGGACAGTATCGTGTCCTCGGTTGGTTAACGTGTGGCACTTTCCAGCCTCACTCAGGGCAGGTAAAAGTCGGGCAGCTGCACAACTTGTGTATTTTTTTTTTTACTAAATGTTATTCTGGGTAACCAAAATATGAATTTTTATAGTAACTAAACAGTAATCTTTTTAACTTTCCAGTGAAATTTATTTGGAAGTTATTTGAGGAGAGCTCACGCCTGGTACAGTTCAGCCGCTCTTACTAGTAACTCAAGAGTCATAGGTAATCCCCACGCTGCTGATCATCAGATCCAAATTCAAGTGCAGCTTCCAGGGGCAAGGAGAGTAACCTTTTAGGGTTTTCCCAGGCCTCCCAACAAAGAAACATTTTGAAAATGTTGATTCTTTCTTCACAAAGTGAGAGAAATCAGGCAAGATGTCCACAGGAAATGCACACTTAATAAATAAAACACTCAATATTCTGGATGACAAAAATATTACCATAGAATTGATTAGAAGGCCTTTCCTAATATACAAATTTATTTCCCAGTAATCAACTGTTTAAAAAAAAATCCATCCCCATAAACTCCACAACGGCACTTCAAAGAAAATGCCTTTCACGACCTCAGGACGTCCCAAAGCGCTTTACAGCCAATGAAGTGCTTTCGAAGTGTAGTCACTGTTGTAATGTGGGAAACGCAGCAGCCAATTTGTGCACAGCAAGCTCCCACAAACAGCAATGTGATAATGACCAGATCATCTGTTTTTGTGATGTTGATTGAGGGATAGATATTGGCCCCAGGACACCGGGGAGAACTCCCCTGCTCTTCTTTGAAATAGTGCCATGGGATCTTTTACGTCCACCTTAGAGAGTAGACGGGGCCTCGGTTCAACGTCTCATCTGAAAGACGATACCGCCGATAGTGCGGTGCTCCCTCAGTACTGCCCCTCCGACAGTGCGGCGCTCCCTCAGTACTGGCCCTCCGACAGTGCGGCGCTCCCTCAGTACCGCCCCTCCGACAGTGCGGCGCTCCCTCAGTACTGCCCCTCCGACAGTGCGGCGCTCCCTCAGTACTGCCCCTCCGACAGTGCGGCGCTCCCTCAGTACTGCCCCTCCGACAGTGCGGCGCTCCCTCAGTACTGCCCCTCCGACAGTGCGGCGCTCCCTCAGTACTGCCCCTCCGACAGTGCAGCACTCCCTCAGCACTGCCCTGGAGTGTCAGCCTCGATTTTTGTGCTCAAGTCTGTGGAGCGGGACCTGAAACCACGACCTTCTGACTCAGAGGCGAGAGTGCTGCCCACTGAGCCACGGCTGTCAACGTATGTCAGAAAAACTACAATCCGCAAGGTTGCAATTTTATTGCAGGATTCAAATGATGGTTAAAAGCTGCTGGATAAGATTGCTGCCTTGAAGTCACTCCCTGAGATCCACTGCTCGCTATGTAAATTAGAAATTAGGATCAACAAGGGAGGTAGCAGTAAGAAGTGAAGTCACATCGAATGTTTCCACCCAGAGGCTACTAGAGCTGCGGGATTAATTACTAGCAAAGGCCACTGAAGCAGGCAGTATAGACAGGTTGAATGCATTTCTGGAGTGGGAAGGGATTGAGGGATATGGCGAGAAGATGGGATTAATATATGGAAAAGGGAGCAGCTTGTTCAGTCTAATGTGCTTTTCCTGTTGCTACAAATTCTTGCATTAAATTCAGTACATTCAGTATAATTACCTTTCCTGATGTATGGCCACAAAAGAAGAAGCGGTTAGACTGTCGCATGATTGTAACTCCTGGAACGTCAACTGTGTACTGGAAAGAGAGACAGTAATCAAGCACTGCACATTAATACAAGCACTGTTATTCAGAACATATTAAAAATAAAATTTCTTTCCACTGATCTTGAAAAAGCCCTGGATCGGTCTGAGCCAAAAAGAAACTATTATTTGTGTAAAGGAAACAAGAGCTGGGTACTGGGTGCAGCAGTGGGTTAATCACATTGTCCTTTAACCTCTGGGGCCTGGGTTTAAATGCAGCCCAGACTGATGGGATGAAGGTCTCCTTTCTCTAGTGACCATAAATGAAATGAGTTTGACCAAACGCAACCCAGGTCCTATTGGCTGTGGGCCCAATGCACAAAACTCAAACAAGGGATGGCTGATGTGGAAAATGAAAGGAAATAGAGACCCCAGAAGAATTGGGGGGGGGGGGGAAAGAATAAAGAATGAGAGAGAAAAAGAGTGAGACTGCAAAACACTCAGCATTACCTAAAGGTGCGAAAACCTACAAAAAAACTCCATGTCTTTCAGTTGAAAACTTCCTTTAAATGATTAGAAATAGAATAGGTGCCACAGCCAGCCATGGAATACTGATCGGCACGGAGTAAGGAAACCACAGCCACTCACAGCTGGTCATGAAGCATCCTCTCAAGCATTTCGAACACTTGATTCTCAAAGGCTGTCCCAACAAAGTGTCCAAGTAGGGGTCTTGAGGGAGCACCAAAGCGACTGGGACCCTAGGATTGGCAGTGTCATCCTCTTGTATGCTTAGACCACTAGGGCATTAGTGGGATGAGCAGCTTTAAAACATGAATCAAATCATTTATATGGCTGAAATAAAATGTAATATTTGTGCTCAGAGCTTTACCTTTTCACTTTCTTGTACTGCATTTAAGTCTACTTCTATGACATGATTCTGAAGGCCCCCCAAAAGAACAGAGTTGTTGTCAGTGAGAAGAAGACTGTGCATGTCCTCAGCTTCATCCATACTAAAAATTTAAAAAAACAGCCAGTTTGAGTATCTACATAGACCAGAATGGGGAACGCAGTTAAAGACGACACAGCCACGGTTAGCACTGCGCCAACACACTCATTTGATCAAACATTCTTTGTTGTTAGGATGTAAATTGTACAATACACTTTACTACCTAGTTACAATGTCTGGTTTAGTAATGCTTCTCAAACTAAATGAACTCCTAGCTCATTGAAATTATACTTTTCAACTAATACAGCTAAAGATATACATATATGGTTCTGTAATGCTGTCACAGGAGTGACTAAAATCTTCTATAGGACAGAATGTGAACAAATATAAAGTCAGAAATTTAATACACAGTACTATACCACTGCTCCCACATCATTCAATACATTATTGGAAAGCCCCAAAGTTACAAGTTTCGCTTGATTTGAAGACATGTAGGAGATATTCAATATCTGTGACAATGGGGAGCTTCACTACAGGAAACGTTCGATTTACCGGCACCTAAATAACCGGAAATCTCTGTTAACCAGCAAAATTCAGGAGTAGGTTCAGCTAAGTTTTACTTGCCTTCCTCGTCTGTTGCTAAGCTACAGTGACGCTTGGAACTTGTGGCCATTGCTCTCAATCTGTTGCTAAGCAACAGGGTTTGTTGCTTTATAAGGAGCTGTCAGCTCTCCGTTACTATAGCTTTCGGTTATCTGGAATTTTTGGTGAACCGGCACCACCTCAAAAAAAAGTTTCCTGTACATGGTAAGCTATCTCACCGAACAATCCTGAACCTAACAACTCACAAACACTGCAGGTTCAAGTGATGTCGAATGCCCATTTGACAGAAAGAGCTGTTAAAAAACGCAGCACCAGCACATTTATGTCATTGTCCTTTGGAATATATATAGAGAGATCGAGATCGAGAGCGAGAGAGATCGAGATCGAGATCGAGATCGAGATCGAGATCGAGAGAGAGAGATCGAGATCGAGAGAGAGATCGAGAGAGAGATCGAGAGAGAGATCGAGATCGAGAGATCGAGATCGAGAGATCGAGAGATCGAGATCGAGAGATCGAGATCGAGAGATCGAGATCGAGAGATCGAGATCGAGAGAGAGAGATCGAGAGAGAGAGAGAGATCGAGAGAGAGATCGAGATCGAGATCGAGAGATCGAGATCGAGAGATCGAGATCGAGAGATCGAGAGATCGAGAGATCGAGAGATCGAGAGATCGAGAGATCGAGAGATCGAGAGAGAGAGATCGAGAGAGAGAGAGAGAGATCGAGAGAGAGAGATCGAGAGAGAGAGATCGAGAGAGAGAGATCGAGAGAGAGAGATCGAGAGAGAGAGATCGAGAGAGAGAGATCGAGAGAGAGAGATCGAGAGAGAGAGATCGAGAGAGAGATCGAGAGAGAGATCGAGAGAGAGAGATCGAGAGAGAGAGATCGAGAGAGAGAGATCGAGAGAGAGAGATCGAGAGAGAGAGATCGAGAGAGAGAGATCGAGAGAGAGAGATCGAGAGAGAGAGATCGAGAGAGAGAGATCGAGAGAGAGAGATCGAGAGAGAGAGATCGAGAGAGAGAGAGATCGAGAGAGAGAGATCGAGAGAGAGAGATCGAGAGAGAGAGATCGAGAGAGAGAGATCGAGAGAGAGAGATCGAGAGAGAGAGATCGAGAGAGAGAGATCGAGAGAGAGAGATCGAGAGAGAGAGATCGAGAGAGAGAGATCGAGAGAGAGAGATCGAGAGAGAGAGATCGAGAGAGAGAGATCGAGAGAGAGAGATCGAGAGAGAGAGATCGAGAGAGAGAGATCGAGAGAGAGAGATCGAGAGAGATCGAGAGAGAGAGAGATCGAGAGAGAGAGAGATCGAGAGAGAGAGAGATCGAGAGAGAGAGAGATCGAGAGAGAGAGAGATCGAGAGAGAGAGAGATCGAGAGAGAGAGATCGAGAGAGAGAGATCGAGAGAGATCGAGAGAGAGAGATCGAGAGAGAGAGATCGAGAGAGAGAGATCGAGAGAGAGAGATCGAGCAGTCTAAGGGTTATCTAAAAGTAACTTTTTACGATGACTCAAACTTTTAAGCATATAAATTGCACGGAATCCTATAAAATGATTGGCTCCCTCAACAGCCTAGTCAAACATGGTCGCATGTAGCAATTAAACAATACAGACCAGCACGTCTAAGATTCTTTTTTTTTCTTCCAATTTTCTCTTTCTTCCTGAAGGCGCCGGCTCATTCTGGAGTACAATTCCACAATGCCAACAGCCCTCTGGGACCTTGCCTAAGTGGTCATTCCTCATGTTAGCTTGGATAGTGACCAATGGCAGGCTATTCAATTGCTTGGGGGGGGGGGGGCGGGACCTTACAGCCAAGTCCAACCTGGCTCTCACCGGACGTCAGTATATGCACAGCTAACCAGATGGCGACACCAGGCAAAGCAGCAGTCGAAGCTCGCACAAATGAGCTACAGCAGGACTGTCAGCATTGTGGAAACGTATCCCAGTTAACACCTTCACAAAGACGGGTGAAGGGGGGGGTGGGGGGGAACCTTACAGCCAAGTCCAACCTGGCTCTCACCGGACGTCAGTATATGCACAGCTAACCAGATGGCGACACCAGGCAAAGCAGCAGTCGAAGCTCGCACAAATGAGCTACAGCAGGACTGTCAGCATTGTGGAAACGTATCCCAGTTAACACCTTCACAAAGAGGGGTGAAGGGTGGGGGGGAAAAGAATAAAACTGCAGGTCTGTAAACTTAGCAACTCCAATATTCTTTCCCTCCTTCAACTCAGCTGTTCACCTGCTTTTAATAGTTTTCCTTTAAAACTTCAGCAGTCTAAACTTAAAAAACTTACACATAATCAAACATTATGAATCCTCCTCGAGTAAAGCACTTGAGGTTATTCTTATTTAAAAAGAGGACTCCGCTTTCTATGCTTTGTATGTGACGTATGTCATCGGTAGCGGTAACTTGAAAGGATGAGTATCGCTCCATAGTGGGACCAAAGAAGGAGGTTGCATGGCCCTAGACAGAGAAATTTCAAAGACAAATTTAGTAGCGCTGCTCTGAAGGTAAAGAGCTCGCCCCTCTCCCGAAGCAATCTCTGATATTCCCAATGTATTACATAGCAGTAGCAAAAATAAATCAACTATTCAGCAGAAAATACTAGGTTTTGTTTTACTCGTGACAATTCAATAGGATTTAGAATTCTATTTCAGATACTTATACAAGTTTTAAGTTTCTCCTTAATAATAAAAATGATTACAAATCGATTGGGAGGTTCTTTTCGCCACATGCAGTGTCACCCCTCAGATTTACTGTGATTAAGTTAACACCTCACAATTCCACATCACAAGTGAACTCAACACTTATATAAAAAAAAAAGCAAGATCCTCAAACAAATCTATGAAACAGTTTTAAAGACTTATCCACCAATATGAACTGATTGAGAAAATGTATTAAGAACGACTTTTCAAACATTTATTTCGAATCTTAATTTCAACAGTAAAAACAAGTGAGAAAGTGACATGTGCACACAAGACCATATTATGTGGGATGTCGCTGTGCCGACTGACAGTAGATGGGTTTGTACCTACAGTCGCCCGAGCAGAGCTGATAACTTCCCCATCTCACCATGGCCAGAAAAAGCAGTATACCTGAGGATTGGGAGCAGTTTAGGATTCAGCAAAGGAGGACAAAGGGATTAATTAAGAGGGGGAAAATAGATTATGAGTGTAAGTTTGCAGGGAACATAAAAACTGACTGTAAAAGCTTTTATAGATATGTGAAGAGAAAAAGATTGGTGAAATCAAGCGTAGGTCCCTTGCAGTCAGAATCAGGGGAATTTATATTGGGGAACAAAGAAATGGCTGACCAATTAACTACATACTTTGGTTCTGTCTTCACAAAGGAGGACACAAATAACCTCCCAGAGATGTCGGGGAACATAGGGTCTAATGAGAGGGAGGAACTGAAAGAAATCAGTATTTGTAGGGAAATGGTGTTAGGGAAATTGACGGGATTGAAGGCCTGATAATCTACATCCTAGGGTACTTAAGTGGCCCTAGAAATAGTAGATGCATTGCTGGTCATCTTCCAGAACTCAATAGACTCTGGAACAGTTCACATGGATTGGAGGGTAGCTAATGTTACCCCACTATTCAAAAAAGGTGGTAGAGAGAAAACGGGGAATTATAGACCGGTAAGCCTGACATCGGTAGTGGGGAAAATGCTAGAGTCCATTATAAAAGATGTAATAGCAGAGCACTTGGAAAACGGATCGGACAAAGTCAACATGGATTTACAAAAGGTAAATCGTGCTTGACTAATCTACTGGAATTTTTTGAGGATATACTGTAACTGGTAGAATAGATAAGGGAGAACCAGTGGATGTGGTGTATTTGGACTTTCAGAAGGCTTTCGATAAGGTCCCACATAAGAGATTAGCGTGTAAAGTTAAGGCACATGGGATTGGGGGCAAGGTACTGACTTGGATAGAGAACTGGTTGGCAGACAGGAAGCAAAGAGTCGGAATAAACGGCTCTTTTTCCGAGTGGCAGGCAGTGACTAGTGGGGTACCGCAGGGATCGTCCTAGGACCCCAGCTATTCACAATATACATAAATAATCTAGACAAGGGAACTAGATGTAATATCTCCAAGTTTGCAGACGACACAAAGCTGGGTGGGCGTGTGTGCTGTGAGGAGGATGCCGAGAAACTTCAGTATGATTTGGACAGGTTGGGTGATTGGGCAGAAGCATAGCAGATGCAGTATAATGTGGATAAATGCGAGGTTATCCACTTTGGTGGCAAAAACAGGAAGGCAGATTATTATCTGAACGGCAATAGATTGGGAGAAGGGGCAGCGCAACGAGACCTGGGTGTCCTTGTGCACCAGTCGCTGAAGGTAAGCATGCAGGTGCAGCAGGCGGTTAAGGCGGCAAATGGTATGTTGGCCTTCATAGCGAGAGGGTTCGAGTACAGGAACAAGGATGTCTTGCTGCAGTTGTGCAGGGCCTTGGTGAGACCACATCTTGAGTATTGTGTGCAGTTTTGATCACCTTATCTGTGGAAGGATGTTCTTGCCATGGAGGGAGTGCAGCGAAGATTCACCAGACTGATACCTGGGATGGCAGGAATGACGTATGAGGAGAGATTGGGTCGATTAGGCTTATACTCACTGGAGTTTAGAAGAATGAGGGGATCTCATTGAAACTTATAAAATTCTAACAGGACTAGACAGACTAGATGCAGGAAGGATGTTCCCGATGGCGGGGGGAGTCCAGAACCAGGGGTCATAGTCTAAGGATAAGGGGTAAGCCATTTAGGACAGAAATGAGGAGGAATTTCTTCACCCAGAGAGTGGTGAACCTGTGGAATTCTCTACCACAGAAGGCAGTGGAGGCCAATTCATTAAATATATTCAAGAAGGAGTTAGATATATTTCTTAAGGCTAAAGGGATCAAGGGATATGGGGAGAAAGCAGGGACAGGGTACTGAATTTGGATGATCAGCCATGATCTCATTGAATGGCGGAGCAGGCTAGAGGGGCCGAATGGCCGACTCCTGCTCCTATCTTCTATGTTTCTATGTTTCACCCAAGCTGCTGTGGGGAGCAGCCGAGTGGGATTTCCTCGATAAGTAAGGAAGTGAAGGAAAAACAGCTTTGAGTGATCTCCTAGCAGCCATTATTGCATCAGCATTGCAGAACCCTGGAAACAAGTGGCTTCCATTCCCACATCGACCATCAACACATTTATGCGGATTCAAACACATTCTTAGTGACAAAGGCAGACAGAATGCTATCTGATATTTGGGAAGTGGTCAGTGCTGTTGGTTTATATTCAACTGCATAAATCATTTAGTTAAAAAGGGAAATTCCAGGCTCCAAACCGTTGATAAATAATAGAGCACTCCTTCAATATCTAGGTCTGTGTATCTTATGTGTATTAAACAGAACAACTTAATTTCAAATTCCATCTTTTGAATTATACACGCACACTTTACAAGTCATCCAATCATTCTTCGCCTGCTCCCCATTCCCAAACCATCTAACTATGTTACTCCAGGCAGAGCAATGCAGGTTGGTAAATTTGCAACATTGGTGTGCTGGGAATCATCATCAGGTGGTCCTGGATCGTCCCAGCTAGATCGAGAGACTTGTAAGGTATACAAATACAACATGCCAATCCCTTATCCACCAGTGCACACCAAGGCCTCCATACTAGAGCGGAGAGCCACTAACTTACTTGGTTGGAGGAGCAGATTAATGGACTGTACTTACCCCATGATTTCCCACCCAGAGTAATTCATCTTGAAGGTCAAAATGTGACGCAGTTACAGGGACTCCAACCTCTGCGACAACTGTGTGCAGCTCTGAATACATTCCCTCCACAAGATGCACAGATTCAGGGACTGAGACCGACATGCCATCCAGCTGGACACCATCTGCTTCCAGTTCCACATTCTGCAGCAAGTTCGGGTCAAGCCTTGGGTCCAGTGAATGCTCAATCGAAGTGTCCAGGGAAGGGTCAATGCCAGGGTGCAGGGACGATGGGTATTCCCCAAGGCCAGAATCAAGACCATCAAAATTCATGGTTTATTCTAGGGATGAAAAAAAAGCATAGGAAAGAAAGAAATTCCAATCCAGCTGGCAGTTATTTAGTCCCATGTTAACCAGGATATGCAAGAAAAAAATCACACCCAGTTTTTTCAACTGACAATATCCTGTCCCCCAAATTCCATAGCTAGGAGATTCTGTTACTGCATTATACACCGTAGAGGGTATGCTATTCCACTTGCACCTCTGCCAAGTGCCTGGAGACTTTTTCTACTTTAAAAAGTCTCTTGCATGGACACAAGTGGTTGTTGCACTGCAATGTGCAGTGAAACAAAACTCAGTATCAATGCACAAATTACAAAGTAGAATCTGGGAGTCTGTCGTTCACCATGAAAAATACTCGAGCTGAAATTCGAATAAAACCACAAAGCCCCTTCCAAACTCCAGTAGTGTATTACATAAGATAACAGGCAGAGCGCTTCAGGGACATGGTACGTCAGGATTCAGCCCACTTCATTTGAGTGCCGCAAGGAGCTGCCTTTTGCAACATGTCCAGCATGGTCTTTGCCTATCTACGACTCCACTCGACTTCAAAGCCTAGCTCTCAACTTTTTTGGGTCACATTTTACATCATCAGTTAATCACAATCCATCTACCCGTATCATTTTCTTTTCATTATAAGTTGACAAGTATGAGGAATAATATTTTTACCAAGCTTGGTGTTATTTGGTCAAGGCAATTATGAAACTAAATACTGTACAACACATGAAGCATTTGATTTACACTTACCATTGACTTCCAAAGTCCAATCTTCCAGTTATTTATAAAAACATCAAAACTACAAAATAATAGAGAACGTCAAAAATGTTGGGAGGTGAATAAAAAATTTTAAATTGCTCCAAATTCCAGCCCATTTCTAATTACAGTAATCATATCTAAACCATTTTGGATAAAACACTTTTATACCCTGGTTAATGGGGGTGTTGCTCCAATACGAGGGGAAAACAGAAATTCTACAATGTTCCCTTCCAAAAGCCATTGATCTCTTGCTGGGCACCCGATGGTTCCTGATCCAAGTGAACACAAAGCATTTGGCAAATGCTGGCAAGCAACTCAACCCCAGGAGGCATCACAGCCTACTGTCTTCAACCGACATCCACACTTCCAGCAGCCGCTACTGGATAGCGAGCAGGAGTGGGAACCCGGACCAATTTTCCCCTTTTTAACCTAGTAGTACTGAAGCAAATTGTTGCACCTCTTCTGCTGCACTGTCCGAGATAAACTAACCAATACCGACTTGCCCGGTCTGTACGGCTTTGCTACTCATTGGATAAATCAGGAGAGCTAAATTTATATTTTATTTTGAAGCCAAGACACAGCACTGCAATAAGTAGCTCCAGAAAAAGAAAAGCTCTGGGAACAGAGCTGCACAGGGTCTAAAGTGAAGTGTCTCTGGTCTGCTTCGATGCAGCAGATGGGAGGTCAACTTAAAGTTGCCTGTAATTCAAGTCTCACGACAGGACATAACGATGGCTGGGGTGAAAACAGTACACTGATACAGGAGGGGCTGCCCATTCTTTCATAAAATGCCTATTACCAAGATCTTTCTCACGACTAAAACAAACACCAAGAACTCACGGCCAGCCCAATGTTCCTGTCAATACCCTCGGTTTTAAATGAGGTTACTGACATCTTCATCAATGGCCCACTCCCCTGCATTGCAGTAATCAAAAAGGAAGCAAATTATATGAAACCCCCTGAAGCTGAAATCCTTTCCACTTGAAATTTTCAAATGTCACACAAAACTTTACAACAGGAAATCAAAATGGCCTCCCAACAAAGACAAATTCTAAGGACGAGGAAAGGAGGGAGATCATGAATTGAGTGAAATAGCTACTTATCCAGGACCCCCTTAACATTCCTCATCTTTGAATCCAAAGCAATCATGACTTCCTAATGTTATGAGGTATTTATGTAGAATGAAACCGATAATTCATGGCGTAGCATTAGGAAGATGGAACATATAAGCCCAGTTGATCACAATTCTCAACATATAAAAAATCATTTTCCAGCGTTCCTCAGCAGATTGGCTATATTATTGATACCAAACAGCAACTTGTATTTATATAGCACCCTTAACACAGTAAAACGTCCCAAGGCACGGCACAGGAGCGTTAGCAAACAAAATTTGACACCGAGCCACATAAGGAGATATTAGGGCAGATCAGAGAGGTAGGTTTTAAGGAGTGTCTTAAAAGAGAGGAGAGGTTTAGGGAGGGAATTCCAGAGCTTAGGGCCTAGGCAGCTGAAGGCACCGCCTCCAATAGTAGAACGATTAAAATCAATGATGCTCAAAAGGCCAGAATTAGAGGAGCGCAGATATTTCAGAGGGTTGTGGGGCTGGAGGAGATTGGAGGTAGGAAGGGGCACGGCCTTGGAGGGCTTTGAAAACAAGGATGAGAATTTTAAAAGATGCATGTGGTAGAAAAGGCAAAATAAAACAATGAGACACAATAGCAACAAGGCCAAGTGTTGGCTGTGCATACGGGTACTGTAGAATATCAATTATGCTGAAGGAGTGAACCACCTACTAAACACTGACAAAGGTGGACAAATAATGTGTGCAGCAAACCAAGCTAGTTTGTGCATTTGCTAAGAGGCAAATGTCATGGGAAAAGGAAAGGGGACCCAACAAAAGGACACAACAAACGATAACTTAGTACAGCTCACATGGGACGACAAGCAAAGGGAAACTTTTCACTGATCCCCAGTGTTCTTTTTATTAAATCTTCCAGCCAGCCATTCTGACACATCACATAGAACTGGTACAGGTGGAGGGAGGACCCCTCCGCGATAGCTGATTTAATTAGTTTGCTGTAATTTCTCTGACGTTTTTCATTGATTTTTAAAAAAATAAGCTTCTAATCTCAAACAGCCCTTGCCAGGCTGTCCTTTCAATGATATTCAGTCGCAGTCTGGCTGAGGCGGGGGTTCGAAGTAAAATGTCAGCCAGGCCCAGCCAGCATCTCTGAAGCGCTCTTTCCGGTTACTTCTTATTAAATTCTAGTTCCGCGGGCCGCTCATTGCGCAGTACTATGAAACCTACCCGCGCTTCCCCTAACATTGATCACATCGCACGAAACACAAATAAAAACATCAACAGACGCCACTGTTGCGAAGCTTACAGCGCCTTCACAACCAAACCTGCTCCCACAACCCACCGCCGCAGCTATTAGACTGATTGACAGGCATTCGATCCAATCAAATGTTTGCAAATCATTATTGTTTGTACATTTTAGCCAATCACAGTTACGTATGGAGGCGGGGTTTTAAATTGGCACGTGTACGGATGCCGCTTGGTGAAAAGATGACGGTTCCCGCAACCAAAATAAAAGTCGAAATCAGCTGGAAGGAGGAAGGGGAAAAGGACGGCAGAAGGGGAAGCGGAATCTTGATTCAGATTCTTAGAATTAACGTGGCTCTATTTTTTGGTTAAACTCAGTCTTGAGGTACGATGATAGGAACATTATTTTATTTATTTCAGTCCCACCCACCCCCAACATTGTCCCTTTTCGCTCCTCTCCTGAAGGCAGTGCTTTATGGTGCGGTATTATTGAAGGAATTAAAGATACATCTTCTGGACACTGCTTTCATTGCTGGCTCTGGTTCTGGGGAATGAGGTGGGTCAAGTGGAGCAAGTGTCAGTAAGGGAACATTTAGGGAACAGTGATCATAGTATCATAAGGTTTTAGATTAGCTATGGAAAAGGACAGGGAGCAATCTAGAGTAAAAATACTTAATTGGAAGAAGGCCAATTTCAGTGGGTTGAGAACGGATCTGTCCCGGGTAAATTGGAATCAATGATTGGGAGGCAAAACTGTAGTGGAACAATGGGCTGCCTTTAAAGAGATGGTTCAGGTACAGTCGACGTACATTTCCACGAGGGGGAAAGGTAGGGCAACCAAAGTCCAAGCTCCCTGGTTGACAAAAGAGATAGAGAGTAAGATGAAGCAGAGGGGGCATATGACAGATATCAGGTTGAGAATACAAATGAGAACCAGGCTGAATATAGAAAGTTCAGAGGGGAAGTGAAAAAGGAAATAAGAGAGACAAAGAGAGAGTATGAGAATAGATTGGCAGCTAACATAAAAGGGATTCCAAAAGTCTTCCATAGGCATTTAAATAGTAAACGGGTAGTAAAAGGAGGGGTGGGGCCGATTAGGGACCAAAATGGAAACCTACGCATGGAGGCAAAGGGCATAGCTGAGGTACTAAATGAGTATTTTGCATCTGTCTTTACCAAGGAAGAAGATGCTGCAAAAGTCATAGTGAAGGAGGAGGTAGTTGAGTTACTGGATGGGATAAAAATTGATCAAGAGGAGGTACTAGAAAGGCTGTCTTTACTTAAAGTAGATAAGTCACCAGGACCAGATGGGATGCATCCTAGGATGCTGAGGGAAGTAAAGGTGGAAATCTTCCAATCCTCCTTAGATACGGGGCTGGTGCCAGAGAACTGGAGAATTGCAAATGTTACACCCTTGTTCAAAAAAGGGTGTAAGGATAAACCCAGCAACTACAGGCCAGTCAGTTTAACCTCGGTAGTGGGGAAGCTTTTAGAAATGATAATCTGGGACAAAATTAACAGTCACTTGGACAAGTGTGGATTAATTAAGGAAAGCCAGCACAGATTTGTTAAAGGCAAATCGTGTTTAACTAACTTGATTGAGTTTTTTGATGAGGTAACAGAGAGGGTTGATGAGAGCAATGCAGTTGATGTGGTGTACATGGATTTCCAAAAGACGTTTGATAAATTGCCACATAATAGGCTTGCCAGCAAAGTTGAAGCCCATGGAATAAAGGGGACAGTGGCAGCATGGATACGAAATTGGCTAAGTGACAGGAAACAGAGTGTAGTGGTAAATGGTTGTTTATCGGACTGGAGGAAGGTACACGGTGGTGTTCCCCAGGGGTCGGTACTAGGATCACTGCTTTTCTTGATATATATTAATGACTTGGACTTGGGTGTACAGGGCACAATTTCAAAACTTGCAGATGACACAAAACTTGGAAGTATAGTGAACAGTGAGGAGGATAGTGATAGACTTCAAGAAGACAGACAGACTAGTGAAATGGGCGGACACGTGGCAGATGAAATTTAATGCAGAAAAATGCTAAGTGATACATTTTGGTAGGAAGGACGAGGAGAGGCAATATAAACTAAAGGGTACAATCCTAAAGAGGGTGCATGAACAGAGAGACCTGGGGGTATATGTGCACAAATCGTTGAAGGTGGCAGGGCAGGTTGAGAAAGCAGTTAAAAAAGCATATGGGATCCTGGGCTTCATAAATAGAGGCATAGAGTACAAAAGCAAGGAAGTTATGATGAACCTTTATAAAACACTGGAGTATTGTGTCCAATTCTGGGCACCGCACTTTAGGAAGGATGTGAAGGCCTTAGAGAGGGTGCAGAAAAGATTTACGAGAATGGTTCCAGGGATGAGAGACTTCAGTTACGTGGATAGACTGGAGAAGCTGGGGTTGTTCTCCTTAGAGCAGAAAAGGTTGAGAGGAGATTTGATAGAGGTGTTCAAAATCATGAGGAGTCTGTACATAGTAGATAGAGAGAAACTGTTCCCAATGGCGGAAGGGTCGAGAACCAGAGGACACAGATTTAAGGTGATTGGCAGAAGATCCAAAGGCAGCATGAGGAAATACTTTTTTATGCAGCGAGCGGTTAGGATCTGGAATTCACTGCCTGAAAGGGCGGTGGAGGCAGACTCAATTGTGGCTTTCAAAAGGGAGTTGGATAAGTACCTGAAGGAATAAAAATTGCAGGGCTACGGGGAAAGGGCGGGGGAGTGGGACTAGCTGAAGTGCTCTTGCAGAGAGCCGGCACGGGCTCGACGGGCCGAATGGCCTCCTTCTGTGCTGTAACCATTCTATGAAAAATCATAGGGGGGGGCATAAAAAATGTTTTTTTTTCATTTTCTTTGAACACTTTCATTTATTAGTTGTAAAAATATTGGAGATGGGGAAAAAAGGATGTTTGACTAGGTGGAGCAGTTGGAGCGCCGCACTGTCGGAGGGGCAGTACTGAGGGAGCGCCGCACCGTCGGAGGGGCAGGACTGAGGGAGCACCGCACTGTCGGAGGGGCAGTACTGAGGGAGCGCCGCACTGTCGGAGGGGCAGTACTGAGGGGGCGCTGCACTGTCGGAGGGGCAGTACTGAGGGAGCGCCGCACTGTCGGATGGGCAGTACTGAGGGAGCGCCGCACTGTCGGAGGGGCAGTACTGAGGGAGCGCCGCACTGTCGGAGGGGTAGTACTGAGGGAGCGCCGCACTGTCGGAGGGGCAGTACTGAGGGAGCGCCGCATTGTTGGAGGGTCAGTACTGAGGGAGCGCCGCACTGTCGGAGGGGCAGTACTGAGGGAGCGCTGCACTGTCGGAGGGGCAGTACTGAGGGGGCGCTGCACTGTCGGAGGGGCAGTACTGAGGGGGTGCTGCACTGTCGGAGAGGCAGTGCTGAGGGAGCGCCGCACTCTCGGAGGGGCAGTACTGAGGGAGCGCCGCACTGTCGGAGGGGCAGTACTGAGGGGGCGCAGCACTGTCGGAGGGGCAGTACTGAGGGAGCGCCGCACTGTCGGAGGGGCAGTACTGAGGGAGCGCCGCACTGTCGGAGGGGCAGTACTGAGGGGGCGCTGCACTGTCAGAGGGGCAGTACGGAGGGAGTGCCGCACTGTCGGAGGGGCAGTACTGAGGGAGCGCCGCACTGTCGGAGGGGCAGAACTGAGGGAGCGCTGCATTGTCGGAGGGTCAGTACTGAGGGAGCGCTGCACTGTCGGAGGGGCAGTATTGAAGGAGCGCCGCACTGTCGGAGGGGCAGTACTGAGGGAGCGCCGCATTGTCGGAGGGGCAGTACTGAGGGAGCGCTGCACTGTCGGAGGGGCAGTCCTGAGGGAGTGCTGCACTGTCGGAGTGGCAGTACTTAGCGAGCGCCGCGCTGTCGGAGGGGCAGTACTGAGGGAGCGCTGCACTGTCGGAGGGGCAGTACTGAGGGAGTGCTGCACTGTCGGAGGGTCAGTACTGAGGGAGCGCCGCACTCTCCGAGGGGCAGTACTGAGGGAGTGCTGCACTGTCAGAGGGGCAGTACCAAGGGAGCGCTGCACTGTCGGATCTGCAGTACCAAGGGAGCATTGCACTGTCGGAGGGGCAGTACTGAGGGAGCACCGCACTGTCGGAGGGGCAATACTGAGGGAGCGCTGCACTGTCGGAGGGACAGTATTGAGGGAGCGCCGCACTCTCGGAGGGGCAGTACTGAGGGAGTGCTGCACTGTCAGAGGGGCAGTACCAAGTGAGTGCTGCACTGTCAGAGGTGCAGTACCGAGGGAGCGCTGCACTGTCGGAGGGGCAGTATTGAGGGAGCGCCGCACTCTCGGAGGGGCAGTACTGAGGGAGTGCTGCACTGTCAGAGGGGCAGTACCAAGGGAGTGCTGCATTGTCGGAGGTGCAGTACCGAGGGAGCGCTGCACTGTCAGAGGGGCAGTACTGAGGGAGCGCTGCACTGTCAGAGGGGCAGTATTGAAGGAGCGCCGCACTCTCGGAGGGGCAGTACTGAGGGAGTGCTGCACTGTCAGAGGGGCAGTACTGAGGGATCGCTGCACTGTCGGAGGTGCTGTACCAAGGGAGCGCCGCACTGTGGGAGGGGCAGTACTGAGGGAGCGCTGCACTGTCGGAGGTGCCGTCTTTCGGATGAGATGTTAAACTGAGGCCCCGTCTGCTCTCTCAGGTGGATGTCAAAGATCCCATGGCACTATTTTGAAGAAGAGCAGGGGAGTTATTCCCAGTGTCCTGGCCAACATTTATCCCTCAATCAACATCATTAAAACAGATTATCTGGTCATTATCACATTGCTGTTTGTGGGAGCTTGCTGTGTGAAAATTGGCTGCCGCGTTTCCTACATTACAACAGTCACTACACTTCAAAAAGTACTTAATTGGCTGTAAAGCGCTTTGGGACGTCCTGAGGGCGTGAAAGGCGCTATATAAATAAAACTCTTTCTTTATGGACATGAAATTCAGAAGGGGAAATTCAAATGTTGAAGCAACAAAATTGGTGCTGCATTTCTGGGTCTTGGAAATGCACCCCTGGGAAATTGCGAATTTTAAAGATGATGCATTCTGGTTCATTTTAAGCACTTTTATACTTTGCAATTGGTGGAGTTTTAATCCAAAAAAGAAGGAAAATCAAAGTGACATTGGGATTTTCAACAGACCAACCAGGACATCACTTCCCCAAAAGATACTTGAACAGCTACTCTCCCAAATTCAACCACTCCCCCCATTCCAGTTCACAAAGACACTGGCCAGAATTTTGCTGGTGCTCAGCGGACGGGATCGTTGGCGGGTCGGGTGTTAGAAGTGAAGTAATTGATAGCAGGTTGGGAACCTGCTGTCAAATCGCACCCACGTGCCTTTCCCAATGTCGGGTCTGTCAACGCTGAGCAGACCCAACCGGCAGTGGCAGGGGACCTATTAAAATGATTAGCATCTAGTTGCCAGATGCTTAATAGCCTTTTTTCACTTACCTTTCATCTTTAACTTTATGACCATGGGATCCCCACTGTGTGCAGACCACGGCTGTCAAGCTGAGGCGTGAGTTCAGTGGCCATTGCTCCAGCTGATTACTTGACAGTTTCAAATGTACAGTAAAAGCTCCCACCTGACTGATATTCACTTTCCTCAGGCAGAAGCTTTTTCTCACTCCATTTCCAGCACACATTCTGCAGGCTTTCCACTTTCCACTCTCACCTCATTGGAAGAACTCTCTCACCATTGACAGAATGCTTCTGTCATCTTTACTTCACCTGCCATCTATTCCATCAACATGGGTGCCTTTTATACTGTCTCAGCTTGGTCCTCAGAATCCCACCATGATCAGCCCCAACAACATGAGCACCAGGCACACCAGCAGCACCAACAACACCAACCTTCTCCGCAATCAACTGATGCTGCACAGGACAGAGTGCATCAGCACCTGAGCACATTGCTGCCCGGGACGCCAGGGATGGCCTCACCATGTACGATAGCAAAATACTGCAGATGCTGGAAATCCAAAATAACAACAGAGAATGCTGGAAAAATTCAGCAGGTCAGGCAACATCCGTGGAAAGAAATTTGAGTTGACGTTTCGGGTTGAAAACCTTCTTCAAAACTGGAAAGAAAATAAAAAGATCGAAGGCAAAGCTACGATCGAACAAAAGAAGAAAAGAGACAATAAAAGGTATGCGAAGCCAGAGGAGATGGTAATGGGCCCGTGGAGACAAAAGGCAGCTGAGATTAGGTGTGAAGTGTACTGGCAGGTAAGAGACAGCTGCCAGGTGAGAGAGAGAGAAACAAAAGGAAAGCGGGGGGGGGGCGGCGGAGGCGGGTGGCGTTGGGGAGGAAAAAAAGGGCCCAAAACAAAGGGGTGGAAAAAATTTAAAGGAAAAAAGTAATAGGGGCCGAGGTTATGATCTGAAATTATTGAACTCGATATTGAGTCCGGAAGGCTGCAAAGTGCCTAATCGGTGCCTTCCGGACTCAATATCAAGTTCAATAATTTCAGATCATAACCTCGGCCCCTATTACTTTTTTCCTTTAAATTTTTTCCACCCCTTTGTTTTGGGTCTTCCTTTCCCCCCCGCCCCCTTTCTTTTTGTTTCTCTCTCATCGCTCCTCAAGAGATGTCATTCTATTCTGAATACTTACCATGTTTTCCATACCCTGGCGACTAACCTCCTCCATGGCCGTAGCCCTCCTCAGCTCTACCGTTGCCCTCCTCTCCTCTACCGTAGCCATCCTCTCCTGTACGGTAGCCAGCCTTACCATGGAGGCAGCAATCATTTGCACGTAGGTAGCCATCCTTTCCGTGTTGATGCGTTCATGCACCACTGACTCCACAAAGGCTCTGCTCATGTTCGCTATGGACTCCTCCATTCGCTCCACACTCGCAGCGACCCTGGAGACAAAACCTGCCAGAGACTCCTGCATCTGTGCATGGAGTTCCATCACCTCTGATCTTACGGATGGACCCAGAGGCAGAGGGTCGACATGCAGCTGAGCCGAGCTGGCAGAGTCCTGCGCCCTCCGACGAGGACTCTCCACTGCTGTCCTTGTCTCCACAATCTGCTGATGCTCACTTGTGAGCTGTGATACACCAGGTGACAACTCTACTCTATGTCCCGAAGGTCCCACCGAGGTGTGAGTGTCTGCGCTGGTGCTGGGTGCGCTTATTTCTGCTGACGCTGTGCCCTCAGAGGTTGCAGATTCCTCTGAGGAGTCTGGCTGCTCAGGCTCTTCCTCCTGCACACTGGGGACGGGGGCTCTCGATGGTCCTGTGGGGGAGTCAAGGAAAAAGTTAGAGATGTGATCCCAAGGTTACATGCACATTGCATTTTGCAGATGATCATAAGTCCATATGATGTAGCTTCAGAATCATTATCAGCGACTCATGCAATGCCAATGAGAGAGAGGGAAAACTATTCTGTCACCAGCTTGCGGGGTTGCTCCTGTCTGTCCTTCCCCAACATCCACATCTCGGTCAGCCCCGGCAATCTCCAGGACGCCTTCCTCCCAGGGGGTGAGCTGGGCTAATGAGGGTGGCCCTCCTCCTGTCCTGGCTCGCTCTCTCCTGTGGTGAGCTCTCTTTTCCTGCAATGAGGGAGACAAGTGGAGGTTGAGTGAGAATGAAGGAGTGAGTGCAGAGATTGCATAGCATAGATACTTAGAAGGAGACAAAGATGGAGTGAGGTTGCAAGACCAAGGGCCCTCCCTGTGTGTAGTCAGTTGTGTTCAAAGCATCAGAGTGAGAGGGAGTGTGAGGGCTGCATGGTGGAATAGTTCTGTGAATGTGAGCATAGAGAGAGAGGGAATGGGTAAGGGTGCATGGATGTGAGTGTCGAGTGGGATGTGCAGGAAGAGATTGCTGAAGCTGAGTGCTGGTGAGGAAAGGCAATGGGGATCAGATTGAGGGTGATGGAAACTTCATACAGTACTTACTTTTCCAGTGTGAAGAAGGTCATGGAATCTTTTCCTGCACTGCAACCACGTTCTTCGTGTGAGCCCCAAGCAGTTGACTTGACCTGCCACCTGTAGCCACACAGCCTTGGTCTGACTGGGAGGCCTCTTCCTCCCTGAAGAAGGGAACAGGACCTCCCTGTGGGCCCTAGCACCATCCAGTAATGCCTGGAGTGAAGCCTCATCAAATTTGGGGGCAGATCTGGCCCTCCCGCTGGCCGTTGCTCCTGCAGGCTCCTGTGCCATCTTAATGGTGAAGTTTAGGAGCCTGCAGAGGAAGCAAGGCTTGCTGTGGACCTTAAAAGCAGCAGCAATGATGACGTCATATTCTGCGACTTTCTGTCTGGAAATACTCAATTGCCAAGGCTTCCCACACGTTGGAAATCAATTGGCCAATTGAGTTAAAATTGCATCAATCTCAGACCCATTTAGAATCGTGTGGGAATCACTAAATTCGGGGAACCTGCCAATTCCCCGCACCGGAGATAAAATCGACCCCAACGTGTTGAAAATAAGGTTTCAATGTTTGACACCACATTAACAGAAACTTTACATGAGCATTGCATAAAACACCCAAGTGCCTACCCTTGTGTGTTGTTAGTTGGTATGATTGCAGTAGGATGAGGGTGAGTGTGAGGGGTGGCTAGTGAGATGGGGATGTGATAATATAGAGAAGGATGGGTGGAGGGCCAAGGTAAGTTGGTGTGCGTAAGGATGTGCAGGAGTCGGGTAGGGAAGGCAGAATGATGGAGATGTGATGAGAGGCACAGCAGGATGAGGTTGAGTGTGGCTTTGTAATGTTTCGTGATCTACTGAGATCATTGAAAGGTTTGCAGCACTGCACCCAGGTCCTCCTGACCACATCCCTGCTTGTGCCCTCCTGTGCAATGTGCAACCAGGCTGTGTTGATCTCCTGGGGAGGTCTCTTCTGCCAATGGGAAGGGAAGAGGTCCTCCCTGTGTGCTGTGACTCCCTCCATAAGCATATGGAGGGAGTCATGGGAGAGCCTGGTTGCAGCCCTGTGCCTTTGTGCAGTCATTGTCAGTGTTTTCAGCACCTCAATGCAGTAGAACACTGACAGCACAAATGTCAAGATAAATTTGGACACGGTCCCTTTAAGGAAACCGGCTGATGACGCGTCATGAAATGACGTCATCAGACCCGCTTCCTCTAATTGGCCCGGGAAACGCGCTAGGCGGGCTTAACAAGCCCAATCAACGGAAAGTCATGTTACACAGCGGGATGGAGCCAGCAGCGGGGTCGGGACCCGCCACCGACATCACCCGCCACAGACCCGCCGAGGTAAGTAAAATCACGGACAATATCCAACTCCCCACCCTTTCACTCTTACCTCAGGTGTCACTCTTGGCTCAGTGGGCAGCACTCTCACCTCCGAGTCAGAAGGTCGTTGGTTCAAGTCCCGCTCCAGAGACTTGAGCACAAAATCTAGGCTGACACTCCAGTGCAGTACCGAGGGAGCGCTGCACTGTCGGAGGTGCCATCTTGTGGATAAGATGTTAAACTGAGGCCCTGTGTGCCCTCTAAGGTGTACGTAAAAGATCCCGTGGCACTATTCAAAGAAGAGCAGAGGCATTCGCCTGACATCCTGGCCAACATTAATCCCCCAGCCAACACCGCAAAACCAGATGATCTGCTCATTTATCTCATTGCTGTTTGGGGGATCTTGCTGTGTGCGAAGTGGCTGCAATGTTTGCCCAAATTACAACAGTGACTACACTTCATTAGCTATGAAGGCTTTGGTACGTCCTGAGGTTGTGATAGGTGCTATATAAATGCAAATTCTCTCTTTCCTCCTCCAACTTTCCCAGTTCATACTGACACTCTTCCCCCTCCAACCCAGTTCGATCTAGTACTCTTCTTCCCCTCCGTCCCCAACTCAAGTTGGCAGTACTTTTCCCCCCATACGAGCTGGCACTCTTCCTTTCTCCCCGTTCAAGCTGGCAATCTTTCCACAACCTCAGTTCATGCTGCCGCTCTTACCCCTCGAAGTTCAAACTGGTAAACTGGTGCTGTCCTTCATATTCTACATCCAAAGTGCTGCTCACAGCTTCTTCTCTCCCCCAAGTCATCACACCCAGCTTCTTTTCCCAGCTCTCCCTTTGATTTTTTTTCATTCCTGGAATGTGGGCATCGCTGGCACCACTAATTGCCCTTGAGAAGGTGGTGAACCTACTTGAACCGCTGCAGTCCGTGTGGTGAAGGTGCTCCCACAGTGCTGTTAGGTCGGGAGTTCCAGGATTTTGGCCCAGTGACGATAAGGGACCGGTCGATATATGTCCAAGTCAGGATGGTGTGTGACTCGGAGGGAAGTTGCGTGGTGTTCCCATTGACCTGCTGGATAATAATCAGGACTGAGTACTCTTTCACTCTTTAGCCCTAGGTAATTGAGGCCAATTGTAGGTGTGTCCCTTTAAGGCTAAAAGGTATAATCGCTGTGGATTCTAGAAATGAACGAACCTGGGACCTTCCTGGTCAGTATGGCTCAGTTCCACAGCGGATTGTGGATTTACCAACTGAGGTATCGGGAGAGCCAAACTCGTGTGAACTGAAGCTGAAGTACTTTGCTGTTATTATATCCACCACCCGTAGAAACATTAGACATTATTGGGGTACTGCAGTGTAGTGGTCATGGTATTGGACTAGCAACGCAAAGGTCATATCATGGCAGGTTATGACGTTGAATTCAAAAAATCTGGTAATTTGTGGGCTGGCATTACCATGAATCTGCCAGGAAAAACCCTTATGTCCTTCAGGGAAGGGAATCTGCCATCCTTCCCTGGTCTGGGCTACGTTTGACTCCAGTCCCACACTACATGGTTGACTGTCAATGTGGCAACTAGGGAGAGGCAATAAATTCGGACTGATTATTATTACTAACAGTATTGTTCTTGTCGATATTAGGTGATCTGTGGAATACATTACACATGCTAGGTGGCATACCTCCTCCAGAAATCCAGTTTGTCAGAAGTAAAGTTTCCATTCATGAAGCCTCACCAGTGGGGGTAAAAAGAGAAACTGGCCCAAAAGAAGGTAAACTTCCCCTCCCAATGTGGATATGTAAAACATAATAAAGTATCATTGACTAGAATTAGTGGGATTTCCAGTGAGCATTATGGAATAAAAGAAACAAGAATGGCAGTTTACTCCAGGTTAGACAAGAGTGTATATGCACACTTCAGTAATATAACGTACATATTACAAGGAAATTGGTGCTGGGGGGGGGGGGGGGGGGGGTTTTGAAACTGCTTTTGTAGCACTTATTCATAAATAAAACTTGAATAAAATTATAATACTTCTAGGCTAAATTCTTCCACATTCATTTGATTTTCATTAGAAAAAGTGAACTTGTTCCAGACTGTCCTACTCAGCACCATAGCTACAAGTGTGTGGTAACCCAGGAGTTCCAGGGTGCTGAAATCAGTCAGTAAAGCTTCGAGTGTTTTTTTTTAATGACTTAATGGGAGCGGAAGAGGAACTTCAGAAATTTTTAGCGCAGGAAGTTCACTGAGTCAGGTTGAGTAATGGGACAAAAATGTCCTAAAGTCAGAGCCTGGAAGGCTGAAGTATAAGCACTCTTGGAATCTCACCTGAACAGGTTCGAGCTTCTGGGAGTTCACGGGGGGTGAGGCTGTTCTCAGAATAAATTCCAATGGAGGAATGGTGTTAAGCTTCGTAGCAGAGCATGTGACATTATTATGTATTTATACAGCAGCGTACATCAAAATATCTCAAAGCACTTCACAAGGAGTTCATTTGATGGTCAGTGACTGTTATGTGAGCAAATGCAACAGCCACTCTGCACTTGAAAGATCCCACAAGCAGCAGGAGCCTCATTAATGCATGCAGACCTCATTACAGCCTTGGTCCAAACATGGACAAAAGAGCTGAATTCCAGAGGTGAGGTGAGAGTGACTGCCCTTGACATCAAGGCAGCATTTGACCGAGTGTGGCATCAAGGAGCCCTAGTAAAACTGGTCAATGGGAATCGGGGGGGGGAAACTCTCCACTGGCTGGAGTCATACCTAGCACAAAGGAAGATGGTTGTGGTGGTTGAAGGTCAATCATCACAGCCCCAGGACATCGCTGCAGGAGTTCCTCAGGGCAGTGTCCTAGGCCCAACCATCTTCAGCTGCTTCATCAATGACCTTCCCTCCAACATAAGGTCAGAAGTGCGGATGTTCGCTGATGACTGTACAGAGTTCAGTGCCATTCACAACTCCTCAGATAATGAAGCAGTCCGTGCCCACATACAGCAACATTCAGGCTTGAGCTGATAAGTGGCAAGTAACATTCACGCCACACAAGCACCAGCTTCATCAAGAGAAAGTCTAACCACCTCCCCTTGACATTCAATGGCATTACCATTGTCAAATCCCCCACCATCAACAACCTGGGAGTCACCATTGACTAGAAACTTAACTGGACCAGCTACTGTACATAAATAATGTGGCTACAAGTGCAGGTCAGAGGCTGGGTATTCTGCGGTAAGTAACTCCCCTCCTGACTCCCCAAAGCCTTTCCACCATCTACAAGGCACAAGTAAGGAGTGTGATGGAATACTCTCCACTTGTCTGGATGTGTGCAGCTCCAACAACACTCAAGAAGCTCGATACCATCCAGGACAAAGCAGCTCGCTTGATTAGCGCCCCATCCACCACCTTAAACATTCACTCCCTCCACCACCGGCGCACCGTGGCTGCAGTGTGTATCATCTACAAGATGCACTGCAGCAACTCGCCAAGGTTTCTTTGACACCACCTCCCAAACCCGCGACCTCTACCACCTAGAAGGACAAGGGCAGCAGGCGCATGGGAACACCACCACCTCCAAGTTCCCCTCCAAGTCACACACCACCCTGACTTGGAAATATATCGGCCGTTCCTACATCGTCGCTGGGTCAAAATCCTGGAACTCCCTCCCTAACAGCGCTGTGGGAGCACCTTCACCACACGGACTGCAGCGGTTCAAGAAGGCGGCTCACCACCACCTTCTCAGGGGGCAACTAGGGATGGGCAATAAATGCTGGCCTTGCCAGCGACGCCCACATCCCATGAATGAATAAAAAATAAATAAATCAGGTTCCTATGGTGTCAAATCTTTTTTGGTTGAGGGAGGAATGTTGGCCAGAACAACTCTCTGATCTTCAGCTATTGTCATCCACCTGAAGTGGCAGCTGGGGCCTTCAGTTTAATGTCTCGTCTGAAGGACAGCACCGCTGGCAATGCAGCACTCCCTCAAGTGTCAACCCCAGACTATGAGCAAAACCTGGGGCTTGAATCTACAACCTTCTGACCTGGAGCTGAGAGTGCTGCCAACTGAAGTCAAGTATGACACACATACAGAAACTGTGAGCTACAAAGCTCATTTAACTTTTCCACTGGCGAGAGGATTGGTAACCAGAGGACACAGATTTAAGATAATTGGCAAAAAATCCAGGAGGGAGATGAGGACAATTTTTTGTGATCTGGAATGCGCTGCCTGAAAGGGCAGTGGAAGCAGATTCAATAGTAACTTTCAAAAGGGAATTGGATGTATAGTTGAAAAGGAACAATTTGCAGGGCTATGGAGAACTAGCAGTGGAGTGGGACTAATTGGGTAGCACTTTCAAAGAGCCAGCAGAGGCACGATGGGCCGATTGGCCTCCTTCTGTGCTGTATGATTCTATGATTCTATAATGATATGACTCCTGTAGTAGGTGAGGAAACCGAGCTCAGGTGTGTGAATACCAACTAACAACTATTCATGGCTCTTTTCAAAGTATAAAATTACAGCAAGACAAAGTTCAGGAGACAGAAATCTGTCACAGCGGGAACAGCTGCTTGCAAAATATTCTCATGATGTAACTTATTAGTTGCTGGTTAAGGGATTTCCAGCATTTTTGTTGAGGGAGCACAGTAAATAATTGAGATTTGTGTATTAGAAGCTGGTTTGTAGAATCACCCTGTGTAGGTGTTATGTAAATACTTCCATCGGAAGAAAATACTTGATGGCTGAATGAGTTTATCCAGCGAGTGAGTGACCGCTCAGAACAGGAAGGTGTCAGGTGCAATCCCTTGTCTGTACTGAGTTTGTTCAGACACGGTGGTGATGGAGATGCTGCAATTGGCCTCAACATCCCTGGGTTAGTCAGCTGAAAGTCAGGCAGAGTCCCCACTCCTGATCACTATCCAATGACCACTGCTAGAGAGTGTGCTTGTCAAGGCTGACTGAGTAAGAGAGAGTGTGCTTGTCAAGGCTGACTGAATAAGAGAGAGTGTGCTTGTCAAGGCTGCCTGAGTAAGAGAGAGTGTGCTTGTCAAGGTTGCCTGAGTAAGAGAGAGTGTGCTTGTCAAGGTTGCCTGAGTAAGAGAGAGTGTGCTTGTCAAGGTTGACTGAGTAAGAGAGAGTGTGCTTGTCAAGGCTGCCTGAGTAAGAGAGAGTGTGCTTGTCAAGGTTGCCTGAGTAAGAGAGAGTGTGCTTGTCAAGGTTGACTGAGTAAGAGAGAGTGTGCTTGTCAAGGTTGACTGAGTAAGAGAGAGTGTGCTTGTCAAGGTTGACTGAGTAAGAGAGAGTGTGCTTGTCAAGGTTGCCTGAGTAAGAGAGAGTGTGCTTGTCAAGGTTGCCTGAGTAAGAGAGAGTGTGCTTGTCAAGGTTGCCTGAGTAAGAGAGAGTGTGCTTGTCAAGATTGCCTGAGTAAGAGAGAGTGTGCTTGTCAAGGTTGCCTGAGTAAGAGAGAGTGTGCTTGTCAAGGTTGACTGAGTAAGAGAGAGTGTGCTTGTCAAGGTTGCCTGAGTAAGAGAGAGTGTGCTTGTCAAGGTTGACTGAGTAAGAGAGAGTGTGCTTGTCAAGGTTGCCTGAGTAAGAGAGAGTGTGCTTGTCAAGGTTGCCTGAGTAAGAGAGAGTGTGCTTGTCAAGGTTGCCTGAGTAAGAGAGAGTGTGCTTGTCAAGGTTGACTGAGTAAGAGAGAGTGTGCTTGTCAAGGTTGCCTGAGTAAGAGAGAGTGTGCTTGTCAAGGTTGACTGAGTAAGAGAGAGTGTGCTTGTCAAGGTTGACTGAGTAAGAGAGAGTGTGCTTGTCAAGGTTGACTGAGTAAGAGAGAGTGTGCTTGTCAAGGTTGCCTGAGTAAGAGAGAGTGTGCTTGTCAAGGTTGACTGAGTAAGAGAGAGTGTGCTTGTCAAGGTTGACTGAGTAAGAGAGAGTGTGCTTGTCAAGGTTGCCTGAGTAAGAGAGAGTGTGCTTGTCAAGGTTGACTGAGTAAGAGAGAGTGTGCTTGTCAAGGTTGACTGAGTAAGAGAGAGTGTGCTTGTCAAGGTTGCCTGAGTAAGAGAGAGTGTGCTTGTCAAGGTTGCCTGAGTAAGAGAGAGTGTGCTTGTCAAGGTTGCCTGAGTAAGAGAGAGTGTGCTTGTCAAGGTTGCCTGAGTAAGAGAGAGTGTGCTTGTCAAGGTTGACTGAGTAAGAGAGAGTGTGCTTGTCAAGGTTGCCTGAGTAAGAGAGAGTGTGCTTGTCAAGGTTGCCTGAGTAAGAGAGAGTGTGCTTGTCAAGGTTGACTGAGTAAGAGAGAGTGTGCTTGTCAAGGTTGACTGAGTAAGAGAGAGTGTGCTTGTCAAGGTTGCCTGAGTAAGAGAGAGTGTGCTTGTCAAGGTTGCCTGAGTAAGAGAGAGTGTGCTTGTCAAGGTTGCCTGAGTAAGAGAGAGTGTGCTTGTCAAGGTTGACTGAGTAAGAGAGAGTGTGCTTGTCAAGGTTGCCTGAGTAAGAGAGAGTGTGCTTGTCAAGGTTGCCTGAGTAAGAGAGAGTGTGCTTGTCAAGGCTGCCTGAGTAAGAGAGAGTGTGCTTGTCAAGGTTGCCTGAGTAAGAGAGAGTGTGCTTGTCAAGGTTGACTGAGTAAGAGAGAGTGTGCTTGTCAAGGTTGCCTGAGTAAGAGAGAGTGTGCTTGTCAAGGTTGCCTGAGTAAGAGAGAGTGTGCTTGTCAAGGTTGACTGAGTAAGAGAGAGTGTGCTTGTCAAGGTTGACTGAGTAAGAGAGAGTGTGCTTGTCAAGGTTGACTGAGTAAGAGAGAGTGTGCTTGTCAAGGTTGCCTGAGTAAGAGAGAGTGTGCTTGTCAAGGTTGACTGAGTAAGAGAGAGTGTGCTTGTCAAGGTTGACTGAGTAAGAGAGAGTGTGCTTGTCAAGGTTGACTGAGTAAGAGAGAGTGTGCTTGTCAAGGTTGACTGAGTAAGAGAGAGTGTGCTTGTCAAGGTTGACTGAGTAAGAGAGAGTGTGCTTGTCAAGGTTGACTGAGTAAGGATCCGACTTAGATGCAGCATGCTTGGGAGGAACAGGTGACTTTGGACCTCTGGTTCTCCACCACTGGGGTTTTCCTCACCTCATGTCTGGGTCTGTTGCAGACTAATTGATGTGATTAGTCAACATTATCGTTGTATGAAGCGACTACCAGGATGGTAGAAGGAGAACTAGAAGGTCCATGGTCTTTCTCTGTCTAGCAATTCCTATGTTGCGATGTGCTGCCTCGTTATGGTGGAACAACCTACTGCCTCTCACTGTCAAGGTTCATATATGAATAATGACCATGTGGTGTACTTGTAGAATTGTACCTCAGTAATGTCTTCATAGGAGAGGAAATTGGTGAGGAAAAATAAAACAAATCCTTCCAGGGGATATAAAGAAAGCTGATTGTGTGGCATAATTTTATTTTCTGATCATTTCTCCTGGAAGTGCTTATCTATAGCACCAGCACCCCTCACCTCCGCACCAAATTCTTCACTTGTCAGTCTAGGCAGTAAATGTCAACGGACTGGCGGTGGGGGAGAAATGATACTGTGCAAACTTGGTTGTGTCCTCACCTGACATCTATATACACACATTTTGCAGCAGTAGTCACTGGCTAGGAATCAGGAGCACAGCCCTGGCTGTTTCTTCCCTTCCCTAGGCCAGGACCATAAAGCCAGGCATGGTTCTACAGCAAGAGAGAGTCAGTGGTGAAACTGGTTTTGTTCACTAGTGAAGTTTGCTTTGTAATTCTGTGGTTCAGGTAGATGTTTACGATTCCCATGGCGCTATATAAAGACGGGCAGTGTCCTGGCCAACATTCCTCCCTCAACCAACACTCCCTCCAAAAACAGATTCACTGCTCAATCACCTCATTTGCTGTTTTTTGGGATGTTGCTGCGCAAAAAATGGCTGCTGCATCTGCCTACATAACAGTCACGCACCCCAAAATAATTCAATGTGCGGGAAGCGCGTTGAGATGTTTCTGAGAGGTGTGATAAGGTGCTATTTAATTGCAAGTCTTTCTTTCTTTCGGCAAGGAAACCGAGTTGAGTTATGTGGCTACCCAACTAACAACTATTCATGCCCTATGGCTCTTATCAAAAAATAAGCACAGCAAGGCAAGCTCTGGCTCACAGAAATCTGTCACAAAGAAAAGCAGCACCCACTAAATATTTTCATGACGTAACCTGTCTGACATCTGCTGCGGAGTTCCTGGTAATAATACTTCCCCGACCATTTACCTAGAATATTTGAAAAAGACATGTAAATAATTGAGGCTTGTACATCGGTGAGTGAACTGTGGAATCACCCTGTGGAGGTGTGATGCAAGTTTGGAAGGAATGTTAGGAAGTGGTATTTGCTTGTTGATTGGTATCATTTTAATTTTGATTTTTCGTTTTGTAATTCTTTCCCCCTGCCCCAATTTTCCCCCTTCTCTCCTGAAGGTGCTGACCATTTACTGCAGTTTAGGTTTACTGGCACCGGCTGCCCTACAATAACCACCCATTCCTACCACCATTGCTATACCTTATGTTTGAGCCTTGATGGTGAATATCTCTCTGACTCTCGCCTCTGAGTCAGAAGGTTGTGGGTTCAAATCTCACTCCAGAGACTTGAGCACATAATCCAGGCTGACACTCCCAGTGCAGTACTGAGGGAGCGCAGCACTGTCGGAGGGGCAGTACTGAGGGAGCGCAGCACTGTCGGAGGGGCAGTACTGAGGGAGCGCCGCACTGTCGGAGGGGCAGTACTGAGGGAGCGCAGCACTGTCGGAGGGGCAGTACTGAGGGAGCGCAGCACTGTCGGAGGGGCAGTACTGAGGGTGTGCTGCACTGTCAGAGGTGCTGACTTTCGGATGAGACGTTAAATCTACCCCCTCAGGTGGACGTAAAAGATCCCATGGCACTATTCGAAGACGAGTAGGGAAGTTCTCCCCAGTGTTCTGGCCAATATTTATCCCTCAACCAACACCTAAAATCAGATTATCTGCTCATTATCACATTGCTGTTTGTGGGAGCTTGCTGTGCGCAAATTGGCTGCCACATTTCCTACATTACAACAGTGACTCCACTTCAAAAAGTACTTCATTGGCTGTAAAGCGCTTTGGGACGTCCTGAGGTCGTGAAAGACGCCGGAGAAATGCAAGTTTTTCTTTCTATCAGCAGGACAGGGCTGGGATAAGCATAAGGATAGCCAAGTCCAATCCTCCCAACCAGGTCCACCCATGCAGGGTTGCTGGATAATGATCAGGAGCAGGAACCTTGATTAATTGTCTCAAGCATTGTGAGGAATTACTGGGAACTGGAATTCCCTGGCGATTTACCTGTATCGGAGTACACACAGTCAATAACTGAGCCTTGTGTGCAGGACTATTCTGACTGAGATCACCCAAGGGCCCACATGTGAAGGAAAGGGCGGCTAGTCATGACTCTAGGATGTGTTTTGACTATCACTGCTTTGGTGCCGCACAATTATCACATCCAATTGGGTTCAAAAGGCTGTGGCAAATATGTAATAAAAATTATATGGGGCTTTAATAGAATAAATTGGGAAAAAAAACTATTCCCACTGGTCAATGAGTCAGTAACTAGAGGGCATAAGTTCAAGATCATCACCAAAAGAACAAAGGGAGAGGTATGGGGATTTTTTTTTATGCTGAAAGTTTTTAGGGTATGGAATGCCCATCCAGAAACCGTGAGAGAAGCAGGATCCATAGTAGCTTTTAAAAGGGAAGTTGATAAATATTTTAAAAATACATTTGTTTAAGGATACTAATCGAGTGGTGATAGAACTGATTGGCTTGCTAGGCCCACTTCAGAGGGCAGGTAAGAGTAAACCACGTTGGTGTGGGACTGGAGTCACATGTAGGCCCAGACCAAGTAAGGATAGTGGGTTTCCTTCCCTAAAGAACATTAGTGAACCAGTTGGGTTTTTAACGACAATCGACAGCTTTGTGGTCATTTTTACTTTTTATTTCCAGTTTTTTTAAAATTTAATTCAGAATCTCAAACGGCCATGGTGGGATTTGAACTCATGTTCTGACTGGATTATTAGTCCAAGCCTCTGGATTAGTAGCCCAGTAACATAATCACTGCGCTACCATACCCTTGAGGCAGCGATTCTAATATAATTTAAAAGGGAATTGGATATGTATTTGAAAAGAATATAAATCGATAGGGGGAAATGGGATTACAGTAGACAGATCCAGTTGAAGAGCTAGCACTGGGACAGGCTCGATGGGCCGAATGACCTCCTTCATGTAATCGCTACGATTCTAGAACCCAGCTATCTTTCTCCAGCTTAATAGTTTCTCCGCAGAGCAAAATCAAAGATGTACATTTCTTCATACACAGGCACAGCCAACCAGTTCCAGCTTTTCCTTTTAGATCGTGAGTGGGGCAAATGAATTGTTACTGTTTGGATCCCCTCAGACACCAGAGCTTTCACTGCCTTTGGGGTTCTCCATGCAAAATCGCGGTGCATAAACAGCAGGTTGGACTACACACGACAAACGTAGAGATTTGTGGGATTTGTCCTGGGCTGTTACATTGTGACAACTCATAAAGGACAAGAAGCTGGACGCTGAGTTGCCATAGTAACTGAGCTAGTCCCTACCTTGACAGAATTAGAGAGCCTCTCCTTCAGGCCAACTTCCAGAAATGGGCATCAAGAATTATTATAATTCAGCCACGTTTTGAATATTTTTGTGGAAAAGATCAGTACAGAAGTTGTTGACCCGTGAACCAGCTGGAGGAGTTACTATGCCTGACATGAGTGAATTGAATCAGAATCACCAGCGATGAAATCATTTAACCCGGGCGCACTTTAGCAGTTGCCTCATTTAAGCTGTGTGTTAGTTTAACTTCCCCGCACTGCTGGGCTCAGTAACCTTTCCCAGTCCATTCCCTTCAATGATCATTACTGGTCTCTTAGAATCATGGAATCGTACAACACAGAAGGAGGCCATTCGGCCCATTGTGCCTGTGCCAGCTCTTTGAAAGAGCTCTCCAGTTAGTCCTGCTAACCTGCACTTTTTCCACAGCAATGTTCCCTGTAATCTTTTTTCCGTGCGCGGTCCCTTTAACTGGCTGCGTGGCCCATTCAAATTTTCGCGCATGCGCGGTTTCTTCCATTGAAAAGCCGATGAGCGGCCTGCGCGGGACCTCTAGATCACAACGTGGCCGCGCAGTTTAGCGGGAATGTTACCCCACAGCCCAGCAAATCTTTCCTTTTCAAATATATATCTAGTTCCCTTTTGAAAGTTATTTAGGTACTTGTATATTTAGCGTTTCTGTAGTTTGGAGTGCTAATACCTGCTCCCTTACGCTGACAGCAGAATTGTCTCAAGATGGAGCTTAACTGCTCGATCTCATATAATGAGTTCCCCACACAACTTCCTTTCAAATGCAGCCTGTGTTAACAAGATTGGATAATATCTATTGAATGGATCTTCCGCACATGCTGTGTAAAACCTCCTCCTGGTGTAAAATGTCAGACCCTTCACTCAAAGTGTTTCCCAGAGAGACAGAGCTGTAAAAAGGTTAACCAGGATCTGCCAGCTTGTTACTCAAACAATCATTGTTGCACGAGTGCTTGTGGATTTTGATACGTTTTGTGTGTCAGCAGTCACCCAGTCTGAGTAATCTCCGCAGGCAAACAGAGCAGGTCCCAGGTCCCAGTGCTGCGTATCACTGAACGACATCCACTTCAAAACAGAGGGGGTCATTTTAACCTAACCCACCCGGATTGGGAGGGGGGAGGAACTGGCACAATCAGATCGACCCCCCACGTTTTACACCCCGCCCAATTTTGCTCTCTGTTGACTTATTTCCACCCCAGGCGGGTTAGGTTAAAGAAAGAAAAAAAAGGAAGACTTGCATTTCTATAGCGCCTTTCACGACCGCAGGACGTCCCAAAGCGCTTTTCAGCCAATGAAGTACTTTTTGAAATGCAGTCACTGTTGTAATGTGGGAAACGCGGCAGCCAATTTGCGCACAGCAAGCTCCCACAAACAGCAATGAGATAACGACCAGATAATGTTTTAGTGATGTTGGTTGAGGGATAAATATTGACCCCAGGACACCGGGAGAACTCCCCTGCTCCTCTTCGAAATAGTGCCGTGGGATCTTTTACGTCCACCTGAGAGCAGACGGGGCCTCGATTTAACGTCTCATCTGGAACAGTGCAGCACTCCCTCAGCACTGCACTGGAGTGAACCCCTAAAGAATAATAGCCAAATGTTGCTTTTGCTTTCATTGTGACTATCCTGCCTTATCAAGTGTCCACCCCCCTTACCTCCTGAAGGCAGTGAATCATACAAGGTTACATTTCCCCAGGTGCTAGTCCAGTCCATGGTCTGTGCAAATTCGCTCATTTCAGCTGGGGAGGAGGTGGTCGGGGCACTGGAATTGGCCTCCGCACCAAGTAGAATGGGGTAGTCAGGCTCCTGCTTCTGATCACTGCCCAGTCACCCCTGCCAGAAAAGGTAGATGGGCACAGTCCTCAGATGAAGACAGGGTTCATGCTTGGCTGGTGGTGTGTCCCCCCTTGGATGAATAACCTGCTGGGAATGGACATTGAAACATCATGTGGGACACAACATCACATTAATTATGTCATTTGGAAAATTGTGCCTTGAATCTTTACGTCAGAGAAAAGAATTCCAGGTTCCCTGTTGAGAGGCCAGTGCAACGGGGGATGAGCTCATTCACTAGCATGGAGTCTTTTCATATTGTTGAAATGTATTTCCGGCTAAATCAGACTCAGCGACCACTTCCCCAAAAACTGACCAGGAACCATTGGTCAAATGCAGCTCCTTAAACGCATGGGAACGAGGAACCAACACACAGAGTTTAAACTTCAACATTTTTGTGATTAAAGGAAGGGGAGCAGAATCAGGAGGAATTTCCAGCCGATCACAAATAAAATATTACACCTTCCCCCCCCTCCAAGGTTCAATAGGCGAATGCACCGTCCAGTGTGATACTGAGTCATACAGAGCAGGACGCTCCCAACTTAGATCGCCAGTCTGAGCTCACTTAGCTGATCTCAACCAGGGCAGCAGTTGTAGTTCTACAATTGGCCTCAGTACCCCAGTGCTAGGGAGGGAAAAGTCAGCCAGGGTTCCTGCTCCTGATCACTATCCAATCACTCCTGTTGGAAAGTATGTGTGTGTGAATGTTTGCGTGTGTTTGTGTGAGCATGAGTTTGTGTGTGAGTGTGTGTGAGTTAGTGTGTGTGTGTGAGTGTGTGTGTGAGTGTGTGAGTTAATGTGTGTGTGTGAGTGTGTGTGTGTGTGTGAGTTAATGTGTGTGTGTGAGTGTGTGTGTGAGTGTGTGAGTTAATGTGTGTGTGTGAGTGTGTGAGTTAATGTGTGTGTGTGAGTGTGTGTGTGAGTGTGTGTGTGAGTGTGTGTGTGAGTATGTGGGTTAATGTGTGTGTGAGTGAGTGTGTGTGTGAGTGTGTGTGAGTTAGTGTGTGTGAGAGTGTGTGGGTTAATGTGTGTGTGTGTGAGTGTGTGTGTGAGAACGTGTGAGTTAGTGTGTGTGTGTGAGTGTGTGTGTGTGAGAGTGTGTGTGTTAGTGTGTGTGAGAGTGTGTGGGTTAATGTGTGTGTGTGTGAGTGTGTGTGTGAGAACGTGTGAGTTAGTGTGTGTGTGTGAGTGTGTGTGTGTGAGAGTGTGTGTGTTAGTGTGTGTGAGAGTGTGTGTGAGAGTGTGTGGGTTAATGTGTGTGTGTGTGAGTGTGTGTGTGAGAACGTGTGAGTTAGTGTGTGTGTGTGAGTGTGTGTGTGTGAGAGTGTGTGTGTTAGTGTGTGTGAGAGTGTGTGTGAGAGTGCGTGGGTTAATGTGTGTGTGTGTGAGTGTGTGTGTGAGAGCGTGTGAGTTAGTGTGTGTGTGAGTGTGTGTGTGTGAGAGTGTGTGTGTTAGTGTGTGTGAGAGTGTGTGTGAGAGTGTGTGTGTGTGAGTGTGTGTGAGTTAATGTGTGTGTGTGAGTGTGTGTGTGAGTTAATGTGTGTGTGTGTGTGAGTGTGTGTGTGAGAGCGTGTGAGTTAGTGTGTGTGTGTGTGAGAGTGTGTGTGAGTGTGTGTGTGAGAGTGTATGTGTTAGTGTGTGTGTGAGTGTGTGTGTGTGAGTGTGTGTGTGTGTTAGTGTGTGTGAGAGTGTGTGTGTTAGTGTGTGTGAGAGTGTGTGTGTGTGTGAGTGTGTGTGTGTGAGAGCGTGTGAGTTAGTGTGTGTGTGTGAGAGTGTGTGTGTGAGTGTGTGTTAGTGTGTGTGTGTGAGTGTGTGAGAGTGTGTGTGTGTGAGAGTGTGTGTGTGAGTGTGTGTGTTAGTGTGTGTGTGAGTGTGTGTGTGTGAGAGTGTGAGTTAGTGTGTGAGAGTTAGTGTGTTTGTGAGTGTGTGTGTGTGAGTTAGTGTGTGAGAGTGTGTGTGTGAGTGTGTGTGTGTGTGCAAGAGAGTGAGTTAGTGTGTGAGTTAGTGAGTGAGTGAGTGTGTGAGTTAGTGTGTGTGTGTGCAAGAGAGTGTGTGTGTGTGAGAGAGTGTGTGATGAGGGGGGCCTTTGGTCATGACAATCAGAGAAGCAACCTTACAATAGATTTCCAGTTCTGATGAAGGGTCATCGACCTGAAACGTTAACTGTTTCTCTCTCCGCAGATGCTGCCTGACCTGCTGAGTATTTCCAGCATTTACTGTTTTTATTTCTGATTTCCAGCATCCGCTGTATTTTGCTTTTGTAATCTTACAATAGAGTTTGAACGTAAGATACACAGCCTTAAGGAAATTATCTGCTCTAACTAAAAGCTGTCAGATTACCAAGTAGAATTTTCAGAAGTCATAGGGTGACAGCAACCCCAGCTGCCTTATCCTACTCTCTCACCGACCTGCCTGCCCAACCTGCCTATTTAAAGGGGCACGGTCTTCCTGATAAAAGTGGCTGGGAAACGATGTTTTGATTGGGGACTGAGAAGAGGTGCAGGGTAAACTGACTGGACCTGTGTTCCCAGCGGAGAGCGGTGCTGAAAGACAAAGGTTGGCACTGCAACGCCAATCTCCAACCCCGCTCCCTTTGAGCAAGGCTGCCCGCTGGGAGCATGGGATCCTCGTGTCATTTCTATCACTTCTACAAGTGGTGTGCATTGATATGATTTACCTCATTGATGAAGGACAGAAAGAACAACTTGCATTTAGATAGCACCTTTCACATCCACAGGATATCCCAAAGTGCTTCACAGCCAATTAATTACTTTTAAAGTGCAGTCACTGTAGGCAAACGCGGCAGCCAATTTGTACACAACAAGATCCCACAAAAATCAAATGAGATGAATAACCAGTTAATCTATTTTGGTGGTGTTGCTTGAAGGAGGAATGTTGAGCCAGTACTCTGCGGAAACTCCCTGATCGTCAACTAGTGCCAAAAGAACCCTTGCATCTACCTGAAGTGTTTATTGGTGGAGAAATTAGAATTCGAACAGCCACGCGCCATTTTAGTCCAATGACATCATTCACACACGGGTTAATTTTGATTTTGAGCGATTGTGTATAACAGGCAATATCAGATCAGTCGGCCGCCGTTATACATCGCTCCTGATTTTCATTTGCATCGAGAGTGTGGCAATATTTACAGGTGATGCCCCACACACAACGTTTAAAAACCACTGATATAAATTGATAAAAATAAATATTTTTTAAAACGAGAAAGGCAAGTTACAAGTGCTATTAGTATATAATACACTTAGGGCAAAGGAAAGTGCAGGCCACAGTGAATCCCTCCCCATACATCCCAGCCATCAGTTTTTCAACCCATGTGTCAGCTTGTCAGCGTTTCACAAAAATCATCAACTGTTGTCACTGACATTGGAAGTTGTCAGTATCAACCAATCAGATCATTTGGAGCCAGTGGGCCTGGAGCTGGTCAGATGTTATTTTTTCCCATTCTGTATTGCGTACGAAATTGAGATAGAAACATTTAAAATAAGGGGTTGGTTCCTGAGAGTCCCAATAACAAGCATGTTTATTTCATGTTGGTTCCCAAAGACATTTTAAATAACAAATAAGCTGCTAAGATGCAGCTACGAAAAACGTTTTTATTTTCCTCTAAACAAACTTTCTGGGGCATACCTGGCTGCTGTCTTATGTGAAGGTTTATTTTCTTCAGTATTGGTTGCAGCTGTTTTTTGAGATAAGGTAGATGTTGAATAAGAACAGAAGAAATAGGAGCAGAAGTAGGCCATACGGCCCCTCGAGCCTGCTCCGCCATTCAATAAGGTCATGGCTGATCATCGACCTCAACTCCACTTTCCCACCTAATCCCCATATCCCTCGATTCCTCTAGAGTCCAAAAATCTATCGATCTCAGTCTTGAATATACTCAATGACTGAGCCTCCACAGCCCTCTGGGGCAGAGAATTCCCTGGTGTGAATGCATTAATTGGCTTAATTTGACAATTCTTGTCATTGTACACTTCTGACACATGTGTCACTCAGATTGGTCAACTGAATGGAAGATTCTCTTTGTTTCTTCCATCCTCTAGTTTCTTTCTGTAGTAGTCTTCACTTAGCGGAAGTCAAAGGGTGTCTCTACAAAGGCCAAAGTGTATCCAGGACAAAGAGAACGAGGTTGTCGAAGTTAGATTGTGCGGCAATTACAGGCAGAGATAAGTGTACTCTTTTGGTGGGTACATTAACAAATTTGACTGTAAATTAAACAAACTTCAAATGAAACTTAAACAAATCAAATTAAAATTGTATTGTCCGGGTTGATGACGCACTCCAGTCCCCGCGGTGCCCACCGGTCGCGGAAATACTCAAACGTGCCGGCGGACACCGCGTGCTCCATCTCCAGGGCCACCCGGGCGCAAACATGGCCGTGGAAGAGAGGCAGGCAATCTGGCTGAACGACCCCCTCAGAGATAAGTGTATCACTTAAATGTACGAATTTCCCTGAGATTAAGGAAGGTGAGATTGAAGCCACCAGTTCAGATATAGTTCTTAGTGCAAAGGGTGGATTCAGCCAGAGCAGAGGGTGTGAGAGGAATGGACAACACTTCTACAGAAGTTAACATGATCATCCAAAGGGAGGCGAATCGTCAACTCAACCACTCCGCTCATAAGGACAAGGTCATATAAGTTCTGGAAAATTGTTAACCACCGGCACATAGACTCTAATTTATCCAATTAGCTATCTAATGCTGCTAACTTGTTAGCTATCTAGGGAGCCAAACCCTAAATTAATCTCCCAAATTATATCAATCTCAGACACTGATCTTGATAGTAATTTGATGATCATCAATCCATTTAATATTGAATCACTGAACTAACTTTATAACCTCTGTCATTCATTTTGTTAGTAACCATGTCTACAACTATATCTATCAACAGCTGTTTACATACTCAATGTTTAAGTTTAAATATTGCTGATCATGATTTTGAAGTTAATAAACAATTGTAGTGCAATGACTTGTCATGTGTCTTCTCCTTTGATGATTTAGCAAGAAAGGGTTAATGAATTCACTCAGGAGCTTGCGGGTATCCTAATTTGAATAGTAAAGGTTAATTCCACCCGTGCTGGGTGGTGTAAGATGGTTTGGCGCGTCAAACCTCGGCATCATTCATTCCGAGACATAGGCTGGCCAGTAATCCCCAAACAGTTCCTTAGCGAGAAATTAAAGTGAAAGGGTTAAGGATTTACTGGCTCCTTGATATCGATGGAACAGGCTCCTGAGAGAGATGGTGGAAGCAGATCGTGTTGATTCATTCAAATGCAAATTAGATAGATTTTAGAAAATAACATTTTGGGATTCAGTATATGAGTAATTTGAGACATGAAGTGTGGTGAGTGTAGTGTGCTCGGGAGGAACAGGTAACTTTGGACCTCTGGTTCCCAAAACTCTCCAGCACTGGGGGTTTTCCTCACCTCATGTCAGGGTCTGTTGTAAACTCATTGATCGAGATTGATTGCTGTGATTAGTAACCAACTCCATTATCGTTGTATTGTGCGACTACCAGGATGGTAGAAGGTGAACTGGCTGGACCTGGGTCTTTTTTTGTCTAGCAATTCCTATGTTCAGTCACTAGCTCCAGTATTGTATTCCACAGCCTCACAATCCTCTGTGTAAAAACATTCCTACTGTTCTCTGTCCTAAATCTCTTACATTTAATCTTATATCTATGTCTCAACTGCCCGCGCTCCCCCATCCCTTTATAATTGTAAACACCTTTATCAAATCACCCCATTATCTCCTGTTCTAACTGAAACAGCCCCAATTTTCTTTGTATTTGTTTTCCCCCATACCAGGCAGAATCCTTGTGAATCTACACTGTACCTTTTCTATTGCCTCAACATCCTTGCTATAGTGTGGAGCCCAAAACTGCACACACTACTCCAGGTTTTATACAGATTCGCCATTACACCTGTGCATCTGCCAGCAGCATTTCTGGATAGTGAGCAGGAACAGGAATATATTTATATATATATATATCTATATATATAAAGACAAACAAAGGAGTTTTGAGCTTGGAGGTGAGAGAAGTTCATTTTCTCTTTTTCTGTACAATTTTTATCTGACAAAGATACTATGGGTGGGACAAAGATCACCCAATAATATTCAGCATTAGATTCCGTACTGCTTGATTCTCATTCCTCTTGGTCCTATGTGAAGCCAGATTGTAAAAGTATTTGTGAAGATTTCCTCCACTCAATGTTTCAAAATTATCGCTGCCCCACACTGAGGCCAATTCTGCTGCCTCTACATAAGCATGTTGTAAAAGAACATAAAGACATTCTAATGGAAAGAAAAACATAGGAACAGGAGGAGGCCATTCAGCCCTTCCAGCCTGTTCATCATTCAATCAGATCATGGCTGGTCTGTATCTCAACTCAATTTCCCCGCCTTTGCTCCATATCCCGAAACCCTTACCCAACAAAAATCTATGGAGATCTCAGTCTTGAAAATTTCAATTGACCCACAGCCTGTTTTATTTCAGGAGCAAAAAGACATTTAAAAAAAACCAAATACCTTCTCAAAGAACATAAATGTGTTCTAAAAGAAACACGTACAACTTCACAGAAAACACAGAGCTCACGATGTTGTCACACACATACCTGAACACGATATTGTGGAATATTATTGTGCGCATCCTTACCGTGTCTACACCGCATTATTTTAGAGAGCAAAATGATGTTGTGCCAATATTATTATACCAACTTTGGGGCTTTTGGCACCAAATTTCTCACTCTGCTATTTAAACAGAGTGAACCTTTAACAGGTCAACTGTTCTGTTCAAGACGGGACAATACATGTCCGTACGACAATGTCGTACAGTGTAATTTTCAAGGCAATAGTGACTGGAGGAATTCGTAGCCGATCTATCGCCACAACGCAGACGGCGGCTGACCACCTTCTCAAGGGCAATTAGGGATGGACAATAAATGCCGGTCTTGCCAGCGACACCCACATCCCAGGAACGAATAGAAAAACCCAACACTACCAGCTAATACAGAACTGGCCCGTTTAGAACGGAGTATTCCCCAGTAGAAACGGTGTGCTTTATGTGTTTTAAATAAAAGCGAGCCTTGCTGTGTGTGTGGGTGTGTGTGGAGTGTTCCGGTGGGAGGTGGGCCAGGTAAATCGGTGGAGGTATTTGATTTGCATAGATTCGCTCTCTTCCTCTCTCTCCGGTCTTGAAGTAAGTGGGAAATCCCACTGTAACACCGAACCCTATATAAAGGCATGGCTTATTATGCCTTGTATCGGATTGTGCTCGACAATCTGCTGTGGCTCAGTGTTGAGCTGTGATTTTTTTCAGTGAAAGATGAAGAGATGCTGCGAGTTGCTGGCGCTCAGCTTGCTCCTCAGTCTGGCTGGGATCACGGGCTCAGTCCCGGGTCAGCAGCCCAGCTGGACATCCTGTCGAATCCTTTCCAGGAACCTCACTTCAAAGGCTTTTAACTACACGCATAGACCGGTGAGTTACTGCAAAGTTAATTATCATTTAACAAGCACTCTCCCAGTTTATTTCAAGTTTTATCAACAAATATTTATAACAATAACTAATTGCAAGGAGAAAATAACTTTTTAACTATGGCAAATCTTTTTTTCGCATTGGGTAACTGCAAGTAAAATATTTACATTTTAAGAATTAAATATTTTTAAATTATGTTATAAAACAAATCTACACTGCATTTTAAAACGTTTCATTGTTTAGGCCCGCAACTAAATCTATAAAAACGATTAAATCTCACTCAAAATGGTTTCAGTGCAAATATTTTATCATTATTATTTTCAAAGCTGTCTGATTCCTTTTTGCCTTTAATTTTTGTGCAGTAATTTATTTTTAGAGCGAATGTTAACGAAAATGTTGGGCGCACAGGAGAGATTCCCAGTTTAAGTGTTTTGAAAATATATCAAACGAAAATCAATAATAATTAAAATAAAAGCAGATCGGGGTTGAAGAAAATAAGAAACATCAGAGAGAGAGACTCTCAAAGTTTTAAAACACTGATATATATGTGAGGGAGTCGATAGTCGTTCATGAGCGCCGCTGAGATTCTGTGTCTACACCCGTACCCAGGAGGAGGGAGCGAAGCAAATTCTTAATTATTATTAATAATCAATATACAATAAACAGGATTTTTAATGGGAGGATTAGGGAAAACAGATCCCTCCAATATTTGTTATGAAATGAGCTGTTTTGTATTTAGGTGCTAACTACGATTCCAAATAATTTATATTTTGGGAAATATTCTCCAGTAAACACAGGCCTTTGTATCCGTTTCAATTGTAATTATGTGAAGATCCGTAACTTTTAGTAATGTGTACTATTACTTTGTATATGAAACCTACAGATTAATACAAAACTACAGATTAACGGATTGGAAAATAAATATTATACACTGGGGCAACCAATTTCAAATCTTCATTCTTAAATCTTCAAATGACGGGTTTCATTGATAAATCTGGCAATAAAACACCGCAGATAGGGCTCAGGTTCCACCGCTAGCCTGTGCTGAGTTCACAGATCTCAGATGTTGCGGTACTGAGCCCCAAAACAGGGGAGGGAGGGGCTCAGGTACTTCCTGCAGGAACTCACTGAACCATCAGCAGGGCACATCCGAACATTATTATCAATTAAAAGCCGTGTCACTTAAAAAACTTATGGCTTCGAATCAACGTATCCCCTTGTACAATCACTCTGGGATCTGTTAGGAACAACGGATGAGTAAATTCCCAATATATGGAAGTCTTCTGTGCGGGGAATGAAAATTAAATTTTTTAAAACCTGCATTTTAGCTGTCTACGGGAATTTATCTTGACTCACTTTGAAATGAATGAGAAATGGTATTCCGTTGATAGATGTCCGCAGGATTCAAAGTGACCTCAGCACCTACCTGCAGGGGTGCTGAGGGAAGGGACAATGATGACACTGCTTGTTCTGGTGAATATTTCTGCTTTTACTGGTACATATAGGCATCTCTGGACTTATACTGCCACGAAACCAGCAGGGCTTTGGTTAGGAAGATACATTCTACAAAACATCTGTCCCCCGCCACCCCCCTAGGTTTGGAAGGTTGTGGTCGACTATTTCGATAGGGGCGGTGCAAACTAATATTACAAGTGCATAGTTTAAGAGTTTAAGACCCAGTTCCATTCTGCTCCCTAGTTCTGTGATCTACCAGTATTCCAAACAGCTTCTGAGCGGGTTGCCCACAAACACCCCAACCGCTGCAGGAATAACCCGTGCCGGCCCCCGGTGTTTGGCCGCTAGCAGCCATGCTGTGTAGCGATGTGTGCCGTTTTAGCAAGCTGTCACTGCCATGGTCATGCCAGGGGATGGACCTGGCACAGAAACAGGTTGCAGTCGAACTCCCAGCCATAAATAACGAGGTCAAAAATTCACAGTTTAAAACAAACTTTTCAATTGCACAATTTCTTGCATCCTTTTCACTGTGAAAGGGTTATTTTCCCCACAAATGTGAACGGTTTAGCCTGTGTCATCCCGGGGAATGTAGAAACAACAGAAACTACCGAGTTTGTACAGAAGGTTTACGTAAATCGGTCTGTGTTTAGGGTAGAATTTATTGCATCAAAATGTCTTTACACAACAGGAAATGCGATGCGTCAATGATTCCAATGTTTGTATATCAAAAAAAGGCTCTGGAATGCCACCTGATATTCTCTTGGCCCCTGGCAGGAGCTGACTGGCAGATTACTGCACGGCCCGAGACTCGCATGGCAGTTGATCAGGTAGCACCCCTTCCGGATTTCCACATCCATCGTCCGATTGCTCTCAATCGGCTGGAGTTTGGGACTAACCTGCACAGCAAGATCCCAGGTTCAATCCCTGGTCTGTGCTGAGTTCGGCTGGGATGATGTTAGGGGCATGCTACAATTGGGTCAGGGAGAAAAAATGAGTCAGGGTAATGTGGCCCGTGTGTGTGAACAGGATCAGGCTTGGAGCTGTGAGGACATTTAACGGCAATGCGCAGTGAGGGCATTAGGACTATGATGCACTGCCTAAAATGTCTACTAATGGAAATTAGTGAGATTACAATAATGATATGATAATGGACAATGAATGATATGTTAAAGTATTATATGATAATCAGACCGTGATTTTCTCAACAGGAGGGTTGCTTGAGCAGTCTTAAACTGAATGACAGTGAGAACATCCCACGCATAGAAATCAGTGACAACTGTGATCCCAACACACTCAGGACTGTTCCAGGGGTAAGCATCAGCTGACAGGGTACACTGCAGTGGTTATGTCGCTGGATGAATAATCCAGCAGAATATAAAATCAAATCCCAACATAGCAATTTGAGAATCTGAGCTGGTCTCAGTAAAAGTGACCATGAAACTATCGGATTGTCGTAAAAACCCATCTGGTTTAGGGAAGGAAATCTGCCGTCCTTACCTGGTCTGGCCTATATGTGACTCCAGACCCACAGCCAATGTGGTTGACTCTTAACTAACCTCTGAAATGGCCAAGCAAGACACTCAGTTGTAACAAAAACTGCTTTCAAGAAGGCGGCTCATCACCACCACCTCAGGGCCACTAGGGATTGACAATAAATGCTGGCCTTGCCAGCGACGCCCACATCCCAAGAATCTTTTTTAAACCACTGTGCACTGGGTGGTGATGGGAGATTCAGACTTGCTTGATGGCTGATCCCATTATTTCACTTTTTGGTTTAACTGCACTTTGTCCCATGATATTTAAAAAAAAATCTATTCTGTAGGTACTTTATTTGCATCCCCCAAATGAATCCTCCCAACGTTTGGCCCTCCTCCTCCTCCTGAGCATGCTCGCGCCCACAGAGCTCGTGGAGATGGTTAATGCTGTTTCTTGGTTGACACAACAGAAGGAAAGGAATCTACCCCAACCCCGCGAGATTTCACTCCCCCTCCCTTCTCCAGTGCTCTAAGCTGCCTTTCTTTCCTTTGATTGTTGTGTAAATTTCTCACCCTGAAACTCACCACTAAACTCTCAGGCTTTGAGTGGCATTCCTCGATTTTGCTGACCATCACCATTTCTTGGTCTGGCCTCCAGAGGAGCTCTGTGTGGAGGCTGAGTTTAGCTTGCAAGGGGGGGAAATTGACAAGACCAGCCCTGCCCCAGCAGAAATGCCTCGACTGCCACTCTGCAGATGGCTCCATGGTACTGAACCATACAGACTAAGAAACTCCCAGCTTCGATCCCCGGTCTGTGCTGAGTTAGTTGATCAAAGTGGTTAACTGCCCTCTGAAGTGGTCTAGATAGCCACTCAGTTGTTTCAAACTGCTACCAGCGGTACAAGGAGAAGGCCCACCACTACCTTCTCAATGTGACTAGGGATGGGCAATAACTGCCAGCATTGCCAGCGATGCCCACATCCCGAGAATGAATTTAAAAAAATCTCAGTCAGAGTGGCGGCAGATGTGCTACAAATTGCCTCCGTGCACTTGGGCTGGGAAGAGAAAACTCAACTCGGGTTCCCACTCCTCATTGCTATCCAGTGACTCTGCTACAAAGTGCTTGGACGGATGTTGGATGAAGACAGGATTGGGCACGGCTGTGATGCTGTCCACAGTCAAATAGCCTGCCAATACTCACTGCCTAGCCTCACACACAAAGAATGGCCACTTGGGTGAGGTACCTGAGGGTTCATGGTGCCCGTGAAACTGAACCCCTGCATGATTAAGACCCTTAAAGAGAAAAGGTCCTTACAGCTTCATGGTGGTCTGGCAGCAAGACCTTTCCATCCATCACGTTACCCTGGTGCTGCCAACCTATCAGAGGGTTGCACGATGGATGTCAGTTATGGGAACATCCATGGACCAATACACTGTGGACTGTAGGGACTTAAATGGGAATATATATTATCATGGACACAGGCACAAACAATGGTATCACTTATAGTATCATTACCCTTTGACTCTTTCAGACATGCCTGAAGAAGATTAAGGAAGGCCTGTCATATTACCACAATCAGTTTAGCCAACTGGGAAACGTGAGAGTGTCAAAACAAAACGGTGACGTTCGGAAATTTGCACATAATCTTTCAAAGATCATCTTGAATCTCCTCAAGTCAATCAAGGTAACATTTATTTTTTCAAACAAGGAGGTTGGAGATGAGTTTGCAAGGCTAGAAGAGTCAAGGGTGTTTTTTTTGAGGAAGGAAGTGATGACAGCAGGTTTGAAAGGGATGGGGAACAGTACCTGAAGAGAGGGAACTGTTGGACATCCCTGGAGAGTTGTATGTTGGACATCTTGGGAAGGTAAAGATTAATAATCAAACTTCTTTGTATCTTAGAGCAACAGGCTTTCCAATATAAACAGGATGGGTTTGAAGTGTTGTGAGAAGAAAACATAGCTTGTCGTCTGCTTTTAGTATCTGAGTGTTGTGTACGAAAAGTGCTTGTGCAAGGAAATAAGTGACAGTAATGACGTCAACCATGAGTGATTAAATGATAACTTTAGTGGCTAGGGCAATAAACACAGGTAGAGGGATCCACTAACTGTAGTATAGAAAGATAACAGTTAATAAAGCCTGTTCTTCAAAGAGGTTAAGGACAGTTAGGTCAGGAAGTCTTGTTTCAGGGAAGGAGTAAACAAATACAAATGTTTACATGAATAGTCTGTTTTCCAAGGATTCCAGAGTAGATACGGCATGAGGTCTTATCTATGACATGTACCTTTGATGTAGGCAAAATATATGATGTATAAAGGAGCATGGCTTTCAACAGATCTTCGGAGAGCTCGAAAGATACAGAAACTGAAAAGCTGCTCTTGTGTCTAGTTGAGCCAATCACTCAATCTAGACATCAATAAGTCCACAGCACCATGGGTGGCTCAGCTGCACAGGGGGGGAGGAAGAAGAGTGGGAGAGCAATAGTGGTAGGGGATTCGATAGTTAGGGGAATAGACAGGCGTTTCTGCGGCCGCAGACGTGACTCCAGGATGGTATGTTGTCTCCCTGGTGCCAGGGTCAAGGATGTCACTGAACGGCTGCAGGATATTCCAAGGGGAGAGGGTGAACAGCCAGAGTCATGGTCCACATCAGTACCAACGACATAGGTAGAAAGAGGGATGAGGTCCTGCAGGCAAATTTTAGGGAGCTAGGAAAGCGATTAAAAAGCAGGACCTCAAAGATGGTAATCTCCGGATTACTCCCGGTGCCATGTGCTCGTGAGTACAGAAACAGGAGGACAGAGCAGATGAATGTGTGGCTGGAGAGATGGTGCAGGAGGGAGGGCTTTAGATTCCTGAGGCATTGGGACCGTTTTTGGGGGAGGTGGAACCTGTACAAGCCGGACAGGTTGCACCTCAACAGGACCGGAAGCAATATCCTCACGGCGGGGTTTGCTAGTGCTGTAGGGGAGGGTTTAAACTAGCTTGGCAGGGGGATGGGAACTTGAGGGTGGATTCAGAAGGGAGAGAAGCAAAGCTGGAAATGGAAGGCAGAAAATTAGTAAGTGAGTTTAGAAAGCAAAGGAAACAAGGGCTAGAAAATAGACAACAAAGGGGTTTGGCAGTGCTAAATGGTATATACTTCAACGCAAGGAGTCTAGGGAATAAAGCAGATGAGCTGAGGGCACAGATAGACACGTGGGAGTATGATATTATAGCTATTACTGAAACATGACTGAAAGAAGGGCAGGAATGGCAGCTCAACATTCCTGGTTACAGGATTTTCAGACGAGATAGAGAGGGGGATAAAAAAGGAGGGGAGGTCACAGTATTGATTAAAGAATCAATTACAGCTGTGAGGAGGGAGGATATCTTAGAAGCATCATCAAATGAGGCCATATGGATTGAACTGAAAAACAAAAAAGGGGCAATCACACTGCTGGGAGTGTACTACAGACCGTCAGAGGGAGATAGAAGAGCAAATATGTAGGCAAATTTCTGAGACGTGCAAAAATAGGGCAGTAATAGTAGGGGATTTCAACTTCCCTAATATTAACTGGGATAAAATTAGTGTGAAAGGTATAGAGGGAGCAGAATTCCTAAAATGCATTCAGGAGAACTTTTTTAGCTAGTACGTAGCAAGCCCAACAAGAGAGGGGGCGGTTCTGGACCTAGTTTTAGGGAATGAAGCTGGGCAGGTGGAAAGGGTATCAGTGGGAGAGCATATTGGTGGTAGTGATCATAATTCAGTTAGATTTAGGGTAGTTATGGAAAAGGACAAGGATAGACCAGGAATAAAAGTTCTCAATTGGGGAAAAGCTAATTTTACTAAGCTGAGAGGTGATTTAACCAAAGTGGACTGGAGTCAGAAACTTGAAGGTAAATCAGTGTCAGAGCAGTGGGAGGCATTCAAGGAGGAGATAGTGAGGGTTCAGAGCAAGTATGTTCCCTTAAAGAAAAAGGGTGGGATTAGCAAATGTAGAGCTCCCTGGATGTCAAGGGGCATACAGGGTAGGATAAAGAAAAAAAGGGAAGCTTATGACAGATACCGAAGACTCAATACTGCAGAAAGCCGAGAGGAGTATAGAAAGTGCAGGGGTGAAATTAAAAAGGAAATTAGGAACGCAAAGAGCAAGAGGATAACTAAAGTAAGAGTAGGGCCTATTAGGGACCATAGAGGTAACCTGTGTGTGGAGGCGGAAGACATGGGTATGGTTCTTAATGAATACTTTGCGTCTGTTTTCACAAAAGAGAGGGACGATGCTGACATTGTAATCAGTGAGGAGGAGTGTGAAATATTAGATGAAATGAACATAGTGAAAGAGGAAGTATTAAGGGGTTTAGCATCTTTGAAAGTGGATAAATCCCCAGGCCTGGATGAAATGTATCCCAGACTGTTAAGAGAAGTAAGAGAGGAAATAGCAGAGGCTCTGACCATCATTTTCCAATCCTCTCTGGCTACAGGTGTGGTGCCAGAGCACTGGAGGACTGCTAATGTGGTACTGTTGTTTAAAAAGGGAGAAAGGGATAGACCGAGTAATTACAGGCCAGTCAGCCTAACCTCGGTGGTGGGAAAATTATTGGAAAAAATTCTGAGGGACAGGATAAATCTTCATTTAGAAAGACACGGATTAATCAGGGACAGTCAGCATGGATTTGTTAAGGGAAGGTTGTGTCTGACTAACTTGATTGAATTTTTTGAGGAGGTAACAAGGAGGGTCGATGAGGGTAGTGCGTTTGATGTAGTCTATATGGATTTTAGCAAGGCTTTTGATAAGGTCCCGCATGGCAGACTGGTCGCAAAAGCCCATGGGATCCAAGGCAAAGTGACAAGTTGGATCCGAAATTGGCTCAGAGGCTGGAAACAAAGGGTAATGGTCGAAGGGTGTTTTTGTGACTGGAAGGCTGTTTCCAGTGGGGTTCCGCAGGGCTCAGTACTGGGTCCTTTGCTTTTTGTGGTATGTATCAATGATTTGGACTTGAATGTAGGAAGTATGATTAAGAAGTTTGCAGATGATACAAAAATTGGCCGTGTGGTTGATAGTGAAGAAGAAAGCTGCAGACTGCAGGAAGATATCAATGGACTGGTCAGGTGGGCAGAACAGTGGCAAATGGAATTCAATCTGGAGAAGTGTGAGATAATGTATTTGGGGAGGGCTAACAAGGAAAGGGAATACACATTAAATGGTAGGACACTGAGAAGTGCAGAAGATCAGAGGGACCTTGGAGTGCATGTCCACATGTCCCTGAAGTAGCAGGCCAGGTAGATAAGGTGGTTAAGAAGGCACACGGAATATTTGCCTTTATTAGCCGAGGCATAGAATATAAGAGCAGGGAGGTTATGCTTGAACTGCATAAAACACTAGTTAGGCCACAGCTAGAATACTGCGTGCAGTTCTGGTCACCACATTACAGGAAGGATGTGATTGTACTAGAGCGGGTACAGAGGAGATTTACGAGGATGTTGCCTGGGCTGGGGAATTTTAGCTATGAGGAAAGATTGGATAGGCTGGGGTTGTTTTCTTTGGAACAGAGGAGGCTGAGGGGGGGAATCTAATTGAGGTGTATAAAATTATGAGGGGCCTAGATAGAGTGGATAGGAAGGACCTATTTCCCTTAGCAGAAGGGTCAATAACCAGGGGGCATAGATTTAAAGTAATTGGTCGGAGGTTTAGAGAGGATTTGATAATTTCTTTCACCCAGAGGGTGGTGGGGGTCTGGACCTCACTGCCTGAAAGGGTGGTAGAGGCAGAGACCCTCATCACATTTAGAAAGTACTTGGATATGCACTTGAACAAGATGCACTGCAGCAGCTTGCCAATGCTTCTTCGGCAGCACCTCCCAAACCCGCGACCTCTTCCACCTAGAAGGACCAGGGCAGCAGGCGCATGGGAACACCATCACCTCCAAGTTCCCCTCCAAGTCACACACCATTCTGACTTGGAAAAATATCGACGATCCTTCATCGTCGCTGGGTCCAAATCCTGGAACTCCCTCCCTAACGGCACTGTGGGAGCACCTTCACCACACGGACTGCAGCAGTTCAAGAAGGCGGCTCACCACCACCTTCTCGAGGGCAATTAGGGATGGGCAATAAATGGTGGCCTTGCCAGCGACGCCCACATCCCATAAACGAATAAAAGAAAGTGCCATAACCTACAAGGCTACGGACCAAGTGCTGGAAAGTGGGATTAGGGTGGATAGTTCTTTGTCGGCTGGCATGGACAAGATGGGCTGAATGGCCTCCTTCTGTGCTGTAAATTTCTATGGTTCTATGAATAAAATCTGTTCCGTATACTCCACCATCAAATGTCTCATGCTTACTCGAAACGTGTTGTAGTGAATCAGAGGAGGAAGGAGGTTGAATGCTAACAGGAACCATTTACAATGACAATGCTTTTGTGTTGATTTTTATACTGTGACTTCCACGCACTGCCCAAACACTGAGAGCTCTTCGAGCTGGCAGAGAGGAGATACTTCATCCCTTCAATCGGGACTGGATTTAAACCCAGGTCCCAGAGGTGAAAGGATTGCGTCTAACCCACTGCACTATCCACTTCCAGCTGGTTAAATCATTTATGACACTTACTGTGAGATATAATTCCAATTATACGAGATATCAAGTTACCTGTAGTATATGGGCAGTTTCTGCAGTCTTGTTAACACTCAGTACTTTTATGTTTCAGAGCTCAGACAGCAGCGCAGACGACAGGGCCACAGATGACGGGGTCGCAGACGACAGGGTCGCAGACACACTCCAGATCAATGATTGGACACTGAACTGCACATTGTTTATAACTCTGCAGAGATTTCAATCTTTCTCATCTCTGGTGGCCCGTGTCTTTGGACATCCTTCAGGAAACCCTTCGGCGCACCATAACACAGGGCACTGTGGGGTGTAGTTGGGGGGTCTGTTGGGCAAGGAACAAAGTGCCATCCCGTAGACATGAGCCACAATCTGTTGTACCCAATTATATTTGGAAGCACCAATTTAAAAAAAAGACAGTGCCCAGTTTGTGTAGAACACTGTGGCCCACTTCACAAAAAAAATGCTTTAAAATGGCAGCCATCTGGATCTCCCAAACACCACTTAACTTTATAGATCATTGTATTAGATGGGTACGGTAGTGTAGTGGTTACATTACTGGACTAGGTAATCCTGTACGACCATGAGTTTAAATCCCACCCTAGCAGTTTGAGAATCTGAATTCAGTTTTTTAAAAATCTGAAACTAAAAAGCCAGTATCAGTAAAAGTGACCATAAAGCTGTTGGATTGTCATAAAAACCCAACTGGTTTACTAATGTCCTTTAGAGAAGGAAACCTGCCAGCCTATGTGTGACTCCAGTCCCACACTAACTGCCCTCTGAAGTGGTCTAGCAAACCATTCAATTTAAGAACCACCTTCTCAAGGCAACTAGGAGGACAAGTAATAAATGTCAGCGATGCCCACATCCTGTGAATGGAAAAAAAATCAAATGCACGTGTAAAACCCTGGGTATTTTTTTTTAGAAAAAGCTTCTTATTGGTCTTTGCACTTCAAATGACAGGTGTGGGGGTGGCAGGAGGGAGTCGGGGGGGGGGGGGGGTGATATGGGGAGGAGATAGCTTATGTGATAGGGGAAGGAAATCCAGATCTAAGAACATTGTCCTTAAAGTCTAACTTGATCCCACAATTCCAGAGCTGAACGTTTTTGTGAGTTGGTTTTAAATATCCCTTCTTAAAGTGGTATTACACCAACACCAGTGACCGTCACAACAGTCCGACAGATGTTAAATTTCTAAATCAACGGTATTTCTATAATATGGTCATTCTGGAATAGTTCGGCTTGATGATCTTGTCAGAACATTATTAGTTTTTTCCCCAATGTTATCCTCACTGCTTTCTAACCTCCCCTTTAAGTTATTAGTGTGATGTCGGAAGGTAATTAATTAAAAAGCTTTTTAAACAAGAAATCTGAAAGAAATTCTGCTTTGACCTCTGGGAATGTGACACTTCTCTGTGCCTTGATCTCCTAGTCACACAGCCGCAAGGCCAGTGCGTTTGTACTTTCTTCATTTAGTCAGTTTAACATATGAAATTGATCAATTTAACATATAGCAGAAGCAACTGAGTATTTTTAACTATTTGCTACAAAATATTCTATTTACATTTATGTATTTATACTATTTAATACCTATTTATTTCAAACTTTTATCCTGTTAGTGCTTGTTATATTCCATTGGTATGTTTTAGGGACTATAACTGTACTGTTTACAACATTATTTTAAGTAATTTATGAATTACTTTAAAAGTTTGTAAAACACAAGTTTGTAATGAGGAAACTGTAATAAAGCTCACATTACATGCCATCTGCCCAGTGTCTGTTCAGGAATTGGAAGGCTCACAGTATCAACGGCAGCGCAGTCTGTTTCTAAGAGTGGGTTCTGTTGGGTAGAAAAAGGGCAGAATGGGACTGGCTGGCACAGTTACCCTCTCCCCTCCAGGAGCTGGGTCTGAGTCCAGCGCAGACTGGTGGGATGAGGGTTTCCTCTGTCTGTCTCTTGAGAGCGTATCCAGAGAGTAAGGAGAGAGAGGGGGGGGGGGGGGCGGTTGGAGGAAAAAACAGAATGAAAAAGGAGAGACAGAAAAGAGCAAGATAAATAAAGAAGAAAGAGCACGAGAGAAAGCAATCAGACCTAAAGGAGAATGAAAGAAGGATGATGTAGGAAAAGAAAGTATATACTGAATAAAAGAGGAAGGAACAAGCGATTCCAGCGCCTCGAGCAGTGCTGGTCTGGATCTGTCCTCTAGGAGTTGTACCAAAATCTCAGTCTGTGGTCCAGCCCCACTCTTTGCCCCTCTGGGTGTGGAACAGTCTGAACCCCATTACCCACCTCACTGAACAACTCAGCTGAGACCAGGAGATCGAACGTGAATGCTCGGAGACGTGACAAGGTCTTGTATATGTGAAACTTCCTTCTTCCTTCGACTAGTACAAGCACATGCAATTTTAGGATTAAATCCACATTACCGCATCGTGGCTTGAAGGGAAAATTCTTTTTTTAATTAGATGAGTCAGTGTCGGACAACAAGCTGCCGCTTCCTCTTGTGGGCAGATCAGAGCTTTACCTGCACTGTCCCTGGAAAGAGGATTTACTAACACTGGGGTTTTCAGTCTGTGGCTGTACACACAGTCCCTCTCCACAACAACCCAGGATTTGACATAAAAATGGATTCACCATTAAAGAAAGAAAGACTTGCATTTCTCCAGCGCCTTTCACAACCTCAGGACGTCCCAAAGCGCTTTACAGCCAATGAAGTACTTTTGAAGTGTAGTCACTGTTGTAATGTAGGAAACGCGGCAGCCAATTTGCGCACAGCAAGCTCCCACAAACAACAATGCAATAAATGGGCAGGAAAAGAAGTACTTAACGTCTAACCTAGTTCTGCCCTTATATAACTGGAGATTGTGACCCCTGGGTTTCCCTAACCTATCCAGTTGAAGCAACTTGCCTACACAAACACAATCTATTCCCCTAATCATCTTATAAACCTCGATCAAATCACCCCTATGTCTACGCTTCTTTAAAGTGCAGAGACCCTGCTCAGTGAGCCTAGCTACAGACTGTGTCCAGGGCCCCAACACACCCTGAGAAAAGGTGTGGGAGAAAATTAAATCTACAACGATAGAAATAAAAGAGGAAAACTGAAGCAACAGAAGTCTGCTGCAACTGACTGATCAGAAATAAAAAGCTGAACACTTGAAAATAAAAACAAAAATAAAATCTCAAAAAAGGAAAGCAGGTGAAGCAGAGGTAACCTGGGACCCAGACAGAGGCTGCTCAGCAGTAGAGCATGTTGGGACTCACAGAGGGAGAGAAAATTTATCAGCCTGGTTACAGAGGGGCAGAGATCTGGGAATCAACTCACCTCCCAACCCGGGGACTGACAAAGGGGATTAAAAATAAACCTTTAAAAATGTGCTTGCTGGGGATATTTAAAAAAATTAATGCTCTTTACATTTAACACACAGATAAAAGTACTACTGTGTATTAAAAAGAAATTGCTAAGTTATTTTAAAACACCTAACAGAAAAGCAAATCTTATCCATCGAAAGTTGCCTTTTACAAGCAGCAAGGACATCTTTGCCCACAAGAGGGAGCCGCTAAACTTCCCAGCACCATTGCGAATAAATATATCTTTTGATGGACTTTCCTCGCCAATGATTTGGGACAATATATCGGCAGTGCAGCAGGGGAAATGGAGCGGGAAGCCTACTGCCAAATCCCCGCCCTTAAATCAGGCCTCACAAATTGTCCTCCCCTCCCCAGCAGGGACCCTGGCTGCCAGCCTTTGACTGCTCCGCTGCATGGCTTGGGAAGCCAGCTGACGGCCTTGGCTTCTCACCGCATACTGCCAACCCGAAGCAAGGCCAGTATGGGGTGGGGACGGGAGGGGGGTTGGAGATGGTGGTACTGAGTCTGAGCAGCAAATCCACGAGAGGACCGAATCCCGACTATCTCACCCGCTCCTATGTCCTTCGAAGGACTCTTGAGGGCTCAGTCAGAGCCATTGTTAGAAAAATGGGCTGCACTCTCTTCAGCGGACACATCCTCATCCCCTTAAAATCAGCTTTTTTCCAATTTATTACTTTGGTCTTTGTCTTACTTATGTCCTTCTTAGTCTTTACTTTAAACCTTATGATGTTGTGATCGCTATTGGCTAGATGTTCCCTATTAGGCGGCCTGTAGTATACCCCTATTAGCATGATCGATCCCTTTTTATCCTTTACTTCAATTCATATGGATTCTGTATCTAACCTTCTGTTAATTATGTCCCATTTTTCTACTGCCATTATGTTATCTCTAATTAGTACAGCTACCCCCGCATCCCCCACCCCTTCTTCCTTCCCTATCCTTTCTGATTATGATATAACCTGCAATATTTAGTTGCCAGTCCTGTTCTTTATGTAGCCATGTTTCAGTTATTCCTACTACATCTGGTTCCTCGCTATGGATTATTGTCTCCAGTTCCCCCGCCTTATTTTGGATGCTGTGTACATTGCTGTACAGGCAGTTTAATTCGTGTTCAATAGTTGTTCCTTTTACTTTATTTTTAACATTCATTTTATACTGCTGATTTATAACTATATTTGTTTCCTGGCCGTTTATGTTACTCTTGTTCCTTACCTTGGTCTGACCTTTACTCTCATCTCCTATTTTTTTTTATCTTCAGACTTAAGTTATTTTCACCAGATCCCTCCACCAACGCCCCCCCCCAACCCTCAACCCCCATTGCTTTACAGCCAATGAAGTACTTTTTGAAGTGTGGTCACTGTTGTAATGTAGGAAACGCGGCAGCCAATTTGTGCACAGCAAGCTCCCACAAACAGCAATGTGATAATGACCAGATCATCTGTTTTAGTGATGTTGGTTGAGGGATAAATATTGGCCCCAGGACACCAGGGAGAGCTCTCCTGCTCTTCTTCGGAATAGTGTCATGGGATCCTTTATGTCCACCTGAGAGAGCAGACGGGTCCTCGGTTTAACGTCTCATCCAAAAGACGGCACCTCCGACAGTGCAGCACTCCCTCAATACTGCACTGGAGTGTCAGCCTAGATTATCGGGCTCAAGTCCTGTTCCATCCCACCCCAGAGGAAAATCCAGTCCATAATAGGTTACAATTCTTTCCCACCAGGCTCCAGGTCAAATTGCTTTCAGCCAACTTGGATCCTTTCTAATTTTTCTTCCATTCACTGGGCATCCTCTGACTCATGACTGTTATGTATTGTGTGTTCTATTGTGTGTTCTCCTCCCACCTGTGGTGGCGCTGTCACAGGAGATAAATGGTTGGGTATTCACAGAATCACAGAATCTACAGTGCAGATAGAGGCCATTTCGGCCCATCGAGCCTGCACCGACACATATCCCACCCTATCCCCGTAACCCCACGTATTTAATCCCCTAACACTAAGGGTCAATTTATCATAGCCAAATCAACCTAACCCGCACATCTTTGGACTGTGGGAGGAAACCGGAGCACCCGGAGGAAACCCACGTAAACACGGGGAGAATGTGCAAACTCCACACAGACAGTCACCCGAGGCTGGATTTGAACCCGGGTCCCTGGCGCTGTGAGGCAACAGTGCTAACCACTATGCCACCGTGCTGGCACAGGGTTTTCACTTCCTGCCTCCAATTGAATTTGAGGGTACGATAGTGTGGCGATTATGTTATTGGATTACTAATCCAGAGAACATGAGTTCAGATCCCACCACGGCAATTTGAGAATTTGAATTCAGTTGAAAAAAAATCTGGAAATAAGAAGCTGGTGTCAGTGAAAGTGACCATGAAACTGTCAGATTGTCATAAAAACCCAACTGGTTCACCAATGTCCTTTAGGGAAGGAAACCTGCCGTCCTCATCCAGTCTGGGCCGATATTTGACTCCAGTCCTACACCACCTCTTAAGTGCCCTGTGAAGCAGCCTTCACTCCAGATATTTTTGGGGTTCAAGGTCTCCATACCGCTCCCATAGGTGACTCCTCAAACACTGAGTCCCAGAGAGTGCTTTTACTATCCCAATACTTAGGTAATTTTCAACCAACCATTGGTTACTGGTTACCTCAGATGCCACCACATGATCTTCTTCGATATCAGAAGGCAGCAAAGTAGGCACAGAAGAGATGTTGGCCTCGGCTACAACCGCCAGATTTATTCAACAGGAAATGGATTAGCGAACTGTGGCAATGACACAGTAATTATTAAGTTTAACTAACTTCTCAAGTAAAAAAGAAATTAACAAATAGTCATGACTACTGTGCGAAACCATAATATCCACAATATTAAAGCATCAGCCGTGCCTCAGTGATTAGCACTTTTGCCTCTGAGTCAGAAGGTCATGGGTTCAAGCCCCACTGCAGAGACTCAAGCCCCATAATCCAGGCTGACACTCCAGTGCAGTACTGAGGGAGCGCCGCACTGTCGGAGGGGCAGTACTGAGGGAGCGCCGCACTGTCGGAGGCGCAGTACTGAGGGAGCGCCGCACTGTCGGAGGGGCAGTACTGAGGGAGTGCCGCACTGTCGGAGGGGCAGTACTGAGGGAGCGCCGCACTGTCGGAGGGGCAGTACTGAGGGAGCGCCGCACTGTCGGAGGCGCAGTACTGAGGGAGCGCCGCACTGTCGGAGGGGCAGTACTGAGGGAGTGCCGCACTGTCGGAGGGGCAGTACTGAGGGAGCGCCGCACTCTCGGAGGGGCAGTACTGAGGGAGCGCCGCACTGTCGGAGGGGCAGTACTGAGGGAGCGCCGCACTGTCGGAGGGTCAGTACTGAGGGAGCGCCGCACTGTCGGGAGGGTCAGTACTGAGGGAGCGCCGCACTGTCGGAGGGGCAGTACTGAGGGAGTGCCGCACTGTCGGAGGCGCAGTACTGAGGGAGCGCCGCACTGTCGGAGGGGCAGTACTGAGGGAGTGCCGCACTGTCGGAGGGGCAGTACTGAGGGAGCGCCGCACTGTCGGAGGGGCAGTACTGAGGGAGCGCCGCACTCTCGGAGGGGCAGTACTGAGGGAGCGCCGCACTGTCGGAGGGGCAGTACTGAGGGAGCGCCGCACTGTCGGAGGGTCAGTACTGAGGGAGTGCCGCACTGTCGGGAGGGTCAGTACTGAGGGAGCGCCGCACTGTCGGAGGAGCAGTACTGAGGGAGTGCCGCACTGTCGGAGGGGCAGTACTGAGGGAGCGCCGCAATGTCGGAGGGGCAGACTGAGGGAGCACCGCACTGTCGGAGGAGCAGTACTGAGGGAGTGCCGCACTGTCGGAGGGGCAGTACTGAGGGAGCGCCGCACTGTCGGAGGGGCAGTACTGAGGGAGCGCCGCACTGTCGGAGGGGCAGTACTGACGGAGCGCTGCACTGTCAGAGGGGCAGTACTGAGGGAGTGCCGCACTGTCGGAGGGTCAGTACTGAGGGAGTGCCGCACTGTCGGAGGGGCAGTACTGATAGAGTGCCGCACTGTCGGAGGGGCAGTACTGAGGGAGCGCCGCACTGTCGGAGGGGCAGTACTGAGGGATTGCCGCACTGTCGGAGGGGCACTACTGAGGGAGCGCTGCACTGTCAGAGGGGCAGTACTGAGGGAGCGCCGCACTGTCGGAGGGGCAGTACTGAGGTGGCGCCGCACTGTCGGAGGGGCAGTACTGAGGGAGCGCCGCACTGTCGGAGGGGCAGTACTGAGGGAGCGCCGCACTGTCGGAGGGGCAGTACTGAGGGTGCGCCGCACTGTCGGAGGGGCAGTACTGAGGGAGTGCCGCACTGTCGGAGGGGCAGTACTAAGGGAGCGCCGCACTGTCGGAGGGGCAGTACTGAGGGAGCGCCGCACTGTCGGAGGGCCAGTAGGGAGGGAGTGCCGCACTGTCGGAGGGGCAGTGCTGAGGGAGCGCCGCACTGTCGGAGGGGCAGTACTGAGGGAGCGCCGCACTGTCGGAGGGGCAGTACTGAGGGAGTGCCGCACTGTCGGAGGGGCAGTACTGAGGGAGCGCCGCACTGTCGGAGGGGCAGTACTGAGGGAGCGCCGCACTGTCGGAGGGGCAGTACTGAGGGAGCGCCGCACTGTCGGAGGGGCAGTACTGAGGGAGCGCCGCACTGTCGGAGGGGCAGTACTGAGGGAGTGCCGCACTGTCGGAGGGGCAGTACTGAGGGAGAGCCGCACTGTCGGAGGGGCAGTACTGAGGGAGCGCCGCACTGTCGGAGGGGCAGTACTGAGGGAGTGCCGCACTGTCGGAGGGGCAGTACTGAGGGAGTGCCGCACTGTCGGAGGGTCAGTACTGAGGGAGTGCCGCACTGTCCGGAGGGTCAGTACTGAGGGAGCACCGCAATGTCGGAGGAGCAGTACTGAGGGAGTGCCGCACTGTCGGAGGGGCAGTACTGAGGGAGCGCCGCACTGTCGGAGGGGCAGTACTGAGGGAGCGCCGCACTGTCGGAGGGGCAGTACTGACGGAGCGCTGCACTGTCAGAGGGGCAGTACTGAGGGAGTGCCGCACTGTCGGAGGGTCAGTACTGAGGGAGTGCCGCACTGTCAGAGGGGCAGTACTGAGGGAGCGCCGCACTGTCGGAGGGGCAGTACTGAGGGAGCGCCGCACTGTCGGAGGGGCAGTACTGAGGGAGTGCCGCACTGTCGGAGGGGCAGTACTGAGGGAGCGCCGCACTGTCGGAGGGGCAGTACTGAGGGAGTGCCGCACTGTCGGAGGGGCAGTACTGAGGGAGAGCCGCACTGTCGGAGGGGCAGTACTGAGGGAGCGCCGCAGTGTCGGAGGGGCAGTACTGAGGGAGTGCCGCACTGTCGGAGGGGCAGTACTGAGGGAGTGCCGCACTGTCGGAGGGTCAGTACTGAGGGAGTGCCGCACTGTCGGGAGGGTCAGTACTGAGGGAGCGCCGCACTGTCGGAGGAGCAGTACTGAGGGAGTGCCGCACTGTCGGAGGGGCAGTACTGAGGGAGCGCCGCAATGTCGGAGGAGCAGTACTGAGGGAGTGCCGCACTGTCGGAGGGGCAGTACTGAGGGAGCGCCGCACTGTCGGAGGGGCAGTACTGAGGGAGCGCCGCACTGTCGGAGGGGCAGTACTGACGGAGCGCTGCACTGTCGGAGGGGCAGTACTGAGGGAGTGCCGCACTGTCGGAGGGTCAGTACTGAGGGAGCGCCGCACTGTCGGAGGGACAGTACTGAGGGAGCGCCGCACTGTCGGAGGGGCAGTACTGAGAGAGCACCGCACTGTCAGAGGGGTGGTACTGAGGGAGCGCCGCACTGTCGGAGGGGCAGTACTGAGAGAGCACCGCACTGTCGGAGGGGCGGTACTGAGGGAGCGCCGCACTGTCGGATGGGCAGTACTGAGGGAGCGCCGCACTGTCGGAGGGGCAGTACTGAGGGAGAGCCACACTGTCGGAGGGGCAGTACTGATAGAGTGCCGCACTGTCGGAGGGGCAGTACTGAGGGAGCGCCGCACTGTCGGAGGGGCAGTACTGAGGGAGCGCCGCACTGTTGGAGGGCCAGTACTGAGGGAGTGCCGCACTGTCGGAGGGGCAGTACTGAGGGAGTGCCGCACTGTCGGAGGGGCAGTACTGAGGGAGCGCCGCACTGTCGGAGGGGCAGTACTGAGGGAGCGCCGCACTGTCGGAGGGGCAGTACTGACGGAGCGCTGCACTGTCAGAGGGGCAGTACTGAGGGAGTGCCGCACTGTCGGAGGGTCAGTACTGAGGGAGTGCCGCACTGTCAGAGGGGCAGTACTGAGGGAGCGCCGCACTGTCGGAGGGACAGTACTGAGGGAGCGCCGCACTGTCGGAGGAGCAGTACTGAGGGAGTGCCGCACTGTCGGAGGGGCAGTACTGAGGGAGCACCGCACTGTCGGAGGAGCAGTACTGAGGGAGTGCCGCACTGTCGGAGGGGCAGTACTGAGGGAGCGCCGCACTGTCGGAGGGGCAGTACTGAGGGAGCGCCGCACTGTCGGAGGGGCAGTACTGACGGAGCGCTGCACTGTCAGAGGGGCAGTACTGAGGGAGTGCCGCACTGTCGGAGGGTCAGTACTGGTGGAGGGACAATCAGTGCGGATGGAGGTGGACACAGGCGCGGCTGTGTCCCTTGTTTCAGACACTGTCTACAACAAAATGCTAAAGCATCTTACCCTTCAGCCAACAAACATTGTGCTAAAGATGTATACCGGCGAACCTGTGGCCATGAGAGGCGTCATTGAGGTGACAGTTAAATTGAACGGACAGACTGCAAAACTGCCACTATATGTGGGAAAGGGAAATTACCCATCGCTACTGGGACGTGTGTGGCTAGAGAAAATCACGCTGGACTGGCCTGCAGTCCGCATGATGTCAAAAGGGGAGTCAGGTCTGACTGCAGTGTTAAACAAACATGCAGAACTCTTCAATGGGGAACTTGGGAGCATGAAAAAGATCAGCGTGAGACTGGACATTAAACCTGACAGCAAGCCGAAGTTTCACAAAGCCCGACCTGTACCCTATGCAATTAGGCCAAAAGTTGAGGCTAACTTGGAGGCCTTAGTCGAGAATGGAGTCCTGGAGCCTGTGAGCGTGAGCAAATGGGCCACACCCATTGTTCCTGTCCTGAAAAAGGATGGATCTGTTCGAATCTGCGGGGATTTTAAAGTGACTATTAACCCGGTGCTGTCTGTGGAACAGTACCCTCTTCCCCTCATTGATGATCTTTTTATGGGCCTGGCCGGAGGGCAAAAGTTCAGCAAAATAGACTTATGCCAGGCTTATCTACAAATGCATGTCGATGACAAATCAAAGGAGCTGCTGACAATTGTGACACACAAGGGGCTATACAGGTACTGCCGCCTTCCGTTTGGAATTACGTCGGCCCCTGCTCTATTCCAAAGGGCAATGGATCAGATTTTGAGTGGACTGCCAGGAGTCCAGTGCTACCTGGACGACATCCTTGTCACTGGGACAAATGAGGAGGATCATCTTCTGAACTTGGATGCGACACTACAACGACTGAAAGAGTGCAGACTCAGAGTTCGTAAAAACAAATGTGAATTCTTTCAGTCTTCAGTTGAGTACCTGGGGCATGTGATTGACGCTACTGGCCTGCATAAGGCGCCGCCAAAGGTCAAGGCGATCGTGGAGGCCCCAGCACCCCAGAATGTGAGCCAGTTACGTTCATTTCTGGGGCTACTTAACTACTATGGGAAGTTTATTCCAGACTTAGCAACATTGCTGAAGCCGTTACATCAGTTGCTATGTCAAGGCAAAACATGGAAATGGACTGAACTGTGCAACGAAGCTTTCGCCCAAGCAAAGAAAGCATTGCTGAATTCGGAGGTCCTGACACACTTCGACCCAAAGCTACCCGTGCAGCTAGCATGTGATGCATCACCATATGGTGTGGGAGCAGTCATATCCCACATCATGCCTTCGGGTGAAGAGAAACCTATCGCCTTCGCATCACGCACCTTGAACAAGGCCGAGAGTAACTATGCGTAGATCGAGCGCGAGGCCTTGGGAATAGTTTTTGGAATTCGAAAATTTCATCAGTACCTGTTTGGGAGAAGGTTCACACTCCTGACAGACCACCGTCCATTGACTTCAATCTTCGGGCCCCACACCAGAATTCCATCTCTCGCTGCAAGCAGGATGCAAAGGTGGGCTTTACTGTTGTCAGGACACACATACAACATCAAATATCACAAATCAGACTTGCACGGCAACGCAGATGGTCTCTCGAGGCTACCCTTGCCTGTTACTCCCCCAGAGCCTCGTCAGATAGACATCTTCTACTTTAGACAAGTGGAGGGAGCACCTGTCACTGCAGTTCAGGTGCGAAGGTACGCCCGCAACGATCCAGTCCTGTCTGAGGTAATGGACGATGTCATTCGAGGGAGAGCGATAGGAGATTCTCCTAGTTTGAAACCTTACGTTTCAAAAAGAAATGAGCTCTCCGTCCAGGCAGGTTGTCTTCTTTGGGGACGCCGTGTCATCATTCCGCCACCTCTGAGGGAACCTATACTGCAACAACGTCATACAGGCCACAGTGGGATGGTTCGGTTGAAGGAAATGGCAAGAAGCTACTTCTGGTGGCCAGGTCTCGATGGGAATATTGAGGAGAAAGCCAAAACATGTTCCCCATGTCAAAGGGTCCGGAATGTTCCACAGCTGGCAACCCTACACCCCTGGGATTGGCCTGCAGAAGTGTGGCAGCGAGTACATGTGGACTTCGCCGGTCCTTTCGAAGGGAAGATGTTTATGGTGGTTGTGGACGCTCGTAGCAAGTGGCCGGAGGTCGCTGTGATGAGGTCTACCACGGCAGAGAAAACAATTGAGAAACTTGGTGAGATGCTCAGCCGTTATGGCTCACCGGAACAACTCGTAAGTGACAATGGTCCACAATTTGTATCACAGGAGTTTGCAACCTTCCTGCATGTGAATGGTGTCCAACACATCAGGTCTGCGCCCTATCATCCCTCTACTAACGGCCAGGCAGAAAGGTTCGTGCAAACTTTGAAGCACGCCTTGAAGGCATCGCAAGGTCAGGGCTCAATCCACCAACGTCTGAACAGCTTCCTGTTGTCCTACAGGAACGAGCCGCATGCCACAACCAAAACTTCCCCCACTTCGCTCATGATGAAGAGGCAGTTGTGGACAAGTTTTGACTTACTCAAACCTCCAAGGGCAGAGCAGGTTGTCCATCGTCAACAACAAGCTCAAGTTGAAAAGAGAGAGAAAAGAGCCAAGGAGAGACGGTTTCATCCGGGAGAGCACGTCCTAGCTCAAAACTACAACACTGGACCGAAATGGGTTCCTGCTACGGTGATCGCGCAGACGGGCCCTGTGTCTTACACGGTTGAGACAGCTGAGGACGTCGTCTGGAGAAGATACACAGATCAACTGTTGCTAGGAGCAGAGACAGCCACAGAGGCTCCAACGGCTGGTTGGCCTGAACTGTTTCCGAATGATACCGCAAACCAGCATCCTTTGCCACAGTGCTCTTCTCCAACACAGGAAGTCAAAGAGACTGTTCCACCTGTTCCAGCTCCTGACTTTCAACTGACACAGGCACCTTCTCCATCCAGGCCTGTGTCAATGCCTACTGCTGTGGAAGCCAGCGATGACCGCCGGTATCCTGTCAGGGAGCGGCGGCCTCCAAGACGCTTGGATCTGTAGGCTTAGTGACTTACCCACAAGACTGGGGCAGAATAAACCCCAGGGTAAAGTCAGGGTTTGAGGCAGTCTACCTCTACCCTAGGTTAGTTGAGTGTATTGAAAGTAACTTACCTATTGAGGAATAATGTGGACCTTCCATTTAAGAGGGGAGGAAATGTTATGTATTGTGTGTTCTATTGTGTGTTCTCCTCCCACCTGTGGTGGCGCTGTCACAGGAGATAAATGGTTGGGTATTCTCTCGGTTAAGTTTAGCTCTCTTTGTTCGGAACTTTCCAGAACTTCCTTTCCTTCCAATAAAGCACTTCATGTTTGAATCTCTGAGTTCTGAGTCCTAAATTGTGTCTAGGTAGAAAGGTACCGACACAACAATGACCCATGACCCTGAGTGGATAATTGGAATGAGGGTCAAGTCTTCTTTAATTGGACAGGAAGCATGGCTGGACTTTGTTCTGGGAAATAAAGTGGAACAAATAAGTGATGTGAGAGCGTGGAGAACAATTGGGAAATAGCAAGTCACGACATAGTTATGTTCAATGTAAGAACAGACAAGATTAATGAAGAGTCGAAGATAAGGGAGCTGGACTGGAAAAAAAGCAATGTTGAGTGAGATAAGAAGGGATCTGAGCCAAATTAACTGGGCAGGAAAGTTAGCAAACAGGATCAGCAGTGGAGAATCTTCAAATGAGATGGATAGAGTACAGAATGGATACATTCCTATTAGGCTACAAGAGGTGCATTAAAGGATAGAGTCTGTTTTTACAAATGATGGAGGCAGTGAGAATGTAGGTGTTCTAGAGGAGGATGTGGAATCATTGTTAGAGGGAACTGTAGAAAAGGAATTGGTGCTGAAAAAATTAGCAGAACTCAGGTGGATAAGTCGCCGGGCTTGGACAGCTGCACCCCAGACTGCTGAAGGAAGTCAGAGAGGACATAGCAGAGGCTCTGACCACAGTTTTCCAATCCTCCTTGAATATACAAGTTGTGCTTTGGGACTGGGCAGCCAATGTAACACCTCTGTTAACATAGAAACATAGAAGATAGGAGCAGGAGTAGGCCATGCAGCCCCTCGAGCCTGCTCCGCCATTCAATGCGATCATGGCTGATCATCCAAATTCAGTACCCTGTCCCTGCCTTCTCCCCATATCCCTTGATCCCTTTAGCCTTAAGAAATATATCCAACTCCTTCTTGAATATATTTAATGAATTGGCCTCCACTGCCTTCTTTGGTAGAGAATTCCACAGGTTCACCACTCTCTGGGTGAAGAAATTCCTCCTCATCTCTGTCCTAAATGGCTTACCCCTTATCCTTAGACTGTGACCCCTGGTTCTGGACTCCCCGACCATCGGGAACATCCTTCCAGCATCTAGTCTGTCTAGTCCTGTTAGAATTTTATAAGTTTCGATGAGATCCCCTCTCATTCTTCTAAACTCCAGCAAGTACAAGCCCAATTGACTCAATCTCTCCTCATACGTCATTCCTGCCATCCCAGGTATCAGCCTGGTGAAGCTTCGCTGCACTCCTTCCATGGCAAGAACATCCTTCCTCAGATAAGGTGACCAAAACTGCACACAATACTCAAGATGTGGTCTCACCAAGGCCCTGTACAACTGCAGCAAGACATCCTTGTTCCTGTACTCAAACCCTCTCGCTACGAAGGCCAACATACCATTTGCCTTCTTAACCGCCTGCTGCACCTGCATGCTTACTTTCAGCGACTGGTGCACAAGGACGCCCAGGTCTCATTGCACTTCCCCTTCTCCCAATCTATTGCCGTTCAGATAATAATCTGTCTTCCTGTTTTTGACACCAAAGTGGATAACCTCGCATTTATCCACGTTATATTGCATCTGCCATGCATCTGCCCAATCGCCCAACCTGTCCAAATCATACTGGAGTTTCTCGGCATCCTCCTCACAGCACACACGCCCACCCAGCTTTGTGTCGTCTGCAAACTTGGAGATATTACATCTAGTTCCCTCGTCCAGATCATTAATATATATTGTGAATAGCTGGGGTCCAAGGACCGATCCCTGCGGTACCCCACGAGTCACTGCCTGCCACTCGGAGAAAGACCCGTTTATTTCAACTCTTTGCTTTCTGTCTGCCAACCAGTTCTCTATCCAAGTCAATACCTTGCCCCCAATCCCATGTGCCTTAATTTTACACGCTAATCTCTTATGCGGGACCTTATCGAAAGCCTTTTGAAAATCGAAATACACCACATCCACTGGTTCTCCCTTATCTATTTTACCAGTTACATCCTCAAAAAATTCCAGTAGATTAATCAAGCACGATTTACCTGTTGTAAATCCATGTTGACTTTGTCTGATCCGGTCACTTTTTTCCAAGTGCTCTGCTATTACATCCTTTATAATGGACTATAGCATTTTCTCCACTACCGATGTCAGGCTTACCGGTCTGTAATTCCCCGTTTTCTCCCTACCACCTTTTTTGAACAGTGGGGTAACATTAGCTACCCGCCAATCCATGCGTACTGTTCCAAAGTCTATCGAGTTTTGGAAGATGACCAGCAATGCATCTACTATTTCTAGGGCCACTTCCTTAAGTACCCTAGGATGTAGATTATCAGGCCCTGGGGATTTATCGGCCCTCAGTCCCATCAGTTTCCCTAACACCATTTCCCTACAAATACTGATTTCTTTCAGTTCCACCCTTTCATTAGACCCTATGTTCCCCGACATCTTTGGGAGGTTATTTGTGTCCTCCTTTGTGAAGACAGAACCAAAGTATGTATTTAATTGGTCTTCCATTTCTTTGTTCCCCATTATAAATTCCCCTGATTCTGACTGCAAGGGACCTACGCTTGACTTCACCAATCTTTTTCTCTTCACATATCTGTAAAAGCTTTTACAGTCAGTTTTTATGTTCCCTGCAAGCTTACTCTCATACTCTATTTCCCCCCTCTTAATTAATCCCTTTGTCCTCCTTTGTTGAATCCTAAACTGCTCCCAATCAGTTAAAGAAGGGAGAGAAGGATAAGCAAGGTAACATCTGACCAGTTAGTCTAATGTTGGTTATGAGCAAACTCTCAGAATCCATAATTTGAGATCAAATGAGTCAGCTTTTAGAGAAGCACAGGATATTCAAGGGCAGCCGGCATGGATTTGTTAAAGGCAAGTCATGTTTGATAAATTGAATAGAGATCTTTTGAAGAAGTCAGTGGGGCCGACTTTGAACTTTGGGCGGCCGTCTGTCCCTGCGGTGAAGAGGCCCCCACCATTTTGAGTCCCTGGACTCATTTAAATCTGGCAGGTGAGCTGCCGGGTGCCAGCTCACTAGATTGAGGCCTCAAGATCGGGCCGAGGCTGACGCAAGCAAGGTAAGTCGCTGGAGGGGGTGTCACGATCAGGGAGGGTGGGGGCTCCCGGGGCAGCAGCGGCCCAGATTATTTCTAGAGGGTACTTCTGCTCCTCCGAGGCTCACAAAGATAAATGGGCACTTACCTTTGGCGGGCCTCTTCGGAGTGAGCACGGCGCAGGCTCCGACCACTTCCGACCAAAAATAGCAGTCAGGGACCTACTTACGTCATAGCACCCCGATTTCCATAGTAAAAGGGGTCTATCGCCTGAAATCGACGGGCACTTTGGACACCCGGTACTAAGTCCCTTTCAACATGGAGCCGACTGCATCGCTGGTGTTAACGGGGCGGTAAGGTCACTCACCCCATTACTGCCCCATTAGAGGCCATTACTGCCCCATTAATGTCAGGCAAAGTGAATGAAATTCAATCCCAGCGTTTGTATGGAGAAAGGGATAGCAGTACATGTAGTGTATATGAATGTCCAGAAGGTGCTTGATAAGATGACCCACAGGAAGTTTGTTACAAATATTCAGGCACATGGGATAAGAGGAAATGTAGTAACATGGATAGAAAGTTGGTTGATGTACAGGAAAGAATGGGTGTTGTTCAGATTGGAGAAGGGTTGGAAGTGTTGTACCCCAGGGGTCAATGCTGGGCCCACTTTTAGAAACATAGAAACATAGAAGATGTTTTTGTTCTTGATATATGATTTAGACTTGGGTACAAGGAGCATAATGTCGGAATTTGCTAACACTGCAAAATTAGAGGGATGGGCACAGGGAGAGAGGACTGTAAGAGACTTCAGGAGGACACCTGTATGGAAATGAGCAGACATGTTAGGGGATGAGCAGACATGTTAGGGGAATGGGAAAACGGGTTAGGGAGATGGGAAGACAGGTGGCAGATGCAGTTTAACGTGGAGAAGTGCGAGTAATGCATTTTGGGAGGAAAAATAAGGAATGGGAGCATGTCTTCAAGTGGATAAACATTTGAAGTGGAGGAAGATACACAGTTATGGGGAGAGAGCAGGGCGATGGGATTAGTCTTGGATTGTTCTAAATAAAGAGCAGGCATAGACATAATGACACAGGCACAGCAACAGTAGGTCCTGGCTTTAAAAGCAATGAGCTCAGCAACTCCAGCAAAGGAGGCCCCTGGTCAGAGCCAGATTAAGAATTCTTGGGCCCTGGGTGTTTCCTATGCCCTCTGTGTTCCTAATGTGCTCTCTCTCTTTCTCTTCCTCCTGCTTCACTGCCAGTGGCCATTACATTGATGCTCTCTGACACAAATCCCTCTGTACTATTCATTTTGACGCTGCTGTGCTGATAAGTCTAAACCTTCCCCTTTTGTTAAATTCACTAAACCCAGGTCTGACCTGGAGTGAAATGCTCACTTTGTGATTGGACTGCACCAGTTCCTCAGTAATAACTTCAACAAGCAAAAATGGGTGTCGTCCCCAACTTCTTGCTAACGTTCATTAACCAATTTTGGGAGGGGTGGAATTCCTCAGTAAACACTGATAAATAATCTGTTAGTATTTTCTACCACTGTTTATGCGCATTGAGTTTTCCGCTCAGGGCCTTTCCTGAGGTGACTGTGGTGTGCCAGTCGCGGGGAGGGGCGCAGTGCTTTACGTCTTTAAATTCAGAGCGCCAGTTGTTATTTACCTCAGCTAGACATTCATATGATTTACAAGAAGTCACTATGACTCCGCCCCCACATACTGGGCAGCAGCACAACTCCAGGTCCTGGCTTCAGTGAGAGGTTGTGAGGCCCACGAGGGGTAATGCTCCATTCGGGAACGGCAGGAGAGGAAGGGAGAGAGAGAGAGAGAGGCAGAAAGTGAGAGCGCAGCGAGGCTGAATCTGGGCCCTTGCTGCTCTCTTTATCCCAGTGCAGTCTCCTGTTTTGTCGGACACCATGCCTGTATGTTTGAGGAGAGTGCTGGGTGTAGGAGACGAGCATCCAGCTCTCGATTAAAAACATGACTGCTTTGCTTGTGTTGGCTGCTCAGACCTGGAAGGTGGCCAGTTGTCAGTAACATAACTTAAATGAAGGCTAGTTACCATACAAACATATCACTCTCCTCCTTGCCTGCTGACACATCACAGTACGAACATACGAAAAGTAAAAGACCAATTGGTCCATCCAGCCTGTCCCATATACTTGTTATGTATTCTTTTAATTAATTCTCGGGATGTGGGCGTCGCTGGCAAGGCCAGCATTTATTGCCCATCCCTAGTTGCCCTTGAGAAGGTGGTGGTGAGCCGCCTTCTTGAACCGCTGCAGTCCGTGTGGTGAAGGTACTCCCTCAGTGTTGTTAGGAAGGGACTTCCAGGATTTTGACTCAGTGACGATGAAGGAATGGCCGATATATTTCCAAGTCAGGATGGTGTGTGACTTGGAGGGGAACTTGGAGGTGGTGGTGTTCCCATGCGCCTGCTGCCCTTGTCCTTCTAGGTGGTAGAGGTCGCGGGTTTGGGAGGTGCTGCCGAAGAAGCCTTGGCGAGTTGCTGCAGTGCGTCTTGTAGATGGCGCACACTGCAGCCACGGTGCGCCGGTGGTGGAGGGCGTGAATGTTTAAGGTGGTGGATGGGGTGCCGATCAAGCGAGCTGCTTTGTCCTAGATGGTGTCAAGCTTCTTGAGTGTTGTTGGAGCTGCACTCATCCAGGCAAGTGAAGAGTATTCCATCACACTCCTGACTTGTGCATCACAATATATACACTTCCCATCCCACCCAGAGCCATGTAATCTCTTGGGAGAGGTGAAAAACCAGATAAAACCCAAGCCAATTAGGGGGGGAAAAATCTGGAGAATTCCTCTCCAACCCCCTTAGGCAATCAAAACTCATTCAGGAGACCACCCTGGCACAGCGGCAGCACTCTCACATCTGAGTTAGAAGGTTGTGGGTTCAAGTCCCACTCCAGAGACTTGAGCCTCATAATCTAGGCTGACACTCCAGTGCAGTACCGAGGGAGCGCTGCACTGTCGGCGGTGCCGTCTTTCGGATGAGACGTTAAACCGAGGCCCCGTCTGCTCTCTCAGGTGGATGCAAAAGATCCCATGATACTTTTTGAAGAAGAGCACCCCCGGTGTCCTGGCCAACATTGAACCTTCAACCAACATCACTAAAACAGATGATCTGGTCATTTATCACATTGCTGTTTGTGAGATCTTGCTGTGTGCAAATTGGCTGCTGCATTTCCTACATTACAACAAATGTTCCCGTTAAGTTGCGCGGCCGTGCAGCGGTCTGGAGGTCCTGCACAGGCCACTTGCTGGCTTTACAATGGGAAAACTGCACATGCACGGAAACTTAAATGGGCCACGCAGCCTGTTAAAGGGGCCACGCACCCAAAAAAAATTAAAGGGAACATTGGTGACGATACTTCAAAAGCACTTCATTGGCTGTAAAGCACTTTGGGACGTCCTGCAGTTGTGAAAAGCGCTATATAAATGCAAGTTCTTTTCTTCTTTCATAGAATCGTACTGCATAGAAGGGGGCCGTTTGGCCCATAGGTGCCTGTGCCGGTTCTTTGAAAAAGCTATCCAATTAGTCCCACTCCACCCCCCTGCTTTCCCCATAGCTCTGCAATTTTTTCAGGGTATATATCCAATTCCCTTTCGAAAGTTACGATTGAATCTGCTTCCTTTCTTTTAATGGGGAGGGGGATAATCACAGCTGATTTAAACCTGTCCTCAGCCCACAACCACATGCACTCTCCTGTAGAAGGCACTGGGTGGCGACCAGCAGCAGGGAGCTGGCTGACTTTTGTCCTCCACAGTCCAGGGGTGCGGAGGTCAATTGTAGCCCCTCCTATGGCCAGACCAACTGAAACCCTGGAACCAAGTCTTCTAACAAGGAAGTGCCTTTCACCGACCTCCCTCCAGACTCTTTTCTGCAGCATTCTAAAATTCCATTAGCTTGAAGTTCAAATTAATCATCAGCTACAATCCAATAACGTGTCATCCAATTAGTTTAAACTTCTATTGGAATGACTCGGCATTGTGAATATTGAAAGAAAGTACAAATAGATATTAACACTGGGGCTTGGGGACACTCTCTGCTTTCAATTCTTTCCATCCTGTGCCAGTCTTCAAACTTCATTACACACTGACAATGTTTACATTGCCAGGGAGACACTTATCAAAACTGGCCCTCTAACAATTCATGAAGGTGGCCCCCACAGCACTGACTGAGGCAGTTCCAATGATCTGTATCTCCATAGTTGTCCTGCAAACAACAGTAAAAGAATTATTAACCTTTGCGCTAACCTTATTAAAACACTGACGACTGTGCACCAGGAAGGTTCCTTAGTCTGTCCTGGACAATTACATACAGAAGGAGAATGGGGGAGAAAGTGGGAAAATGGGCCTGTTTAAATCAGCCCCTCCGAGGGGTCGAAATCCAGTACAGACGAGGGTGTCCTCCAGGCTCCTGCTGCGTTGAAATCTCTGCTTCTATGTTTACTTCAGGCCAAAAGATAATCATTTAAACAGCTACCTCAACTACAAATGCAAAATAGATCCAGATTTAAATATTATATATAGATATAAATGAGGCCTAGAAATGAGTGTTTCTGTACAAACACAGCTCCTCGTGGGGCCTATGTGCACGTTCAGTGGAGGTGAAGGTGGGGACTTTCCAAAACATATTGAGCAACATCCGCTTGCCTATCTTCCATAGATGAGTGAAGATCTCCTCCTGAGATCCCCACCATTACAGAAGCCAGTCTTCAGCCAATTCGATTCACTCCATGCGATATCAAGAAATGGCTGAGCGCACTGGATACAGAAAAGGCTGTGGGCCCTGACAACATCCTGGCTATCGTGCTGAAGACTTGTGCTCCAGAACTAGCCACGCCTCTAGCCAAGCTGTTCCAGTACAGCTACAACACTGGCATCTATCCGACAATGTGGAAAACTGCCCAGGTATGTCCTGTCCACAAAAAGCAGGACAAATCCAATCCGGCCAATTACCACCCCATCAGTCTACTCTCAATCATCAGCAAAGTGATGGAAGGTGTCGTCGACAGTGCTATCAAGCGGCACTTACTCACTAATAACCTGCTCACTGATGCTCAGTTTGGGTTCCGCCAAGACCACTCAGCTCCCGACCTCATTACAGCCTTGGTCCAAACATGGACAAAGGAGCTGATTCCAGAGGTGAGGTGAGACTGTCTGTGTGAGGGTGCCAGTCAGTTCCTTCTGTAACCTCTAGATGGCACCTTCACTTGTTTGTTTTCCAGCCCTTTGTTAATTGTTCCTAGCCTCCTGTGTTAATGCTTAACGGCCTGTTAGCTGTTCATGGGTTGCACCGGGTTTTCTTGGTATATAAGTTCTATGGTTGTTTCACTCTTTGCTCAGTCCTAGCCGGGTAACCGGGGGGACTAGCCCTTGCTCTGTGGCTCCTGACTTTAACTAGTTGGTTGCCATAGTTCTCTCGAGCTTTGTATTTAAGATGTATTCTCGAGTTCTGTATTTAAGATGTAACTAACTTTGTGTTCTTGTTGTTCTTAGTCTTGATAAGGTGCTTGTCTGGACTGGCGTGTTGCCATGCTGGTGCTTGTCTTGAGCTCTTGAGAAGCCTGTTACCCCTGCGGCAGCCCCTCGTGATAGCTTGTCTCGAGTCACGTCTCGGCAAGCTGGTTGCGCTTGTGGTAAGCTTATCCCAGCTCAGTATGGACAAGTATGATGCCTCATGGAAGCTGTCCTGAGTTCCTATTCTTGACTAGCCGTTTTGTAACTTGTCTCGAGTTCTATGTATATTGTTCTTCTCTCGAGTTCTATGTATGATGTGGTGTTCCTGTCTCGAGTTCTTGCGTATGCTGTTGTGTTCCTTGTATGAATCTAGTTATGTGTGAATCTAGTTAAGTAATGAATAAAGTACTGTTCCTTAAGATTGTATACCTGCCTTTAGCCTGGTTTCTGCACTTGGGTCCAGAACCTACCTTGCCCGGAGAGCACGGCCCCGTATCTATACGGCCCCGTGGCTCCCCAACCCTGACAGTCTGCCCTTGACATCAAGGCAGCATTTGACCGAGTGTGGCATCAAGGAGCCCTAGTAAAACTGAAGTCAATGGGAATCGGGGGGAAAACTCTCCACTGGCTGGAGTCATACCTTGCACAAAGGAAGATGGTTGTGGTGATTGAAGGTCAATCATCACAGCCCCAGGACATCGCTGCAGGAGTTCCTCAGGGCAGTGTCCTAGGCCCAACCATCTTCAGCTGCTTCATCAATGACCTTCCCTCCAACATAAGGTCAGAAATGGGGATGTTCGCTGATGACTGCACAGTGTTCAGCGCCATTCACAACTCCTCAGATAATGAAGCAGTCCATGCCCACATGCAACAAGACCTGGACGACGTTCAGGCTTGGGCTGATAAGTGGCAGGTAACATTCGCGCCACAGAAGTGCCAGGCAATGACTATCTCCAACAAGCGAGAGTCTAAACACCGCCCCTTGACATTCAACGGCATTACCATTGCCGAATCCCCCACCATCAACATCCTGGGGGTCACCATTGACCAGAAACTTAACTGGACCAGCCACATAAATACGGTGGCAACAAGAGCAGGTCAGAGGCTAGGTATTCTGCGGTGAGTGTCTCACCTCCTGACTCCCCAAAGCCTTTCTACCATCTACAAGGCACAAGTAAGGAGTGCGATGGAATACTCTCCACTTGCCTGGATGAGTGCAGCTCCAACAACACTCAAGAAACTCGACACCATCCAGGACAAAGCAGCCCGCTTGATTGGCACCCCCTCTACCACCTTAAACATTCACTCCCTCCACCATCGGCGTACCGTGGCTGCAGTGTGTACCATCTACAAAATGCACTGCAGCAACTCACCAAGGCTTCTTCGGCAGCACCTCCCAAACCCGCGACCTCTACCGCCTAGAAGGACAAGGGCAGCAGACACATGGGAACATCACCACCTCCACATTCCCCTCTAAGTCACACATCATCCTGACTTAGAAGTATATCACCGATCCTTCATCGTCGCTGGGTCAAAATCCTGGAACTCCCTCCCTAACAGCACTGTGGGAGTACCATCACCACACGGACTGCAGCGGTTCAAGAAGGCGGCTCACCACCACCTTCTCACGGGCAATTAGGGATGGGCAGTAAATGTTGGCCTTGCCAGCGACGCCCACATCCCATAAAAATGAAAGATTTGAAATATTTCCCTTGAAGTGCATCTGCTCTTTGATGCCGTGGCTCGATGGTAGCACTTTCACCTCTGAGTCAGAAAGTCATGCGTTCAAGTCCCACGACAGAGACTTGCGTACATAATCTAGGCCAACACTCCAGTGCAGTGCTGAGGGAGTGCTGCACTGTCGGAGATGCCATCTTTCAGATAAAACATTAAACCGAGGCCCAGTCTGCTCTCTCAGATGGGCGTAAAAGATCCCATGTCACTACTATTTTGAAGAAGAGCAGAGGAGTTCTCCCCGGTGTCCTCAACCAAGACCTAAAAACAGATTACCTGGTCATTTATTTCATTGCTGTTTGTGGGAGCTTGCTGTGCGCAAATTGGCTGCCGCGTTTCCTACAACAGTGACTACACTCAAAAAAAGTACTTCATTGGCTGTAAAGCACTTTGGGACATCCTGAGGTTACAGAGCTAGGGTGCAAAGAACAAGGCTGAGGTTTGTGACATGAACTGGTATCACACCTTACGTCTCACACCTCTACTTTCTCAGTAAGAACTCCGTGGGGTAATTTAGCGAGACTCTGCGTGGGGAGGCAGAGTGTCGCAAGTTGCCTGCTGTAAGAGCAGGTTTCCCAGGACATGACTCCGTGCACCGGCAGTGCAGATCAGGAAGTCAGTCACTTGGGGTTAACGGGTCCCACAGTATTGTTTGTCCATCAAAATGAATGGACGGAAAATCCTACGGATCACACTGATCTCTGCGGCTGAATACCCGCTGTGTGCTGCCAGCTTTGTTTTCTCATTCCCATCCCAAAGGAGTGACCGCACATTGCTCTCCCGCCAACCTCCTATTTGTTAGGGGAGTGTAAACGTCTGCGGCCGGCTCCTCACATTTAGCCGACTGCACCAGGGACCTGGAATTCGGTGGGAATGGTCCTAGCAGTCAGTTGACGGGGGATGGCGGGCTCTGGAGGCGATCGCGGGGTGGTGGGGAGGGAGGCGGGAGGCCTGGGGCAAGGGAGGCTCCTCCTGCCCACAAGGAAACCTAAAGTTACATTTTAAAACTTACCTGCTTGGGCCTCTTCTGGCCCACGATCCCCCTCCCGGCAGGACTGGCCTGACAGGGAAAGCCACCCCTGCTCCCCTTGCTCGGGCCGCCGGCTAAAATTGCAGATTAGGTTCCAATGACATGATCAGACCCGATCTGCATATTTAAAGAAGGATCCCGCTTCCTTCCTGCTGGTGTCCCGCTCGCCTGCTCAAAAGAGCAGGTTAACATCGGGACACGGCGATAAGGCAGCAGGATCAGAGGGGGAAAGTGACTGGCCACATTTTAACTGCCCCCCGCCTGCTTTCCACCAGGCTGGCAGGAGTTAAAATTGGGGCCATAGATTCCCATTTTCACGGGTCTATGATGACGTTGGTTCTTTGCAGGTCTGATGGTTCTTAACTCAGTAGCACAGCCTGCAGAGGGAGAGCTTGGCCTCTGCTCTCAGCTGCATTGCTCGAGCGTAACAGCTCTTTATATCTCATTTTCGCTTTCTTTCGTGGGTCTGAATCCCTCTTTTCATTTCCTCTCTCTGCCACCCACTGAGTCTTTGCAGACTGCGAGCACGGCGATTGAGGGCAGGAGGGGCAGATGGGTGCCTGCTCCCAGGGGCTTATTATCTCCAGTGAAGCAAACCGCAAAAGAATGGCATCAGGCTGGTAATCCAACACCTCCTGGCACAGAGCTCAACTGGTTTGAAGACGGCGCCAATGTATTTCCGCCCTCAGCATAGCAGTGAACTTGTGCCAAGAGCTTATTCAGGGCTCAGAAATACAAGCTAATAAAAACACAGAGAGGAATTAGTGCCCTCCCCTTTAAGTAGCTGCTTAAAGTGTTTGCTCACTGCCAAATTCTTATTTACAGTGGAGTCCTCTCATGCCCCCTTTATATTACAGGGTATCACAGAAATCACAGAAACCCCACAGTGCAGATAGAGGCCATTTTGGCCCATCGAGCCTGCACCGACACATATCCCACCCGATCCCCGTAACCCCTACACCAACACATATCCCACCCTATCCCCGTAACCCCATGTATTTAATCCCCCTAACACTAAGGGTCAATTTATCATAGCCAATCAACCTAACCCACACATCTTTGGACTGTGGGAGGAAACCGGAGCACCCGAAGGAAACCCACGTAAACACGGGGAGAATGTGCAAACTCCACACAGACAGTCACCCGAGGCCGGATTTGAACCCGGGTCCCTGGCGCTGTGAGGCAACAGTGCTAACCACTATGCCACCGTGCTGGCACAGGGTTTTCACTTCCTGCCTCCAATTGAATTTGAGGGTACGATAGTGTGGCGATTATGTTATTGGATTACTAATCCAGAGAACATGAGTTCAGATCCCACCACGGCAATTTGAGAATTTGAATTCAGTTGAAAAAAAATCTGGAAATAAGAAGCTGGTGTCAGTGAAAGTGACCATGAAACTGTCAGATTGTCATAAAAACCCAACTGGTTCACCAATGTCCTTTAGGGAAGGAAACCTGCCGTCCTCATCCAGTCTGGGCCTATATTTGACTCCAGTCCTACACCACCTCTTAAGTGCCCTGTGAAGCAGCCTTCACTCCAGATATTTTTGGGGTTCAAGGTCTCCATACCGCTCCCATAGGTGACTCCTCAAACACTGAGTCCCAGAGAGTGCTTTTACTATCCCAATACTTAGGTAATTTTCAACCAACCATTGGTTACTGGTTACCTCAGATGCCACCACATGATCTTCTTCGATATCAGAAGGCAGCAAAGTAGGCACAGAAGAGATGTTGGCCTCGGCTACAACCGCCAGATTTATTCAACAGGAAATGGATTAGCGAACTGTGGCAATGACACAGTAATTATTAAGTTTAACTAACTTCTCAAGTAAAAAAGAAATTAACAAATAGTCATGACTACTGTGCGAAACCATAATATCCACAATATTAAAGCATCAGCCGTGCCTCAGTGATTAGCACTTTTGCCTCTGAGTCAGAAGGTCATGGGTTCAAGCCCCACTGCAGAGACTCAAGCCCCATAATCCAGGCTGACACTCCAGTGCAGTACTGAGGGAGCGCCGCACTGTCGGAGGGGCAGTACTGAGGGAGCGCCGCACTGTCGGAGGGGCAGTACTGAGGGAGCGCCGCACTGTCGGAGGGGCAGTACTGAGGGAGCACCGCACTGTCGGAGGAGCAGTACTGAGGGAGTGCCGCACTGTCGGAGGGGCAGTACTGAGGGAGCGCCGCACTGTCGGAGGGGCAGACTGAGGGAGCACCGCACTGTCGGAGGAGCAGTACTGAGGGAGTGCCGCACTGTCGGAGGGGCAGTACTGAGGGAGCGCCGCACTGTCGGAGGGGCAGTACTGACGGAGCGCTGCACTGTCAGAGGGGCAGTACTGAGGGAGTGCCGCACTGTCGGAGGGTCAGTACTGAGGGAGTGCCGCACTGTCGGAGGGGCAGTACTGATAGAGTGCCGCACTGTCGGAGGGGCAGTACTGAGGGAGCGCCGCACTGTCGGAGGGGCAGTACTGAGGGATTGCCGCACTGTCGGAGGGGCACTACTGAGGGAGCGCTGCACTGTCAGAGGGGCAGTACTGAGGGAGCGCCGCACTGTCGGAGGGGCAGTACTGAGGGAGCGCCGCACTGTCGGAGGGGCAGTACTGAGGGAGCGCCGCACTGTCGGAGGGGCAGTACTGAAGGAGCGCCGCACTGTCGGAGGGGCAGTACTGAGGGTGCGCCGCACTGTCGGAGGGGCAGTACTGAGGGAGTGCCGCACTGTCGGAGGGGCAGTACTGAGGGAGCGCCGCAATGTCGGAGGGGCAGTACTGAGGGAGCGCCGCACTGTCGGAGGGCCAGTACTGAGGGAGTGCCGCACTGTCGGAGGGGCAGTACTGAGGGAGCGCCGCACTGTCGGAGGGGCAGTACTGAGGGAGCGCCGCACTGTCGGAGGGGCAGTACTGAGGGAGCGCCGCACTGTCGGAGGGGCAGTACTGAGGGAGCGCCGCACTGTCGGAGGGGCAGTACTGAGGGAGCGCCGCACTTTCGGAGGGGCAGTACTGAGGGAGCGCCGCACTGTCGGAGGGGCAGTACTGAGGGAGCGCCGCACTGTCGGAGGGGCAGTACTGAGGGAGTGCCGCACTGTCGGAGGGGCAGTACTGAGGGAGAGCCGCACTGTCGGAGGGGCAGTACTGAGGGAGCGCCGCACTGTCGGAGGGGCAGTACTGAGGGAGTGCCGCACTGTCGGAGGGGCAGTACTGAGGGAGTGCCGCACTGTCAGAGGGTCAGTACTGAGGGAGTGCCGCACTGTCGGGAGGGTCAGTACTGAGGGAGCGCCGCACTGTCGGAGGAGCAGTACTGAGGGAGTGCCGCACTGTCGGAGGGGCAGTACTGAGGGAGCACCACAATGTCGGAGGAGCAGTACTGAGGAAGTGCCGCACTGTCGGAGGGGCAGTACTGAGGGAGCGCCGCACTGTCGGAGGGGCAGTACTGAGGGAGCGCCGCACTGTCGGAGGGGCAGTACTGACGGAGCGCTGCACTGTCAGAGGGGCAGTACTGAGGGAGTGCCGCACTGTCGGAGGGTCAGTACTGAGGGAGCGCCGCACTGTCAGAGGGGCAGTACTGAGGGAGCGCCGCACTGTCGGAGGGGCAGTACTGAGGGAGCGCCGCACTGTCGGAGGGGCAGTACTGAGGGAGTGCCGCACTGTCGGAGGGGCAGTACTGAGGGAGCGCCGCACTGTCGGAGGGGCAGTACTGAAGGAGTGCCGCACTGTCGGAGGGGCAGTACTGAGGGAGAGCCGCACTGTCGGAGGGGCAGTACTGAGGGAGCGCCGCACTGTCGGAGGGGCAGTACTGAGGGAGTGCCGCACTGTCGGAGGGGCAGTACTGAGGGAGTGCCGCACTGTCGGAGGGTCAGTACTGAGGGAGTGCCGCACTGTCGGGAGGGTCAGTACTGAGGGAGCGCCGCACTGTCGGAGGAGCAGTACTGAGGGAGTGCCGCACTGTCGGAGGGGCAGTACTGAGGGAGCACCGCAATGTCGGAGGAGCAGTACTGAGGGAGTGCCGCACTGTCGGAGGGGCAGTACTGAGGGAGCGCCGCACTGTCGGAGGGGCAGTACTGAGGGAGCGCCGCACTGTCAGAGGGGCAGTACTGATGGAGCGCTGCACTGTCAGAGGGGCAGTACTGAGGGAGCGCCGCACTTTCGGAGGGGCAGTACTGAGGGAGCGCCGCACTGTCGGAGGGGCAGTACTGAGGGAGCGCCGCACTGTCGGAGGGGCAGTACTGAGGGAGTGCCGCACTGTCGGAGGGGCAGTACTGAGGGAGAGCCGCACTGTCGGAGGGGCAGTACTGAGGGAGCGCCGCACTGTCGGAGGGGCAGTACTGAGGGAGTGCCGCACTGTCGGAGGGGCAGTACTGAGGGAGTGCCGCACTGTCAGAGGGTCAGTACTGAGGGAGTGCCGCACTGTCGGGAGGGTCAGTACTGAGGGAGCGCCGCACTGTCGGAGGAGCAGTACTGAGGGAGTGCCGCACTGTCGGAGGGGCAGTACTGAGGGAGCACCGCAATGTCGGAGGAGCAGTACTGAGGGAGTGCCGCACTGTCGGAGGGGCAGTACTGAGGGAGCGCCGCACTGTCGGAGGGGCAGTACTGAGGGAGCGCCGCACTGTCGGAGGGGCAGTACTGACGGAGCGCTGCACTGTCAGAGGGGCAGTACTGAGGGAGTGCCGCACTGTCGGAGGGTCAGTACTGAGGGAGCGCCGCACTGTCAGAGGGGCAGTACTGAGGGAGCGCCGCACTGTCGGAGGGGCAGTACTGAGGGAGCGCCGCACTGTCGGAGGGGCAGTACTGAGGGAGTGCCGCACTGTCGGAGGGGCAGTACTGAGGGAGCGCCGCACTGTCGGAGGGGCAGTACTGAAGGAGTGCCGCACTGTCGGAGGGGCAGTACTGAGGGAGAGCCGCACTGTCGGAGGGGCAGTACTGAGGGAGCGCCGCACTGTCGGAGGGGCAGTACTGAGGGAGTGCCGCACTGTCGGAGGGGCAGTACTGAGGGAGTGCCGCACTGTCGGAGGGTCAGTACTGAGGGAGTGCCGCACTGTCGGGAGGGTCAGTACTGAGGGAGCGCCGCACTGTCGGAGGAGCAGTACTGAGGGAGTGCCGCACTGTCGGAGGGGCAGTACTGAGGGAGCACCGCAATGTCGGAGGAGCAGTACTGAGGGAGTGCCGCACTGTCGGAGGGGCAGTACTGAGGGAGCGCCGCACTGTCGGAGGGGAAGTACTGAGGGAGCGCCGCACTGTCAGAGGGGCAGTACTGATGGAGCGCTGCACTGTCAGAGGGGCAGTACTGAGGGAGTGCTGCACTGTCGGAGGGTCAGTACTGAGGGAGTGCCGCACTGTCAGAGGGGCAGTACTGAGGGAGCGCCGCACTGTCGGAGGGACAGTACTGAGGGAGCGCCGCACTGTCGGAGGGGCAGTACTGAGAGAGCACCGCACTGTCAGAGGGGCGGTACTGAGGGAGCGCCGCACTGTCGGAGGGGCAGTACTGAGAGAGCACCGCACTGTCGGAGGGGCGGTACTGAGGGAGCGCCGCACTGTCGGAGGGGCAGTACTGAGGGAGCGCCGCACTGTCGGAGGGGCAGTACTGAGGGAGAGCCGCACTGTCGGAGGGGCAGTACTGATAGAGTGCCGCACTGTCGGAGGGGCAGTACTGAGGGAGCGCCGCACTGTCGGAGGGGCAGTACTGAGGGAGCGCCGCACTGTCGGAGGGGCAGTACTGAGGGAGTGCCGCACTGTCGGAGAGGCAGTACTGAGGGAGCGCCGCACTGTCGGAGGGGCAGTACTGAGAGAGTGCCGCACTGTCGGAGGGGCAGTACTGAGGGAGAGCCACACTGTCGGAGGGGCAGTACTGAGGGAGCGCCGCACTGTCGGAGGGGCAGTACTGAGGGAGTGCCGCACTGTCGGAGGGGCAGTACTGAGGGAGTGCCGCACTGTCAGAGGGTCAGTACTGAGGGAGTGCCGCACTATCGGGAGGGTCAGTACTGAGGGAGCGCCGCACTGTCGGAGGAGCAGTACTGAGGGAGTGCCGCACTGTCGGAGGGGCAGTACTGAGGGAGCACCGCACTGTCGGAGGAGCAGTACTGAGGGAGTGTCGCACTGTCGGAGGGGCAGTACTGAGGGAGCGCCGCACTGTCGGAGGGGCAGTACTGAGGGAGCGCCGCACTGTCGGAGGGGCAGTACTGACGGAGCGCTGCACTGTCAGAGGGGCAGTACTGAGGGAGTGCCGCACTGTCGGAGGGTCAGTACTGAGGGAGTGCCGCACTGTCAGAGGGGCAGTACTGAGGGAGCGCCGCACTGTCGGAGGGACAGTACTGAGGGAGCGCCGCACTGTCGGAGGAGCAGTACTGAGGGAGTGCCGCACTGTCGGAGGGGCAGTACTGAGGGAGCACCGCACTGTCGGAGGAGCAGTACTGAGGGAGTGCCGCACTGTCGGAGGGGCAGTACTGAGGGAGCGCCGCACTGTCGGAGGGGCAGTACTGAGGGAGCGCCGCACTGTCGGAGGGGCAGTACTGACGGAGCGCTGCACTGTCAGAGGGGCAGTACTGAGGGAGTGCCGCACTGTCGGAGGGTCAGTACTGATGGAGTGCCGCACTGTCAGAGGGGCAGTACTGAGGGAGCGCCGCACTGTCGGAGGGACAGTACTGAGGGAGCGCCGCACTGTCGGAGGGGCAGTACTGAGAGAGCACCGCACTGTCAGAGGGGTGGTACTGAGGGAGCGCCGCACTGTCGGAGGGGCAGTACTGAGAGAGCACCGCACTGTCGGAGGGGCGGTACTGAGGGAGCGCCGCACTGTCGGAGGGGCAGTACTGAGGGAGCGCCGCACTGTCGGAGGGGCAGTACTGAGGGAGAGCCGCACTGTCGGAGGGGCAGTACTGATAGAGTGCCGCACTGTCGGAGGGGCAGTACTGAGGGAGCGCCGCACTGTCGGAGGGGCAGTACTGAGGGAGCACCGCACTGTCGGAGGAGCAGTACTGAGGGAGTGCCGCACTGTCGGAGGGGCAGTACTGAGGGAGCGCCGCACTGTCGGAGGGGCAGACTGAGGGAGCACCGCACTGTCGGAGGAGCAGTACTGAGGGAGTGCCGCACTGTCGGAGGGGCAGTACTGAGGGAGCGCCGCACTGTCGGAGGGGCAGTACTGACGGAGCGCTGCACTGTCAGAGGGGCAGTACTGAGGGAGTGCCGCACTGTCGGAGGGTCAGTACTGAGGGAGTGCCGCACTGTCGGAGGGGCAGTACTGATAGAGTGCCGCACTGTCGGAGGGGCAGTACTGAGGGAGCGCCGCACTGTCGGAGGGGCAGTACTGAGGGATTGCCGCACTGTCGGAGGGGCACTACTGAGGGAGCGCTGCACTGTCAGAGGGGCAGTACTGAGGGAGCGCCGCACTGTCGGAGGGGCAGTACTGAGGGAGCGCCGCACTGTCGGAGGGGCAGTACTGAGGGAGCACCGCACTGTCGGAGGGGCAGTACTGAGGGAGCGCCGCACTGTCGGAGGGGCAGTACTGAGGGTGCGCCGCACTGTCGGAGGGGCAGTACTGAGGGAGCGCCGCACTGTCGGAGGGGCAGTACTGAGGGAGCGCCGCACTGTCGGAGGGGCAGTACTGAGGGAGCGCCGCACTGTCGGAGGGCCAGTACTGAGGGAGCGCCGCACTGTCGGAGGGGCAGTACTGAGGGAGCGCCGCACTGTCGGAGGGGCAGTACTGAGGGAGCGCCGCACTGTCGGAGGGGCAGTACTGAGGGAGCGCCGCACTGTCGGAGGGGCAGTACTGAGGGAGCGCCGCACTGTCGGAGGGGCAGTACTGAGGGAGCGCCGCACTTTCGGAGGGGCAGTACTGAGGGAGCGCCGCACTGTCGGAGGGGCAGTACTGAGGGAGCGCCGCACTGTCGGAGGGGCAGTACTGAGGGAGTGCCGCACTGTCGGAGGGGCAGTACTGAGGGAGAGCCGCACTGTCGGAGGGGCAGTACTGAGGGAGCGCCGCACTGTCGGAGGGGCAGTACTGAGGGAGTGCCGCACTGTCGGAGGGGCAGTACTGAGGGAGTGCCGCACTGTCGGAGGGGCAGTACTGAAGGAGTGCCGCACTGTCGGAGGGGCAGTACTGAGGGAGAGCCGCACTGTCGGAGGGGCAGTACTGAGGGAGCGCCGCACTGTCGGAGGGGCAGTACTGAGGGAGTGCCGCACTGTCGGAGGGGCAGTACTGAGGGAGTGCCGCACTGTCGGAGGGTCAGTACTGAGGGAGTGCCGCACTGTCGGGAGGGTCAGTACTGAGGGAGCGCCGCACTGTCGGAGGAGCAGTACTGAGGGAGTGCCGCACTGTCGGAGGGGCAGTACTGAGGGAGCACCGCAATGTCGGAGGAGCAGTACTGAGGGAGTGCCGCACTGTCGGAGGGGCAGTACTGAGGGAGCGCCGCACTGTCGGAGGGGCAGTACTGAGGGAGCGCCGCACTGTCAGAGGGGCAGTACTGATGGAGCGCTGCACTGTCAGAGGGGCAGTACTGAGGGAGTGCCGCACTGTCGGAGGGTCAGTACTGAGGGAGTGCCGCACTGTCAGAGGGGCAGTACTGAGGGAGCGCCGCACTGTCGGAGGGACAGTACTGAGGGAGCGCCGCACTGTCGGAGGGGCAGTACTGAGAGAGCACCGCACTGTCAGAGGGGCGGTACTGAGGGAGCGCCGCACTGTCGGAGGGGCAGTACTGAGAGAGCACCGCACTGTCGGAGGGGCGGTACTGAGGGAGCGCCGCACTGTCGGAGGGGCAGTACTGAGGGAGCGCCGCACTGTCGGAGGGGCAGTACTGAGGGAGAGCCGCACTGTCGGAGGGGCAGTACTGATAGAGTGCCGCACTGTCGGAGGGGCAGTACTGAGGGAGCGCCGCACTGTCGGAGGGGCAGTACTGAGGGAGCGCCGCACTGTCGGAGGGGCAGTACTGAGGGAGTGCCGCACTGTCGGAGGGGCAGTACTGAGGGAGTGCCGCACTGTCGGAGGGGCAGTACTGAGGGAGAGCCACACTGTCGGAGGGGCAGTACTGAGGGAGCGCCGCACTGTCGGAGGGGCAGTACTGAGGGAGTGCCGCACTGTCGGAGGGGCAGTACTGAGGGAGTGCCGCACTGTCAGAGGGTCAGTACTGAGGGAGTGCCGCACTATCGGGAGGGTCAGTACTGAGGGAGCGCCGCACTGTCGGAGGAGCAGTACTGAGGGAGTGCCGCACTGTCGGAGGGGCAGTACTGAGGGAGCACCGCACTGTCGGAGGAGCAGTACTGAGGGAGTGCCGCACTGTCGGAGGGGCAGTACTGAGGGAGCGCCGCACTGTCGGAGGGGCAGTACTGAGGGAGCGCCGCACTGTCGGAGGGGCAGTACTGACGGAGCGCTGCACTGTCAGAGGGGCAGTACTGAGGGAGTGCCGCACTGTCGGAGGGTCAGTACTGAGGGAGTGCCGCACTGTCAGAGGGGCAGTACTGAGGGAGCGCCGCACTGTCGGAGGGACAGTACTGAGGGAGCGCCGCACTGTCGGAGGAGCAGTACTGAGGGAGTGCCGCACTGTCGGAGGGGCAGTACTGAGGGAGCACCGCACTGTCGGAGGAGCAGTACTGAGGGAGTGCCGCACTGTCGGAGGGGCAGTACTGAGGGAGCGCCGCACTGTCGGAGGGGCAGTACTGAGGGAGCGCCGCACTGTCGGAGGGGCAGTACTGACGGAGCGCTGCACTGTCAGAGGGGCAGTACTGAGGGAGTGCCGCACTGTCGGAGGGTCAGTACTGATGGAGTGCCGCACTGTCAGAGGGGCAGTACTGAGGGAGCGCCGCACTGTCGGAGGGACAGTACTGAGGGAGCGCCGCACTGTCGGAGGGGCAGTACTGAGAGAGCACCGCACTGTCAGAGGGGTGGTACTGAGGGAGCGCCGCACTGTCGGAGGGGCAGTACTGAGAGAGCACCGCACTGTCGGAGGGGCGGTACTGAGGGAGCGCCGCACTGTCGGAGGGGCAGTACTGAGGGAGCGCCGCACTGTCGGAGGGGCAGTACTGAGGGAGAGCCGCACTGTCGGAGGGGCAGTACTGATAGAGTGCCGCACTGTCGGAGGGGCAGTACTGAGGGAGCGCCGCACTGTCGGAGGGGCAGTACTGAGGGAGTGCCGCACTGTCGGAGGGGCAGTACTGAGGGAGCGCCGCACTGTCAGAGGGGCAGTACTGAGGGAGCGCCGCACTGTCGGAGGGGCAGTACTGAGGGAGCGCCGCACTGTCGGAGGGGCAGTACTGAGGGAGCGCCGCACTGTCGAAGGGGCAGTACTGAGGGAGCGCCGCACTGTCGGAGGGGCAGTACTGAGGGTGCGCCGCACTGTCGGAGGGGCAGTACTGAGGGAGTGCCGCACTGTCGGAGGGGCAGTACTGAGGGAGAGCCGCTCTGTCGGAGGGGCAGTACTGAGGGAGCGCCGCACTGTCGGAGGGGCAGTACTGAGGGAGTGCCGCACTGTCGGAGGGGCAGTACTGAGGGAGTGCCGCACAAGATCCCACGATGCTATCTGAAGAAGAGTAGGGGAGTTCTCCCAGTATCCTAGCCAATATTTATTCCTCAACCAATATCATTAAAACATTATCTGGTCATTTATTGCTTTGCTGTTTGTTGGACTTTGCCACGCTTTCTACATTAGTACTGCAGTGACTACACTTCGAAAATACTTCAATGGCTGTAAAGTGCTTTGGGACATCTTGAGGACATGAAAGGTGCTATCTAAGTGCATGTTCTTTCTTTATATTGTTACATGGTGATGCGCTATCAATTACTCATAAAAGACTGAGAGTTAGAAGAGTAACCAAAGGCTTTTATTAACAACAGAATGGAGGTCTGCCTCGAGTGGTCGACCGGTCCAGGATACCAAGGGCTGGGGAGCAGTCACCTTTATACTAGGACCTGTGGGAGGAGTCAGCCGAGGCATGTCCAGGCATGTACACAGTGGAATACAAACAGGACAAACAGGAATACAAACAGTGGTTTACCACATTCACCCCTTGTTTAAAATTGAGTCCGGCGGGGTGAAGTGTATTAAAAGTTAGTGTATTGGAGTCTCTCCGGAGGTCTTGTCTGCCGCTGTGATCGGCGTGGCGACGGCAGGGGTAGTGAAGCTTCCGGCGTCGAGTCCAGCGTAGGCTGTGGCACAGGCATGTCGTCCTCGTAGATGTCGAGTGGGTCGCGGGGCCCAGGCCTGCCGTCTGCTGGGGCTGGATATCGGATCGTGGAGGGGGGGTGGTAGTGGGTAGTGGGTTACTGTGGTCCCCGAGGGTGCAAGGTCTCTTATGGAGACTGTGTCCTCCCGCCCGTCCGGGTATGCGATGTAAGCATACTGGGGGTTGGCGTGGAGGAGGTCGACCCTCTCGACCAGGGGGTCCGTTTTATGGGTCCTCACGTGTCTTCTCAGTAGGACCGGCCCTGGGGACGTCAGCCATGGCGGTAGCGATGTCCCTGATGTGGACTTCCTTGGGAAGACGAACATTTTCTCATGAGGGGTGGCGTTAGTGGCAGTGCAGAGCAGTGACCGAATAGAGTGGAGCGCATCGGGGAGCACATCCTGCCAGCGGGAGGTTGGAAGGCCCCTAGACTTTAAGGCTAGCAGGACGGCCTTCCAAACTGTCGCATTTTCTCTTTCCACCTGTCCGTTCCCCCGGGGGTTGTAACTGGTGGTCCTGCTTGTGGCAATACCCCTAGTTAGCAGGTACTGACGGAGTTCGTCGCTCATAAACGATGAGCCCCGGTCACTATGGATATAGCTGGGGAAGCCGAACAGGGTGAAGAGGTTGTTCAGACATTTAATGACCGTGGCACTGGTCATGTCCGGGCAGGGGAAGGCGAACAGGAAACGGGAGTACTCATCAATAATATTGAGGAAGTACACATTGCGGTCGGAGGAGGGGAGAGGCCCTTTAAAATCAACGCTCAGGCGCTCGAAGGGGCGAGTGGCTTTTATCAGGTGGGCCCTGTCTGGTCTATAAAAGTGTGGTTTGCACTCAGCGCAGACTTGGCAGTTCCTGGTCATGGTCCTGACCTCCTCAATAGAGTAAGGCAGGTTGCGGGCCTTGATGAGGTGGAAGAACCTGGTGACCCCCGGGTGGCAGAGGTCATTGTGGAGGACCCGTAGCCTATCGATCTGCGCGCTGGCGCAGGTGCCACGCGATAGCGCATCCGGGGGTTCATTTAGCTTCCCGGGCCGGTACAAGATCTCGTAGTTGTAGGTGGAAAGTTCGATTCTCCACCTCAAGATCTTGTCATTTTTGATTTTGCCCCTCTGCTTGTTGTTAAACATGAAAGCAACTGAACGCTGGTCAGTGAGCAGGGTAAATCGTTTTCCGGCCAGGTAGTGCCTCCAATGACACACAGCCTCCACAATCGCCTGGGCCTCCTTCTCAACAGCGGAGTGTCTGGTCTCCGGGCCTTGGAGGGTTCGTGAAAAGAAGGCCACGGGTCTCCCCGCCTGATTGAGGGTAGCGGCCAGGGCAAAGTCGGACGCGTCGCTTTCCACCTGGAAGGGGATGGATTCGTCCACTGCGTGCATGGTGGCTTTGGCAATGTCCTCCTTGATACGGTGGAAGGCTAAGCGGGCCTCTGCCGTCAAGGGAAAAGAGGTGGACTTGATCAGCGGACGGGCCTTGTCCGCATAGTAGGGGACCCACTGGGCGTAATAGGAGAAAAACCCTCGGCACCTCTTCAGGGCCTTGAGGCAGTGGGGCAGTGGAAGTTCCATAAGGGGACGCATCCGGCCGGGGTCGGGGCCGATGACCCCGTGTTCCACAACACAGCCAAGGATGGCGAGGCGGTTTGTGCGGAATATGCACTTCTCCTTGTTATATGTCAGGTTTAGGAGTTGGGCGGTGCGGAGGAATTTTTCGAGGTTTGCGTCATGGTCCTGCAAGTCACGGCCGCAGATGGTCACATTGTCCAGATATGGGAAAGTGGCCTGCAACGCATTTTGATCCACCATCCGGTCCATCTCCCTTTGGAAGATGGAGACCCCGTTGGTGACGCCAAAGGGAACCCTAAGGAAGTGATAGAGGCGGCCGTTTGCCTCAAAGGCAGTGTACTGGCGGTCCTCAGGGCGGATGGGGAGCTGGTGGTACGCTGATTTCAGGTCAATGGTCGAGAAGACGCGGTACTGCGCGATCTGGTTGACCATATCAGCTATACGGGGGCGTGGGTAGGCATCCAGCAGGGTGTAGCGATTTATTGTCTGGCTGTAGTCGATGACCAGGCGCTGCTTCTCGCCGGTCTTAACGACCACAACCTGGGCTCGCCAGGGGCTGGTGCTGCCCTCAATAATCCCTTCTTTCAGGAGCCGCTCCACTTCGGTTTTAATGAAAACCCTGTCCCCGGCACTGTATCGCCTGCTCTTTGTGGCGATGGGCTTACAGTCGGGGGTGAGGTTAGCAAACAGTGGTGGGGGGGTGACTCTGAGTGTGGAGAGGTTGCACCTGGTGCGCGGCGGGCAATTTGGAAGCTGCTGGCTGCGGACTGTGAGTGGGGGTAGGGGTCCACCGTACGCCATCGTAACACTTTTAAGGTGGCACTGAAAATCTAACCCCAGCAGGACGGCAGCGCAGAGGTCAGGCAGGACCAGAAGTTTAAAATGATCGTACACGGTCCCGTCTACTACGAGTGTCACCACGCAGTAGCCGCCGATGTCCGCCGACTGGGACTCGGAGGCCATAGAAATCCGCTGTTGCGCAGGCAGGACTGGGAGAGAGCAACGCCGCACCGTGTCGGGGTGGATGAAGCTCTCCGTGCTCCCAGAGTCAAAAAGGCAGATTGTATCGTGACCATTTACCTTAATGTCCATTGTGGAACTGGCCAGTTGGTGCGGTCTCGCTTGGTCCAGTGTAACGGATGCCAGCGTAGGGGTCGGTGTGTCGCTGCGGGTATCAGATGAGGCGGTGTCGGGGGCCTGCTGCGTCCCGGCTGTCGTCCAAGATGGCGGCGTCCATGATCCCCATGTGGCTGGAGGCGTCCAAAATGGCTGCTGTACCGGTGATTCGCACACGGCCGGGGAGGTCCAAAATGGCGGCCCGCATGGCCCACACGCGGCGCTGCTGGGGTTCGGGGTGGCTTTGGCCCTGCAGACGCTAGCGTAGTGTCCCTTCTTCCCGCAGCCCGAGCAGATCGCGTTTTTCGCCGGGCAGCGCGCTCTGGGGTGTTTTGCCTGGCCACAGAAGTAGCATTTCTGGCCTTGGGGCACTGCTGTCTGGCCTTGGGACACTGCTGCGGTAGTTGGGCCGTTGTTGGGGTGTGGCTGGGGTGGCACGGCGCTATGAGGCGGTCCTACCGTGTCCCAGGCTGTCATTCCCCGCGGCGTCCACGGTGCAGAGGAGTACGCATCCATGCCCTGGTAGGCTGCATCCAACGATAGTGCGAGTTCAGAGGCCTTGTTGAGGTCGAGGTTACTCTGCTCCAACAGTCGCTGTCGTGTGTAATTGGATCTGTGGCCCGCTACAAAAGCGTCCCGGATAAGTTCCTCTGTGTACACGGCGGCCTTTACATCCTTACAACCACAGGCCCGGCCAAGCACAGACAGTGCCTGAAGGTATTCCACGGTCGATTCCCCAGGTTGTTGTTTACGACTCCCCAGGAGGTGCCTGGCGTACACTTCGTTCACTGGGCGCGTGTACTGGTCCTTGAGGAGCTTGATAGCGTCCGCGTACGAGGTCGCGTCTTGGATGACCGAGTACACTCGGTGGTTCACTTTGGAGGTCAGGACATCCAGTTTGTCCTCGTCCGATTTGATTGCTTCGGAGGCGGTCAGGAGTTTTTCGAAACACTTAAGCCAGTGAGTAAACTTGGTGGATGAGTCCGCCTCCCGATGATCTAAGTCCAGGCATGCTGCTGTGAGGATCTTCTCCATTATAAAAATGTTGTTAATAAAATTGATGCGCTATCAATTACTCATAAAAGACTGAGAGTTAGAAGAGTAACCAAAGGCTTTTATTAACAACAGAATGGAGGTCTGCCTCGAGTGGTCGACCAGTCCAGGATACCAAGGGCTGGGGAGCAGTCACCTTTATACTAGGACCTGTGGGAGGAGTCAGCCGAGGCATGTACACAGTGGAATACAAACAGGACAAACAGGAATACAAACAGTGGTTTACCACACATGGTGGTTCTTATTTTCTCATCATTCATGGAACCTCTCTGGGGTAACAGTCTCTCTCTGAATGCATCAGGCAGACTCTCCAATTTGAGCAAGGCAGGCTGAGAAATACTCTTTAAAAAATCAGGTCCAAGCAAATTTAAATATCTGTATATTTAACACAAAAAGAGCTGCCAATCAAACATATATGTAAACAAATATCGTAAGATGTGTGTATTTTAATTGAATTGCTTGCCCCCTTCTTCCTCAGACATCTGGTTCAGATAAAATGACTAATCTGCAAATATTGTGCCCTTTTCACCAGTCTGTGTATGTATTTCTGGATACATTTTCATACTGGGGGCGAGAGGATATTTGCTAACTCCCCTTCACCCCATTACAATATGGGTGAGTAATATTCCACCTGTAAAAGAAACCAGGTAGGCAACAATAATTTGTGGCACAGTCTCTGCACTCCCTCCCTCGTGTACAAGGCTCTTTATCTTCCTTGGCAGTTGATGAGAGCGGAATTTGGAATCTCGGTCCCACAGATTACTGAAGAAGTCCATTCGGCTTCCAGGGCTCCTGCTAGAGTCCGAGCGAATCAGTGACGCTTGCTGATTCTGATCACCTGCTCGTGTGAATGCTCCGGGGGGTTGAATTAAAAGGCTTTAAGACCCAGCGATACCCTAGCTTCTCTAGTAGGACTGCACATAACATCTGCCCAGAGTGATCTCTTGCTCAACACATCGGAATGCATGGCCAATGTGACACCAATAGGAAATACTCAGCACTCCAGAAGAGGCCTTCGACAGGCAATGCTTGGAGACTCAAAAACATTTTGCTTCATACGGGTTTCTTGCTTTTGCTTTCAAAACAGTCTAAGGATAAGGGGTAAGCCATTTAGGACTGAGATGAGGAGGAATTTCTTCACCCAGAGAGTGGTGAACCTGTGGAATTCTCTGCCACAGAGGGCGGTGGAGGCCAGTTCATTAAATATATTCAAGAAGGAGTTGGATATATTTCTTAAGGCTAAAGGGATCAAGGGATATGGGGAGAAAGCAGGGACAGGGTAGCTGAATTTGGATGATCAGCCATGATCGCATTGAATGGCGGAGCAGGCTCGAGGGGCCGAATGGCCGACTCCTGCTCCTATCTTCTATGTTTCTAAATGTTTGCAGTTCCCTGAAGAAATTTGGCTTTTCCATTACACTCAGATCCAATGGGAGAATAACATATTTCCCACATTTAACTCACTTATCTGGACTAGTCCCACCAACAAGTGTCAGCTGTGGCTCAGTTGGTACCATCCCTCGCCTCTGGTTCAGAAGGTCGTGGGTTTGAGTCCCACTCCAGAGACTTGAGCACAAAAATCTAGGCTGACCCTCCAGTGCAGTACTGAGGGAGTGCTGCACTGTCGGAGGGGCAGTACTGAGGGAGCGCTGCACTGTCGGAGGGGCAGTACTGAGGGAGCGCTGCACTGTCGGAGGGGCAGTACTGAGGGAGCGCTGCACTGTCGGAGGGGCAGTACTGAGGGAGCGCTGCACTGTCGGAGGGGCAGTACTGAGGGAGTGCCGCACTGTCGGAGGGGCAGTACTGAGGGAGCGCCGCACTGTCGGAGGGGCAGTACTGAGGGAGTGCCGCACTGTCGGAGGGGCAGTACTGAGGGAGCGCTGCACTGTCGGAGGGGCAGTACTGAGGGAGCGCTGCACTGTCGGAGGGGCAGTACTGAGGGAGCGCTGCACTGTCGGAGGGGCAGTACTGAGGGAGTGCTGCACTGTCGGAGGGGCAGTACTGAGGGAGTGCTGCACTGTCGGAGGGGCAGTACTGAGGGAGTGCTGCACTGTCGGAGGGACAGTACTGAGGGAGCGCTGCACTGTCGGAGGGGCAGTACTGAGGGAGCGCTGCACTGTCGGAGGGGCAGTACTGAGGGAGCGCTGCACTGTCGGAGGGGCAGTACTGAGGGAGCGTCGCACTGTCGGAGGGGCAGTACTGAGGGAGTGCCGCACTGTCGGAGGGGCAGTACTGAGGGAGTGCCGCACTGTCGGAGGGGCAGTACTGAGGGAGCGCTGCACTGTCGGAGGGGCAGTACTGAGGGAGCGCCGCACTGTCGGAGGGGCAGTACTGAGGGAGTGCGGCACTGTCGGAGGGGCAGTACTGAGGAAGCGCCGCACTGTCGGAGGTGCCGTCTTTTCGGTGAGACGTCAAAGCCGGGGTCCCATCTGCCCTCTCAGGTGGACGTAAAAGATCCCATGACACTATTTGAAGAAGAGCAGGGGAGTACTCCCCCGTCTCCTGGCCAATATTTATCTCTGGGCCAATATTTATCTCTGAACCAATATCTAAAACAGATGATCTAGTCATTATCACATTGCTGTTTGCGGGACCTTGCTGTGCACAAATTGGTTGTCACATTTCCTACATTACAACACCTCAGAAGTACCTAATTGGCTGTAAAGTGCTTTGGGGCATCCTGAGGTGGTGAAAGCTGCTTTATAAAGGTGGTGAGGCGGGGTGTTCGAGGCGTCAGTTGGGAAAGGCGCGTGCGGTAGTGGAAGGATGAACAGGGAGGGGCACAGGCTGCAGGTGGTGTGAGCATGAGGGGGGCGTGAGTATATGGGGGAAGGGGCAGGACCGACCGTGATTGGCGGCGGGATGTTTGTGTGAGAGGAGGGAGTTGAAGAAAGGGCAGGAGCAATGCAGAGGAGGGACTGAATGGCAGCGGGGTGGGAGAATGGAAGTGGCATCCGCAAAGAAGCAGAGGGAGGGGTGGGGCTGGGCTCGGGGGGGGGCGTGTCCTCTCGAGCTCCACGTTGAGGGAGGGGCTGGGCTCGGGGGGGGCGTGTCCTCTCGAGCTCCACGTTGAGGGAGGGGCTGGGCTCAGGGGGGGGCGTGTCCTCTCGAGCTCCACGTTGAGGGAGGGGCTGGGCTCAGGGGGGCGTGTCCTCTCGAGCTCCACGTTGAGGGAGGGGCTGGGCTCAGGGGGGGCGTGTCCTCTCGAGCTCCACGTTGAGGGAGGGGCTGGGCTCGGGGGGGGCGTGTCCTCTCGAGCTCCACGTTGAGGGAGGGGCTGGGCTCAGGGGGGCGTGTCCTCTCGAGCTCCACGTTGAGGGAGGGGCTGGGCTCAGGGGGGCGTGTCCTCTTGAGCTCCACGTTGAGGGAGGGGCTGGGCTCGGGGGGGGCGTGTCCTCTCGAGCTCCACGTTGAGGGAGGGGCTGGGCTCGAGGGGGGCGTGTCCTCTCGAGCTCCACGTTGAGGGAGGGGCTGGGCTCGGGGGGGGCGTGTCCTCTCAAGCTCCACGTTGAGGGAGGGGCTGGGCTCGAGGGGGGCGTGTCCTCTCGAGCTCCACGTTGAGGGAGGGGCTGGGCTCGGGGGGGGGCGTGTCCTCTCAAGCTCCACGTTGAGGGAGGGGCTGGGCTCAGGGGGGCGTGTCCTCTCAAGCTCCACGTTGAGGGAGGGGCTGGGCTCGGGGGGGGCGTGTCCTCTCGAGCTCCACGTTGAGGGAGGGGCTGGGCTCGGGGGGGGCGTGTCCTCTCGAGCTCCACGTTGAGGGAGGGGCTGGGCTCGGGGGGGGCGTGTCCTCTCGAGCTCCACGTTGAGGGAGGGGCTGGGCTCGGGGGGGGGCGTGTCCTCTCGAGCTCCACGTTGAGGGAGGGGCTGGGATCAGGGGGGCGTGTCCTCTCAAGCTCCACGTTGAGGGAGGGGCTGGGCTCAGGGGGGCGTGTCCTCTCAAGCTCCACGTTGAGGGAGGGGCTGGGCTCGGGGGGGGCGTGTCCTCTCGAGCTCCACGTTGAGGGAGGGGCTGGGCTCGGGGGGGGGGCGTGTCCTCTCGAGCTCCACGTTGAGGGAGGGGCTGGGCTCGAGGGGGGCGTGTCCTCTCGAGCTCCACGTTGAGGGAGGGGCTGGGCTCGGGGGGGCGTGTCCTCTCGAGCTCCACGTTGAGGGAGGGGCTGGGCTCGGGGGGGGCGTGTCCTCTCAAGCTCCACGTTGAGGGAGGGGCTGGGCTCGAGGGGGGCGTGTCCTCTCGAGCTCCACGTTGAGGGAGGGGCTGGGCTCGGGGGGGGGCGTGTCCTCTCGAGCTCCACGTTGAGGGAGGGGCTGGGCTCGAGGGGGGCGTGTCCTCTCGAGCTCCACGTTGAGGGAGGGGCTGGGCTCAGGGGGGCGTGTCCTCTCGAGCTCCACGTTGAGGGAGGGGCTGGGCTCGGGGGGGGCGTGTCCTCTCGAGCTCCACGTTGAGGGAGGGGCTGGGCTCGAGGGGGGCGTGTCCTCTCGAGCTCCACGTTGAGGGAGGGGCTGGGCTCGGGGGGGGCGTGTCCTCTCGAGCTCCACGTTGAGGGAGGGGCTGGGCTCAGGGGGGCGTGTCCGCTCGAGCTCCACGTTGAGGGAGGGGCTGGGCTCGGGGGGGGCGTGTCCTCTCGAGCTCCACGTTGAGGGCGGGGCTGGGCTCGGGGGGGGCGTGTCCTCTCGGGCTACACGTTGAGGGAGGGGCTGGGCTCGGGGGGGGCGTGTCCTCTCGAGCTCCACATTGAGGGAGGGGCTGGGCTCGGGGGGGGCGTGTTCTCTCGAGCTACACATTGAGGGAGGGGCTGGGCTCAGTGGGGCATGTTCTCTCAAGCTCCGTGTATGGGGTGGGGGAAGGAGCCAACCGTCCAACGCAGGATTTTGCGCACTTGTCCGGGGTACGTGATAACCAACTGCCATGGAGGGAGCCGCCATGTTGGTAAAGAAAAGTCAGCCATTTTCTCCAGGGTCTTAAAAGTATAATAATAATATAAGTCACACTTTCTAATTCTCAAGAAGCCCGTATCACCCTGAAACCGCTAGGCAGTTCAATGCTGGAACTTCAGTCCTAGTTGGTGCCCTTGGCCAGGCCTTCAGGATGGGACTTTGATTACTTTTGCTTTTTTCTGTCTGTAAGTGTGTGTTTTTTTAACAATTGAGGGAATTTTATTTGCCAGTGCCTTTCACCACATTAGTGTCCTGGGAACAATATTTATCCTTCACTTAACATCATGGGAGTGGGCCTTTGGCGTAGCGGTAGCATCCCCGCCGCTGGGCCAGAAGGTGTAGAGTTTCGAACCCCGCTCCAGACCGTCCCGGCAAGTGGAGTCGGAGCTCCGGCTCTAAATTCTGGGTTGACATCCAGCGGGATACTTGCGTCCGTGGGTGTGGGTGGCCCCCCCCCCCTCGTCTGGGTTGTGGGAGCCCGTAAAACCCTCCCGCCATAGGACTAACCACCCTAATGGCTGGTACAAAGATGGTTACGGTCACGGAAGGAGCATTAATCGCGGCCAGAAATCCTTCCACCACTTCATACAGTTCCCCAAAGGGAACAGTGTGAAGACACGTACGACGACGACGACTTAACATCACTAAAAAAAACAGATTATCTGGTCATTATCACATTGCTGCTTGCGGGATCTTGCCGTGTGCAGATTGGCTGCCTTGTTTTCCTACATTACAACAGTTCAAAAAGTACTTAATTGGCTGTAAAGCGCTTTGGGACGTCCTGAGGTCTCGGCTCATCTGCTGCTGAAACCCTCATCCATGCCTTTGTTATCTCTAAACTTAACCATGCCAATGCTCTCCTGGCTAGCCTTCCATCTTCCAGTCTCCGTAAACTTGAGCTGATCCAAAATTCCCCATATCCTGACTCGCACCAAGTCCCATTCACCCATCCCCCTGTGCTCGCTGACCTACATTGGCTTCCGCTCTGGCAATGACTCAATTTTAAAATTCTCATCCTTGTTTTCAAATCCCTCCATGGCCTCCTCGCCCCTTCCCTATCTCTGTAACCTCCTCCAGCCCTACACCCTCTCTGCCTCCAATTCTGGCCTCTTGCGCATCCCCGATATTAATCGCTTCACCATTGGCGGCCGTGCCTTCAGCTGCCTGGGCCCTAAGCTCTGGGATTCCCTCCCTAAACCTCTCCGCCTCTCTCTCTCCTCCTTTAAGACGCTCCTTAAAACCTCCCTCTTTGACCAAGGTTTTGGTCTCCTGTCCTAATATCTCCTGATGTGGCTCAGTGTCAAATTCTTGTCTGATAACGCTCCTGTGAAGCGCCTTGGGACGTTTTACTACGCTAAAGGCGCTCTATAAATGGAGGTTGTTGTTTTGTTGTTATAAATGCAAGTTCTTTCTTTGTTTCTCAGTTTTACCCATACCATTATGGTCAGTGCTCCTCTTGCTCCCACACACTCTTATCCCCTCCCTGCATTCTCTGTGTTGAAATGAAGTTTCCTACACTGATTCATTCTTTCCCAGCTCCTCAATGCTGTTTAACTCTTGCCCTCCCTCTGTTTCCCCTTCCCCTTGCAATCTACAGGCTTTTAAAACTCCAGCTTGAAGTCAACTGACCACAATCATCTTCTCTCTTTGACCTTGGTGCGGCCCTGCACTGTCAGCCTTGGCTTTTCACCCAGGTTGCTCAACGTTAAGGTAAGATAAGGGTAACTTTTACAAATGCATGCTCCTGACACCGAGCCTCGCACACGGGACTGGAGTTTGCGAGTACACCCCTCTCCAAGGCACTTCACAGGTGGGCAAAGGCACTATCCAGTGCTGCACCAAGTCAGACAGACCAGAAGGTCCCATGTCGAAATTCTGTTAGCTGATCGCAGTTGGGACGCTTCAACTGGACTCAGTGCCCCTGGGGTACAATCAGCCAGAGTTCCCACTCCTGATCGCCATCCAGTGGCTGCCGCTGGGAAATGTTTGTGTGTGGACATCAGGTTGAAAAAGCATTGGGGCAGCTGTCTTGCCTCCCACAGAAAACCTGCAGACACATATGGCTGGAATTTTCGTTAGGGTTCTCTGGGAGGACATGGACTAAGAATGGTTGCTTGTGCCATTTCTCCGGAAGGTCCAATGATCTTTTGCCGAAGTTACAGCAGGCGATGGGAAGAACCCCACGGAAATTCAGGGCCATACTGTCTTTGCTCAAGCATGAAAAATGGCCAATTGGGTGAGCAACTGGACACCCTGCCAAGAATCAGCGCCTTTAGGACAGGAAGGGAGAAAACATTTAAAATGTTCAGACTATAATGAAATTATTGTCAGCATATAATGGAAATCTGAGCACTAATTGTTTAACATTTAGTGAAATGCACCTTATAGTCGGTTAGCCAATCATAAAGCACTTAATCTCTGTACAGTGACTAAATCTCTAAGTCGTGCTATTTAAAAGTATTCATTCCAGTTTAGCTGCAGGAAACCACAGTCTCAAGTTTGTAGTCAGGTTCATATCTTGAAGCAACAGGGCCTGTACAACCAGTGAGTGCAACTGAATTTACTGCTTACAGCGGACAGCGAGATCGAAATCATTTTGCCATGATAATCGATTTTAATAATAATTCCTTATTATTATATATTTTTTAGGGACGTGGCTGATTTTGTGCTAATCATGGTGAGAGATGTGTCAGTGCTAGGGAACAGAACACTGAACCCAAGGGCAAAAGAGCACCCCCTTCTGTACAAGTTAGATATCGCCATTCCTCACATCACCAAACATTCAGCAATGTGCATTTCACAACAGGGTGCTACTGGAGAGTGATCAGGTGCAGGAACCCTGGCGGATTTCCCCCCTCCCTTGCCTGGAGACATCGAGTACCCCTACAGCTGAGATCAGGTATGTTATGTTCGAATAAACACTCAAATTGGTGTGGCAATATCGAGCTGCTTTTACTTCCAGCCCCTCCAGAACATTCCGTCAAAGAATAACAAAGTAATACAAGAGAAGACCTTGGTATGTAATTGGTACCATGTGATTAACCATTAGGGGGCAATCTCGTGTTCAGATAACAATATGCAAGTACCATACATATCAAGGTATTGAACCCACGAGGTAGTGCACTTGCCCACTGAGCCACGCAGCAGGATCCATTTGAGACTTTTGAGTGCCTCCTCTGCCCTGTTCACACTCTTCTGTAACAACAAAAAGCACCATTTTTGTTACATAACAACTACCAAGAGATCTTGGGTATAAAATAAGATTTTCTTTCACAGCAGCAACACAAAGACTCATCAACAAACGAACTTTCCTTTCATCTTGCAGAGTTGTATGAAAGCATTACCCAATGTAACTCAACCTGTGGCTCGTGGTTCCCTAATTAGGAGATGGAATGGTTCAGTATGCTATATTAACCGTCACTCTCTATAACCATGTAAGCAGGACAGTGTACACGTTATCCTGCATTCCGCTAACACATCCAACAGGGCGTGTCAGGAGTCCTGGAGTATTCCCGTGAACTGACTATCTCGGAGCTCTTACGTGTCCTATTTACAAAAGAAACTGGTCTATTTGATGCCCCAGTAGGTCGTTTTATTACCTGTGGTGGAACTGAGCCACACATTTCGGCCATGTTAGCTAGTGGTAATCTGAAATGGAGATTGCTCAGGATTCTTGCACTGACTTCTACTCTCAGTAACCCTGGGCTAAGGAAGGGAACAATCATCCCGGGTTTCTGCTTGTGATTACTATCCAGTGACCTTCTTTACTGGAAAGTGTGTGTGTGTTTGGATGTTGGCTGAGTATGAGATTGGCGTAGCTGCAATGCCTCCCATGTCTGAAAAGCCCACCTAGGTTCACACATGAAGAATGGCCTCTTTGGGCAAGGTACCAGAGATTGACTGTGACCTGTGGAGCTGTACCCGCACGGTGAGTCAGTGCTTTGATGAGGGGACAAAATTGAAAAAACACAAACAAAACAGGAAAAAAAAGCACCATTTAATACCTTTACTTGTAAAGATAGGTCATGAAAGGGTCTTTCTGTGCTCCCCCCGCCCCACGATCACTCGGAATGACTGCGAGATAACCGTTGTCTCCAAGAAGCTGGATCAAGTATAACAGTTGGTTTTATTGTTGTTAGGGCAGCCTTGGCTCCTGTCATATCCTATGAATGTGACTGCTATCTGAGGCCAAGTTTTAATCCTGCCAAGTACAGGGAAGTGAGCTATACTTTGAGAGACGATTGTTGCTCTTTTACATGCGGTGCTGCCCCACCAGTATCTCACCGTTCCTTGAGGCACTGTTTCATCCAACTGCAGAGAATTGAGCACATTGTCCAGGCTGACACTCCCAATGCAGTGCTGAGGGAGCGCTGCACTGTCGGAGGGGCAGTACTGAGGGAGCGCTGCACTGTCGGAGGGGCAGTACTGAGGGAGCGCCGCATTGTCGGAGGGGCAGTACTGAGGGAGCGCCGCACTGTCGGAGGGGCAGTACTGAGGGAGCGCTGCACTGTCGGAGGGGCAGTACTGAGGGAGCGCCGCATTGTCGGAGGGGCAGTACTGAGGGAGCGCCGCACTGTCGGAGGGGCAGTACTGAGGGAGAGCCGCATTGTCGGAGGGGCAGTACTGAGGGAGAGCCGCACTGTCGGAGGGGCAGTACTGAGGGAGAGCCGCACTGTCGGAGGGGCAGTACTGAGGGAGTGCCGCACTGTCGGAGGGGCAGTGCTGAGGGAGCGCCGCACTGTCGGAGGGGCAGTGCTGAGGGAGCGCTGCACTGTCGGAGGGGCAGTGCTGAGGGAGCGCCGCACTGTTGGAGGGGCAGTACTGAGGGAGAGCCGCACTGTCGGAGGGGCAGTACTGAGGGAGTGCCGCACTGTCGGAGGGGCAGTACTGAGGGAGCGCTGCACTGTCGGAGGGGCAGTACTGAGGGAGCGCCGCACTGTCGGAGGGTCAGTACTGAGGGAGCGCCGCACTGTTGGAGGGGCAGTACTGAGGGAGCACCGCATTGTCGGAGGGGCAATACTGAGGGAGCGCTGCACTGTCGGAGGGGCAGTACTGAGGGAGCGCCGCACTGTCGGAGGGGCAGTACTGAGGGAGCGCCGCACTGTCGGAGGGGCAATACTGAGGGAGCGCCGCACTGTCGGAGGGGCAGTACTGAGGGAGCGCTGCACTGTCGGAGGGGCAGTATTGAGGGAGCGCTGCACTATCGGAGGGGCAGTATTGAGGGAGCGCTGCACTGTCGGGGGTGCCATCTTTCAGATGAGAAAAAGTATTTGTCTCAAAGCAAATGTAATAAAATGATATAATTAGTCTAATTTTACACCCAGATGAGTTTATTGTACAGGAGTTATGGTTGTTTCCTCAGATTTCAGCAGTCGGGCCTTGTGAAGTGGTGAGCAGGGGTTGGGCAGTCTGAGCAGTAAAGTTTTCCACCCCGATCTGTTGTGCTGTTCTATGAAGAGGTACTTGTCAGCCGTGGCTTAGTGGGTAGCACTCTCGCATCTGAGTCAGAAGGTTGTGGGCTCGAGCTTCACTCCAGAGACTTGAGCACAAAAATCTAGGTTGACACTCCAGTGCAGTACTGAGGGATTGCTGCACTGTCGGAGGTGCTGTCTTTCAGATGAGATGGTAAACTGATGTAAAAGACCCCATGGCACTATTTCGAAGAGAAGCAGGTGAGTTCTCCCCGGTGTCCTGGCCAATATTTATCCCTTAATTAACATCACTGAAAAACAGATTATCTGGTCATTATCACATTGCTGTTTGTGGGAGCTTGCTGTGTGCAAATTGGCTGCCGCGTTTCCTACATTACAACAGTGACTACACTTCAAAAATACTTCATTGGCTATAAAGCGCGTTGGGATGTCCTGAGGTCGTGAAAGGCGCTGTAGAAATGCAAGTCTTTCTTTCTTTCTAATGGAATAAGACAGGCAATGTGACAAATAAGAAATATAATAGGACTGAGTTGCATGGGCTTCAAGGGCTGGATTGGCAGGGCTCAGAGGCTACAAGTGGCCTTAGGGTTGCAGAGTGGACCCGCTTACCCCGGGACCATCAGATTCCTGCCGATCTGAGTCGGGAATACTGCATGTCTCGAGCATGGTGTCTCGATGATTACAGCAGCTGTTGTTTAGTTTATATTGTGAATTGGAAACAATTATTATTCACAAAGATTTATTTATGCAGATGTGGTATATACTTAGGTGTCGTGGGTAAGGAAAACACTAACGATTGATTTTCCAGGAAACAATCAAAAGCACTTGTTTCACTTCTGGGCAGAACTCTTACAAACTTCTTTCTAAATTCTTTCACTGGAGCTGTGCACCCCTCATCAACTTCCGCACCCTAAAACCTCTCGCAAAAGCCTAACTGCTGACTCATTGTGAGCAACGCCATGAGTGGGCTGTTAAAATATAAAGTCTTACATCTAACACGTGTCCATCACACTTTCTTACAGATGCAAAATAATCTTTAAAAAAGTGAGAGAAAGGTACCCAAACATTTCATCACAGGTTTTTCTTACCTGGAGCCTGAAATCTACAAGTAACTTACTGACCTCCAATTGATTATAGCAATTTACAACCAGCTACAATTGCTTGAATTCCCACCGAGAATATATGAGCAATGGCCTTAAACAGGCAGCCAGGTAAACATCAAAACTGTGTTCCGGATCCGAGGCCACACATGAGCAATGCCAGGGGTGGTCTGTCAGTCTTTCAAGAAGAAGACTGGTCCTTTTACTTTGCTAGTCTTTCTACGTTTCTATTTATTAATGATGCACATGTTGGTTTCTCAGCTGAAAGTTAATTTCAGGTCAGTTTCCTTGTTTTTTTTAACATGAAGCACATCCTTAGCAAATCAGTCAAAGTTTTCTGAGTGTGGACATGGAACAGTTGAAACTACAGATACAGTTTGTGGCAAAACGTCCCGCCCTATCCACACTTAAGATGCTCAGAATGGAGCTCATCTCTGATCATTTGGGAATAAATGTGAAATGATCCACCAACCCAGCTAGCAGCAAGTTAAAAAAATATTTTATTGCTTGTTCAGGAAAAGGGACTAAACAGATAGAACCCCACCCCCACCAGAAATAACGTTAAATATGACTGAACGCAGCGGGTATTCGTTCCAAAAGAGTATTAAATATTCGAGATGAGTAGCACACGGTATGTAAACAATCCTGGAAAGACGATCATGTGTTGGAATCCTATTCATAAAAACCGGCAGAGTAATCTGTCTTCCCCTTTAAGGCGCCTGCTTTCCTAATTGTCCAATCAGAAGGTTCAAGGCAGTTTCAAGGCATTCCCAAGTGTCAATTTCTCTCTTTTAAAACCTGTCAATAAAAAAAACCCTCTCACACCTATCACTGTGGACAAATGAGCGGTGAAGCATATGTGTGTGGGCTCTGAGGGAAGCTTGCGCGGCAGTGGGACCGGGGCAGCGATGGAGCCCTATCCAAGGGGGAGGTTGTTTACTTGAAGCCCGGGCGTCTTGAAACGGCCTCGGTCCCATTTGTCCGGTTTGTTTTCGCTTCCCTTTTCTGCCCTGCTGTTGGGTTTGGGGAGGGTGTTGGAGGGGTATAGCTGCAACTTGTTGTGACCGAAGATATTTGGGATCGGACTGTGTCAGAGGGGGGGTGGTGGGCAAAAAAAAAAAAAAAAAAAATCTTGGTGGTTTTGTTCGATGGAAAGAGCGTCTATCATCAGCCAAGTAGCTCGCAAAGAGGAGCATCTCTCGCCTCTGCGATGGAATCCAGGTAAGGAAAGCACTCCAGGGCAAACTTTATCTCGTCTCCTCCCCTTATTAAAGAGAGAAACTGAGGACATCCTCACGTGTTGTCGTTAAAAAAAACTGTTAAGTGAAGCAGAGGGAACAGCAGATTTACAGCAAAAACAAGTGAATTCTCCCACGAGAGTCAAGGATGGGATGTTCTAATATTTATAGAACATTGTTTGCAACATCAGTCCAGATGTTTGGTCACCTTTTTCGTTCTTTTCTCCACTATATTTATAAAAATTCTCCCCATTTCTATTAAAGCTTTTGTTAGTCTGACTGGCACATTTCTCTCCAACCGGTGGACAATGCTGCACGTTTTGTTACTGAAAATCGTTTCCACGTGAGCTTCGTTTCTGAACTGCAGACACTGAACAACTGTCAGTTTCGGCCACCTTTTAACGTTTACTGTGTGTTTGATTCTCGCCTCGCTATTTCCCCCAGTCTTGCAATTCCAAACTTTTTTTTTCTTGGATGTGGTTTATTTTTTCAAATTTACGCTTGTTTTTTGTTGTATTTAATTGTTATGTTGGTTTCTCAGCTGAAAGTTAATTTCAGTTCAGTTTCCTTTTTTTGATGTAGTAGTGGTTTCTGGCAGTAAATGCATAACGCAGAGCTGCTTTTCCTTTTTTAAACACAGACGAGTCTCTCTCTCTCTCTCTCTCTCTCTCTCGCTGGCGCTGCAAGGAATGTTGTGCAGACTGAGGTTTGAGGCTCCTTTAAGGGGAGATGGAGGATCGTTAGCCAAAGGGAGCCCTCCCTCCCTGTTTGGGTTATTCCAGAGCTGCATGGATACCTTCAATTGTAACCAAACCTGGGGATAGGGTAGGGCGTTGGAATACATTTTGGGGGGGATGTTTACCACTATTTTATCCAACGCTTTTTATAATTTTAGTGATTTAGTACAATGGGGCATACCCCTCTACACTTACTGGGTCTAGCAGGATTTCCCAAGTACTGCATTAGAAAGCCCCGGAGGCAGTGAGAATTCTGCTTTCTTAATTATACAAATCACTTTCCCCATTCATAATAATTAAAATCTTTATAAAAAGCAATCTTTATAGGAGACCAGTCTGCCCAAGGGTGGGCAAGTTGGTTGCCCACAAGGGTGGATATGGATGCTTTCCTAGCCCGTGAATCAGTTTATGCACGTGGGTGATGGTTTGTTGGCTTGACAAAGACTTCAGCACTTGTGAATTAGGGTAACATCTGTACAAGTTGTCGATGTTGAATTTCACCCCATAATTCCTTGTGGGAGAAAAGTGCTTAAAATAGGCATTCAAAGTTCAGTGAGGACCGCACCACGTGTCGGGCACTGAGCTGTGCCGATCAGGAAGGTCACCAGTTTGTTTCTACTCTCTTAGCTGATCTCAGCCAGGATGGAAAGAAAAGAGAGAAAGACCTGCATTTCTATAGCGTCTTTCACCACCTCAGGACGTCCCAAAGTGCTTTACAGCCAATGAAGTACTTTTGAAGTGTAGTCACTGTTGTAATGTGGGAAACACAGCAGCCAATTTGCACACAGCAAGCTCCCACAAACAGCAATGTGATAATGACCAGATCATCTGTTTTAGTGATGTTGATTGAGGGATACTGAAGAACAACAAGGCCTCGGGAGCAGATGGAATCCCTGCCGAGGCACTAAAGCATGGCAGAGAAGCACTACTGGTGCGAATTCACAAACTAATTTCTCTTATCTGGAAGGAGGAGAGCATGCCAGGGGATCTCTGAGATGCCGTAATTGTGACCATCTTCAAGAAAGGTGACCAGTCCGATTGCGGTAATTACAGAGGAGTTTCCCTGCTGTCTGCCACAGGGAAAGTCATCGCAAGAATCCTCCTCAATCGCCTCCTCCCAGTGGCCGAAGAGCTCCTCCCAGAGTCTCAATGCGGATTCCACCCACTAAGGGGCACAATGGACATGATCTTCACCGCACGTCAATTACAAGAGAAATGCAGGGAACAGCACCAACCGCTGTACATGGCCGCCTTTGATCTCACAAAGGCCTTCAACACTGTCAACCGTGAGGTATTATGGACTGTCTTCCAAGTTCAGTTGCCCTCAAAGTTTGTCACCATCCTCTGCCTGCTTCACGACGACATGCAAGCAGTGATCCTGACCAACGGTTCCACCACAGACCCAATTCACTTACGGACCGGGGTCAAGCAAGGCTGTGTCATCGCACCAACGCTCTTCTCGATCTTTCTTGCTGCAATGTTCCATCTCGCCCTCAATAAGCTCCCCGCTGGAGTGGAGCTAATTTACAGAACAAACGGGAAACTGTTCAACATCCGTCGCCTCCAGCCCAGATCCAAGGTCGTCCCATCCTCTGTCGTTGAAGTACAGTATGCAGACGACGCTTGCGTCTGCACTCACTCGGAGGTCGAACTCCAAACCATCGTCAACACCTTCACCGATGCATATGAGAGCATAGGCCTTACACTAAACATCGGTAAGACAAAGGTCCTCTACCAACCTGCCCCCACCACACCGTACTGCCCCCCCCCCCCCCCCCCCCGATTTATCAAAATCCACGACAAGGCCTTTGACAACGTGGACCACTTTCCATACCTCTGGAGCCTACTGTCAACAAGGGCAGACGTCGATGACGAAGTCCAACACCGCCTTCAGCGTGCCAGTGCAGCCTTCGGTTGCCTGAGGAAGAGAGTGTTTGAAGACCAGGACCTCAAACCCGGCACTAAGCTCATGGTCTACAAAGCAGCAGTGATACCCGCCCTGCTGTATGCCTCAGACATGGACCATGTACAGCAGGCAAAGCACTGGAGAGGTACCACTAACGCTGCCTCTGCAAGATCCTGCAAATCCATTGGCAGGATAGGCGCACCAACGTCTGTGTTCTCGGCTCAGGCCAACATCGACCATGCTCGATCAGCTCCAATGGACGGGTCACATCGTTCGCATGCCCGATACGAGACTCTCAAAACAAGCGCTCTAGTCGGAGCTCTGACACGGCAAGAGAGCCCTAGGTGGGCAGAGGAAACTCTTCAAAGACGCCCTCAAATCCTCCTTGGAAAAAGTGCGACATCCCCACTGACACACCTGGGAATCCCTGGCCCAAAACCGTACAAAGTGGAGGAGAAGCATCCGGGAAGGCGCCGAACACCTTGCGTCTCTTCGCCGGGAGCAAGCGGAAGGAGCGCACGTCAACTCGAGCACCCCACCCACCCGCCCCTTCAACCACCATCTGCCCCACCTGTGAGACTGTAGGTCCTGCACTGGACTCGTCAGTCACCTGCAAACTCATTTTTAATGTGGAAGCAAGTCATCCTCTGTTCCGAGGGACTGCCTAAGAAGAATGATTTGAGGGATAAATATTGGCCAGCACACCAGGGATAACTCCACTGCTCTTCAAAATAGTGCCATGGGACCTGAGAGGGTAGACAGGGCATCGGTTTAACGATTCATCCAAAAGACAACACCTCTGACAGTGCAGCATTCCCTCAGTACTGCACTAGGAATGTCCCCCTAGATTATGTGCTCAAATCTCTGGAGTGGGACTTGAGTCCACGACCTTCTGACTGACCGAGTACTACCCACTGAACCACAGCTGACACTTGGTGCTGGGGTTGCCGCAATTGACCTTTGCCACTGGATCAGGGAATGACCAGCATTCCAAGTCCTGGCTGCGAGCTCGTGAGCTATGCTGGAAAGTGTGTGCGTGTGGACACTGAGGGAGTACATGGTCAGGTTTGTCTCTGATGCACCCTCTGATCGGTAACCCAACAATCGATGTCTAGTCTTGCATGAGGAACTGGGGACTGTTGTCTCCTATGGAACTGTATTCCACAAGGCACTGCCTTCAAGAGGAGCATGAAGGGAAAACATTTGAAATGGGAGGAAAAAAATACCAGTTTAAGATTATGAAGTTTGCTGTGCAAGTGAGCAGTTGTGGAGATAATAATGAATTTTATATATAATCTCACACTTGCTCCCTGTTGCACACACTTTCGATCTACTGCCTCATTGAGCAATGCCGTGGGAGATCTGCCAGTGTACAGATATAGTGGGTATTGGGAGCAATTACAGACAAGTGATTCAATCGAGTGGTTTAAATAACTTGAAGCTCCAATGCGTTCCACCCATGAGGATGGGTGGAATCTGAGACCAGGCTACAGCCTGAGCTCGCTCTTGTGCAGTTGCTCTTTTTCCATTAATGCACTGTGCAGGTCTGTAGGTGCTTTCTTTCCATGCAGGCATTGGGGGTCGTGCCCAGGCTCTAGTGCTCTGTGCACTTGTTGCACATTGAAATAGAAAATGCTGGAGGCACACAGCAACCGGTGGGCACTGCAGGGTATAGGGCCTGGTTGGCACAGATGATATAATTTAGATTTATAGTTTTCTTTAGTTAATTAGACTTTGTTTTTAAATGATCATATTAGTCATACCTCCTCAGAAGGGGCACTTGTGGAGCTGTCTTTTTCTGTTTGTGACACTGGGACAACCCAGTGACACCCTTATTGGTCAACTTCAGCATCAGCAGAGAGAAGGCATTCACTGTTTGGGGTGTGGATCCTTCATCAGACATGCCTGCCCATCTCTCATTCTTCACTTAGAAACATAGAAAAATAGGAGCAGGAGTAGGCCATTCGGCCCTTCTACTAAGGGGCCACGCTTTAAGCGTTAACTGCTCCGCTCTCTCCACCGAGGCAGCCTGACCTCCCGAGTCCGTCCATCATTTTCTGTTTGGTTCACATTTCCAACATCTGCAGTGTTTATTGCTTTTTTTAAGAAAAAGATGTGCATTGAAGTTTGAGTGAGGAAATGTGGTCAGTATCATGTGAAATTGGTTCATTTCACACTAAATAAGCCCTTGCTGTATTCACGTATGAGTTGAGTCCCTCAAAATATTTGTTACCCTTCACATTAGTTACTGGTTTGGCAGAAATATTCGCGAATACTTTTTTTTCCCCCCTGCTTTGTGTTTTTTGTTTAAAACTAGAAGCAATGTTACTCAAGGGTCCCTGGTTGTATTAAAGTATCCCTGTCTTAATGGATATCTTAAAGCTGTCGCTGGTCAGTAGAATACAGCTGCCATTCCATTATTTTTCCTGTTTCTTACATTACAACAGTGACTACACTTCAAAATTACTTCATTGGCTGTAAAGCACTTTGGGACGTCCTGATGCTGTGAAAGGTGCTATATAAATGCATGTTCTTTCTTTCTGTGCTTTATGCTAATGAGCTGCATGGTTTTAGCTGGGATCGGCAAGCTGCTGTGCCTTTTTTTTATAGCGGATTCGAGTCGACTGATGCAATGAAATTTGCACTGCAGATTGTAAAATCTAGTTTAACAATAACCAACTGGACTGTGACTCTTCCTTGGGGTGAAATGCAGGCACCTGTGACATTTGCAATGTTTCTCTCTAATAATCATAAGTGATGAATTGTGCATTTTGGGTAAACCCACCCCGATCCCAGTTAATGAGGCTCTGCTGATGGATCAGTTGATGCATGTTGTAGTCCTGAGCTGTACAAAGCAGGAAGGTTCTATGACAACTGATCTGTGCTGAGTTCACTGATCTCGGCCATGGTGACAGTGGGAGTACTGGAATTGGCCTCTGCCCCTGGACTAGGGAGGGTAAAATTAGCCAGGGTTCCTGCTCCTGAATACCACCATCAAGTACAGTTTCACTAGAAAGATTGCTTGAGGGCAGGGGGTCGGGCTTGGCTGTGATGCACCCATGCTCGACTAGCTTGCTGACATTTAGGCTCCCACGTAATTAATGGCCACTTGAGTGAGCTGCCAATGCACAAGGGACCTGAACTCCGAGTGCGTCAGCACCTTTTTAGGGCTAGAGGAGGAAAATGCCAATGGACCAAATCACTTCTTTCTTGTTTCATGTGTAGAATTCCTGAACAAAGCATCTCAAATACAGAATCCTGATCCTAATTTACAAAATTATCTTAACACTTAATCTGATCATCCACTGATGAAACATCTAGAAGCAGCAGCCCTATCTTATGTCATAGAAACATAGAAGATAGGAGCAGGAGTAGGCCATTTGGCCCCTCGAGCCTGTTCCACCATTTAATGAGATCGTGGCTGATCATCCAAATTCAGTACCCGGTCCCTGCCTTCTCCCCATATCCCTTTTTAGCCTTAAATATATCCAACTCCTTCTTGAATATATTTAATGAATTGGCCTCAACTGCCTTCTGTGGTAGAGAATTCCACAGGTTCACCACTCTCTGGGTGAAGAAATTCCTCCTCATCTCTGTCCTAAAATGGCTTACCCCTTATCCTTAGACTGTGACCCCTGGTTCTGGACTCCCCTGCCATCGAACATCCATCCTGCATCTAGTCCTGTCAGAATTTTATAAGTTTCAATGAGATCCCCTCTCATTCTTCTAAACTCCAGCGAGTATAAGCCTAATCGACCCAATCTCTCCTCATACGTTATTCCTGCCATCCCAGGTATCCGTCTGGTGAATCTTCACTGCACTCCCTCCATGGCAAGAACACCCTTCCTCAGATAAGGCGACCAAAACTGCACACCGTACAAGGTGTGGTCTCACCAAGGCCCTGTACAACTGCAGCAAGACATCCTTGCTCCTGTACTCTAATCCTCCTCGCTATGAAGGCCAACATACCATTTGCCGCCTTAACCGCCTGCTGCACCTGTATGCTTACCTTCAGCGACTGGTGCACAAGGACGCCCAGGTCTCGTTGCACTTCCCCTTCTCCCAATCTATTGCCGTTCAGATAATCTGCCTTCCTGTGTTTGCCACCAAGTGGATAACCTCGCATTTATCCACATTGGGCAGATGCAGTATAATCACCCAACCTGTCCAAATCATACTGGAGTTTCTCTGCATCCTCCTCACAGCACACACACCCACCCAGCTTTGTCATCTGCAAACTTGGAGATATTACATCTAGTTCCCTCATCTAGATCATTAATATATATTGTGAATAGCTGGGGTCCTAGCACCGATCCCTGCGGTACCCCACTAGTCACTGCCTGCCACTCGGAAAAAGAGCCGTTTATTCCAACTCTTTGCTTCCTGTCTGCCAGTCAGTTCTCTATCCAAGTTAGTACCTTACCCCCAATCCCATGTGCTTTAACTTTGCACGCTAATCTCTTATGCGGGACCTTATCAAAAGCCTTCTGAAAGTCCAAATACACCACATCCACTGGTTCTCCCTTATCTATTTTACCAGTTACATCCTCAAAAAATTCCAGTAGATTAGTCGAGCATGATTTACCTTTTGTAAATCCATGTTGACTTTGTCCGATCCTGTCACTGCTTTCCAAGTGCTCTGTTATTACATGTTTTATAATGGACTCTAGCATTTTCCCCACTACCGATGTCGGGCTTACCGGTCGATAATTCCCCGTTTTCTCTCTACCACCTTTTTTAAGTAGTGGGGTTACATTAGCTACCCTCCAATCCATGGGCACTGTTCCAGAGTCTATAGAATTTTGGAAGATGACCAGCAATGCATCTACTATTTTTAGGGCCACTTCCTTAAGTACCCTAGGATGTAGATTATCAGGCCCTGTCACTGTCGTGTACGTTTTCCTTTTGATGTCTAGCCGAGTCTCTGGCTGGCTGCTTTCAGTGGGTAGCAGGATAAGGACTTGCCGATTTTACTTTAATCTGGGGTTTACAGTGGGCCTGATCCAGGTGTAACACTTCCTGGTACATGGGTTCACGTGTGACTCTGGACAGTGAGTCTCGGCAAGCTATTTGACAGCTGAAGGCGTCATAACTGAGCCCAGCCCTGTCCTTGCTCCAGCGGTGGTCACTGGATAGCAATTGGGAACTCTGGCTAGTTTCTCACAATTTGATGTTTGGTAATAGTTGTTATGACTCTGCAACAGCAGTGCCCTAATCTTTAATATCGCTGCTGTCCCTCTGTTGGCATCACAGAAAAGGAAATCTGAAATAAAACCAGAAAATGCTGGAAATACACAGCCGGCCAGTCAATAATATTCAGGTGTAGACCCTGTGAGAACTAGATTTGAACACGGACCATTTAAAATGTCAATTCTTTAAGTTATGGTAGTTTCATGTCTGATTGCTACTTTTCATGTAGAAATAACTGACTTATCCCTCTTGTTGCTGTTTAGGTTTGGCCCCTACCTCAGCCCACCTGCTGCTGAAACCCTCAGTCGTGCCTTTGTCTCCTCCTGGCCGGCCTCCCATCCTCCACTCTCTGAACTTCTTCAGCTCATCCAAAACTCTGCTGCCTGTGTCCTAACTCTCTCCAAGTCCCGCTCACCCATTTCCCCTGTGCTCGCTGACCTACATTGGCTCCTGGTTAAGCAATGTCTCGGTTTTAAAATTCTCATCCTTTGTGTTTAAATCCCTTCATGGTCTCACCCCTCCCTATCTCTGTAATCTCCTCCAGTCTGACCAACCCCTCCCTTCATAAACTCTGAATCTGGACTCTTGTGCATCCCCACCCTTGCCCCACCTACCTCCCTTCGCCCCACCACTGGTGGCTGTGCTTTCAGCTGCCTAGAACCTAAACTCTGGAATCTCCTTTTTAAACCTTTCTGCTTCTCTACCTCCCTCGTTTTTTCCTTAAAACACACCTCTTTGACCAAGCTTTTGGTTACCCCTCCTGATATCTCCTTTGGCTTGGCGTCCATATTTTGATTGCATCTCTGTGAAGCACTTTGGACCTTTTTTTCCTATGTTATTGGTACTATATAAATGCAATTGGGTGGTGTAGCCACCTTTTTTCTAGAGTGTGTGTGTACACCTTTAACAGAGGGGAGAAGGCAGAGGTTAGCGCTGGGTGAGTGGTGTCACTTGCTGGAGTTACTTAGTTATGGGGTTAATGGCATGACTCAATAAAATGATTTAGTTCAATCACCTTTCCTACTGAGTCAGCTGTTGGCTTTGTGAGGGGTGTATGTGGTCTAAATGCTATGTTGAAGTCAGTCCCACCATAGCAGTGGTGTCTGGCTTTAATTATGCGTGTGTATTTTAAAATGGACAGCACAGCAACACACAACTAGTTCAGTGTGACTGACCTGGAGCTCCTGGGGGGGGCAACCCAGGGTCTACTGTTAACAGTCAATCAACTGTTGCCCTTCTGACTTTGAGAAGGACCTCCCGAAGAGCTGGCTCAGTGGCTGTTCTGCACAGTGATATAAGGCAGAGAGGGAGAAGCCAAGTGTTCAACAGAGGACTTGAGTACAGCTGGGACTGACCGAATGTGATGGGATTTGTTGGTGAGGTGCTGTTTGTTTTGTTTTAGCAGCATCTACAGAAATGGAAATGCATGTATTTCTGCTTTTTAATTTTAGTTATCATAGTCATAGTTATACAGCACATAGAGGCCCTTCAGCCCATCGTGTCTGTGCTGCCCATCAAGCCCTATTTATTCTAATCCCTTTTTCCAGCACTTGGTCCATAGCCTTGTATGCTATGGCGTTTCAAGTGCTCATCTAAATGCTTCTTGAATGTTGTGAGGGTTCCTGCCTCTACCACCCTTTCAGGCAGTGAGTTCCAGATTCCAACCACCCTCTGGGTGAAAAAGTTTTTCCTCACTCCCCTCGAAACCTCCTGCCCCTTACCTTGAAACTATGCCCCCTTGTTATTGACCCCTCTACTAAGGGGAAAAGTTCCTTTCTATCTACCCTATCTATGCCTCTCATAATTTTGTACACCTCAATCAGGTCCCCCCTCTGCCTTCTCTGCTCCAAGGAAAACAACCCCAGCCTGTCCAGTCTCTTCATAGCTGAAGCGCTCCAGCCCAGGTAACATCCTGGTGAATCTCCTCTGCACCCTCTCCAATGCAATCACATCCCTCCTATAGTGTAGCAACCAGAACTGCACACAGTATTCCAGCTGTGGCCTAACTAACGTTTTGTACAGCTCCATCATAACCTCCCTGCTCTTGCCTTCATTAGCCAAAGCATAGAATATAAGTATCCCATATGCCTTTTTAACCACCTTATCTACCTGTCCTGCTGCCTTCGGGATCTATGTACATGCCCACCAAGGTCCCTCTGATCCTCTGTCCTCCCTAGGATCCTACCATTCATTGTGTATTCCCTTGCCTTGTTAGTCCTCCCAAAATGCATCACCTCACACTTTTCAGGGTTAAATTCCATTTACCACTGATCTGACCAACCCGTCTATCATCCTGTAGCCTGACGCTTCCCTCCTTGCTATTTACCACTCCACCAATTTTCGTGTCATCTGCGAACTTACTGATTATATCTCCTACATTCATATCTAAATCATTAATGTACACTACAAACAGCAAAGGACCCAGCACCGATCCCCGCGGTACACCACTGGACACAGGCTTCCAGTCACAACCTTCAACCATTACCCTCTGCCTCCTGCCACTAAGCCAATTTTGGATCCAATGTGCCAAATTGCCCTGGGTCCCATGGGCTCTTACCTTCTTGACCAGTCTCCCATGTGGGACTTTGTCAAAAGCCTTGCTAAAGTCCATGTAGACTACATCAACTACACTACCCTCATCCACATACCTAGTCATCCCCTCTCAAAATTCAATCAAATTGGTTAGACATGATCTCCCCCTGACAAAGCCATGCTGACTATTCTTGATTTAATCCTTGCCTCTCCAAGTGGAGACTAATTCTGTCCCTCAGAATTTTTTCCAATAATTTCCCTACCACTGATGTTAGGTTCACTGGCCTGTAATTCCCTGGTTTATCCCTGTCGCCCTTCTTGAATAATGGTACTATGTTAGCTATCCTCCAGTCCTCTGGCACGTCCCCTGTGGCCAGAGAGGTTCTGACAATTTGTGTCAGAGCCCCTGCAATCTCCTCCCTTGCCTCACACAGCAGCCTGGGATACATCCCGTCTGGGCCTGGGGATTTATCCACTTTTAAGCTCGCTAAAACCGCTAGTACCTCCTCTCTCTCAATACTAATTTGTTCAAGTATATCACAATCCCCCTGCCTGATTTCTATGCCGACATCATCCTTCTCCATAGTGAACACCGATGCAAAATATTCATTTAAAACCTCACCCACATCTTCCAGCTCTACACAGATTGCCACTTTGGGCCCTACTCTTTCCCTGGTTATCCTCTTGCCCTTAATATACTTATAATAAAACACCTTGGGATTTTCCTTTTATTTTGCCCGCCAGAGTTTTTTCATGCGCCCTCTTCGCTCTCATTTCTTTAAGTACCCCCCTGCACTTTCTATGCTCCTCTAGGGCTTCCACTGTTTTTCATCCTTTGTGTCTGCCAAAAGCCTTCCTTTTTTTCCTAATCCATTCTTGTATATCCCTTGACATCCAGGGTTCCCTGGGCTTGTTGGTCCCACCCTTGACCTTTACGGGAACATGTTGGCGTTGTACTCTCTCTTTCCTTTCTGAAAGACTCCCACTGCTCTGATGTGGATTTGCCTACAAGTAGCTGATCCCAATCCACTTTGGCCAGATCCTGCTTTATCATATTAAAATCGGCCTTCCCCCAATTTAGAACCTTTTTATTTCCGGTCCATCTTTGTCCTTTTTCATGATTACTTTAAATCTCACCGAATTATGGTCACTGTCACCAAAATGCTCTCCTACTGACACTTACTTCTACCACTTGCCCGGCTACATTCCCTAGAATTAGGTCCAGTACCGCCCCCTCTCTTGTAGGACTTTCTACATGCTGGCTCAAAAAGCTCTCCTGGATGCACTTTAAGAATTCTGCACCCTCTAAGCCTTTCACACTTTGACTATCCCAGTTAATATTGGGGAAGTTGAAATCCCCTACTATTATTACCCTATTATTTCTACCCTTCTCTGAGATTTGCCTACATATCCATATCTGTTCCTCTATCTCCCCCTGACTGTTTGGGCCTATAGTACACTCCCAGCAAAGTGCTTGCCCCCTTTTTGTTTTTAAAGTTCTACCCATATGGCCTCATTAGAGGAACCTGCTAATATATCATCCCTCCTTACAGCAGTAATTGACTCCTTGATTAATATTGCAACACCCCCCCCCCCCTCTGTCTCGCCTGAAGATTCTATACCCTGGATATTGAGCTGCCAGTCCTGCCCCTCCCTCAACCATGTCTCTGTGATGGCAATAATATCATACTCCCATGTGTTTATCAACACCTTCAATTCATCTGCCTTACTCGCAAGACTCCTTGCATTAAAATAAATGCCATCCAGCCTTGCCATACTCCCTTGTGCCGTTACATATTTTCTCTGCCTTCCAGGCTGACTTGTTTTTTCCTTTATATTTGGATGTGCATCACCCCCTACTATAGCTCCACTCCGTATCCCATCCCCCTGCCAAGTTAGTTTAAACCCCCGCCAACAGTACTAGCAAACCTCCCCGCAAGGATGATGGTCCCGTTCCGGTTCAGGTGCAACCCGTCCGACTTGTACAGGTCCCACCTTCCCCAGAAGCAGACCCAGTGATCCAGGAAACTAAAACCCTCCCTCCTGCACCAACTCTTTAGCCACGCATTCATCTGCTTTATCCTCCTATTCCTATACTCACTAGCACGTGGCACCGGGAGTAATCCAGAGATTACAACCTTTGAGGTCCTGCTTTTTAATCTGCTACCTAGCTCCCTAAATTCTTGTTGCAGGACCTCATCCCTCTTTCTACCTATGTCGTTGGTACCAATGTGAACCACGACCTCTGACTGTTCGCCCTCCCCCTTCAGAATGCCCTGCAGCCTTTCAGTGACATCCTTGACCCTGGCACCAGGGAGGCAACATACCATCCTGGAGTCACGTCTGCGGCCACAGAAATGTCTATCTGTTCCCCTTACGATAGAATCCTCTATCACTATTGCTCTCCCACTCTTTTTCCTCCCCTCCTGTGCAGCTGAGCCACTCGTAGTACCACGGACTTGGCTCTTCCCCTGAGAAACCATCTCCCCCAGCAGTATCCAAAACGGAAAATCTGTTGGAGAGGGAGATGGACCCAGGGGACTCCTGCACTACCTTCCTAGTTCTTTTACTCTGTCTGGCGGTCACCCATTCCCTGTCTGCCTGTGCATTCTTTACCTGCGGTGTGACCACCTCGTTAAACGTGCTATCCATGAAGATCTCAGCTTCACGGATGCTCCACAGTGGCTGCAGCTCCAGTTCCAAAACGCGGCTTTCGAGTAGCTGCAGCTGGAGACACTTCCTGCACATATGTTCGCCCTGGACACCGAAAGTATCCCTGACATCCCACATAGCACAGGAGGAGCACGCTGCGCTGCCCTGCCATGTCCTACCCTTAATTTACTCCCTTTACTTCCTTTTAAATTAAAGAATATTAAGTACACTAGGGACCTTGCTTCCCTTTAAACACTACTTACTCTAAACTAGAGACATTACTTTTACTTCAACGTCTGGACTGTAGAAATACTCACCAGGTCCTACTTACCATCAGCTCCTTCCCTGGTTGTGACTTCACTTTAGCGGTTTCACAGTTGTTGTCGTTTGACTGCTCCCGCTCTCGACTTTTTCCCAACTCGCAGCACTCTGGTGTCTGGCCTCCTCTGCAGCGCTTTTTTTTTTTGGCCGATCCGCCTTCTCTCAGGTCCCGCTGCCATTCCCACAAAGGTCCGCCTCTTTTTTGGTTTTTCAATTTATTTCCTATTTCATTGCTTTATTCTAACAACCTGTTTGTATTGAATCATAGAAATTTACAACACAGGCAGCCATTCGGCCCATCTTGTCCATGCCAGCCGACAAAGAGCTATCCCCCCTAATCCCACTTTCCAGCTCTTGGTCCGTAGCCCTGTAGGCTACGGCACTTCCAAGTGCATATCCAAGTACTTTTTAAATGCGATGAGGGTTTCTGCCTCTACCACCCTTTCAGGCAGTGAGTTCCAGACCCCCACCACCCTCTGGGTGAAAACATTTCTCCTCAAATCCACTAATCCTCCGACCAGTTACTTTAAATCTGTGCCCCCTGGTTATTGACCTCTCTGCTAAGGGAAATAGGTCCTTCCTATCCACTCTATCTAGGCCCCTCATAATTTTATACACCTCAATTAAGTCTCCCCTCGGCCTCCTCTGTTCCAAAGAAAACAACCCCAGCTTATCCAATCTTTCCTCATAGCTAAAATTCCTCAGCCCAGGCAACATCCTCGTAAATCTCCTCTGCACCCTCTCTAGTGCAATCACATCCTTCCTGTAATGTGGTGACCAGAACTGCACGCAGTATTCTAGCTGTGGTCTAACTAGTGTTTTATACAGTTCAAGCATAACCTCCCTGCTCTTATATTCTATGCCTCGGCTAATAAAGGCAAGTATCCCGTGTGCCTTCTTGCTACTTCAGGGATCTGTGGACATGCACTCCAAGGTCCCTCTGATCTTCTGCACTTCTCACTGTCCTACCATTTATAGTGTATATTCCCTTGCCTTGTTAGCCCTCCCCAAATGCATTACCTCATACTTCTCCCGATTGAATTCCAATACTGGTTTGTTGATGATTAATAGAATATATTTTGCTAGATTAATTTCTCCCCCCATCCTGCCCCCACATTTTCTTTCTCCTCAACCGAAGGTGCTAACTCGTGCTAGGGTACGGGCACTGACTCTGCCCTCTGGTAGTCGTCCAAGTGGCTATTCTTCACACAAGAGCCAGCAGGAGGTTATTCAGCAGGCATCACAATCTAACCTGATCCTGTCCTTAACAATGTTCATGCGTGCACACTTCAACAAAGGTCATTAAATAACAAGTCAGTCCTTGGAATGCTAGTTTACCGCCGCGCCCCCCACCGGCGCGCGCGTGTGTGTGTGTACGTGTGTGGTTTAGCAGTCTTATTGCAGCATACAGCTCATTCATGGACGCAGCCGTAGCCAATACTTCCTAAATTTCCCTATTTGCCCTTCCCATCTCTCTAACCTCCTCCAGCCCAACCCTCAAATCTCTGCACTCCTCCAATTCTGGCTTCTTGTGCATCCCCAATTTCCATTGCCTCCACCACTGGTGGAATTCTCTGCCCCAGAGGGCTGTGGATGCTGAGTCTTTGAGTATATTCAAGGCTGAGAGCGATAGATTTTTGGATTCTAGGGGAATCAAGGGATATGGAGATCGGGCGGGAAAGTGGAGTTGAGGTCGATGATCAGCCATGACCTTATTGAATGGCAGAGCAGGCGCGAGGGACCGTATGGCGTACGCCTGCTCCTAATTCTTGTGTTCTTATGTTTCTATGTGCCTTCGGCCTTCTAGGCCACAAGCTCTGGAATTACCTCTTCTGCTTTTTAAGACGCTCCTTTAAAACCTACCTCTTTGACCAAGCTTGTCCTAATGTTGCCCTCTTCGGCTCGGTGTCATGTTTTGTCTGATTACATTCCTGTGAAGCGCCTTCGGACGTTTTACTATGTTAAAGGCGGTATAGAAATGCAAGTTGTTGCTTTCAAACCCCAAAGCTGGAGACTGTTTCAGGGTCGCTGACGTTACTTCGGTGATGTCAAGTGACTGCAGTAGAAGTGGCTCGGCACAGCTGAGGCTCAGGGGATGTGCCACACTGGTGCTGTCTTTGTGACAAAACATCAAGTTTAATCCAAAACAAATGGAAGGCTCTGTCCTGGAGAGGATTTAAAACCCCCATTTAGTATGTGGGCTCCCAATCGATGAAGTGTGACCAGAGGGAAAGTGGGCCACATCGAAGGGGCGTCTTTAGGAAGGATTCATGTCATGAACGTTCCCGTAATCGTAAAGCGGCAGACGCCAGATCAAATTAAAAGGAGATGGCGTCGTTTGAATCTCTCCAGCTTTGAGATGGCCGCTCCCGGGTTTTGCCCGCCTTGATGGCTCGGGCTCGCGCGCTCCCGCCGCTGCCGGCCAATGAGGACGCTGCCTCGCGCGCGCGTGAGGTAATGGAGGCGGACTCGCTGCGCGTGGGCCCGGCCTCCAGTGAGGCGACGCCTTCTGGAGAGCGGGAGAGAAAATAGGAGTAACATTGCTGGCGGCGATTCTTCCACCCACTGGGCATGGAGGGAGGAGGGGGTGCAGCTTCTCCATTGGTGCAACATAGCCATAATTTATGGCATTTTCCAAATACAGCCCTCCAATCACTATGGTTGCGGCCCTTGGCAACCAGCACCCTCACGTGGTATTCTGTGTGGCATATTTAATAATTGGGTAGATCTAATGTCGCTGTGACTGGGTGGTCTTTTGCATTCCACAGTCTGTAAATGGGACCAGAGCTTGATGCCTGGCCTGTGTCGCCTTCGCTGATCGCAGCTAAGGCAGACGTAGGGGCGCCGGGTTACTGATCGTGGCTAAGGCAGACGTAGGGGCACCGGGTTACTGATCGCAGCTAAGGCAGACATAGGGTTGCCGGGTTACTGATCGTGGCTAAGGCAGATGTAGGGTTGCCGGGTTACTGATCGCAGCTAAGGCAGACGTAGGGGCGCCGGGTTACTAATCGCAGCTAAGGCAGACGTAGGGTTGCCGGATTACTGATCGTGGCTAAGGCAGATGTAGGGGCGCCGGGTTACTGATCGTGGCTAAGGCAGATGTAGGGGCGCCGGGTTACTGATCGTGGCTAAGGCAGACGTAGGGGCGCTGGGTTACTGGTAGTGGCTAAGGCAGACGTAGGGGCACAACCATTGACTTCAGTCAACACCACTGAATGGCACAGTGGTGGGGGAGGCAGTGAGTCAGGGTTCTTGACTCCAGTTACTCCTGCTCCTGGGTGAGGATAGGATCCGGCTTCAGTGCAATGTCACCTATAGTTGAATAGCCTACTGACTATCTCCGTCTAGGCTCGTGTGTCAAACACGGTCACTTTGGTGACGTGCCAGAGAGCTAATTCTTTCACTCTGTCTCAGCTAAGAGTCGACCTGCCTTCAGGAGAGGAGGGGAGAAAACGGTATTTTTTTTTTTTGAAGTGCATGCATGCTCTATTATTTGGGATTTGTATGGGAGCCTTTAATAACTAATTTAGTAACAGCTTCAGGATAGCTCCGCTCACTGTAGTGTGTGTGCTATGTATCCTGTATCTCCACACAGGAATCTGCACAAACTACCCCTGGGATCTGCACTTCTAAAAACTGCAGATCAAAACAACCACACAGCAAACTTCTGTACCACACCCTATTTGAACAGTCCAAATAATTTGGTTTAAAAGCAGCATTATTCATAACTGCAATTAGATCGGTGTTGGTGAGGTTTGGCAGTGGATTGGTTATATGTAAAGTACTGATCAGAATGTAAAAGTAATCAGGGAAACTACTTGGATCAGAAGCAGTAATGGGATTGAATGGGAAGGGTTTAGGGAATCTGTCCTATGGGGGTGAAGGGGTTCGGGAGGTTTGGGTTCTGTATAGTGGATGGGGTATAACATTGAACTCTATGCTGTACCCAATTATAGGCTTATCAGCTGAATGGCTCAGTGGGTAAAAGCACCATCATCTGTGCTACCGAGCCCTGTGAATCGGGAATCTCCCAGGTTTGATCTCTGCTCTGTGCTGAGTCAGTTGATTTCAGCCGGGTTGGCAGTAAAAGGGTCTTGCACTTCGCCTCAGCACCCTGGGTTAGGGAGGGGGAAAATCCACCTGGGTTCCTGCTGCTGATCGACATCCAGTGACCCCTGCTGTACAAGTGGAACCTGAGGTAAGACAGGGTTTGGACGAGTTTATTATTGAACTCCCCTTCCTGTCCCGTCATCCATGGCCTCCACACAGATTTCTCCCAGACCGAAAGGCAGGCACCAGCTCGCAGCCGACTGCCCTGTGGCATCCCACCAGGGGGTGTGTGTGTGAAACCTGCTTTTCTAAGTTGGGTACTTTTGGAGTTTGAGACACGAGAGCCGAGAGCTTGAAGCGCTCCACACTTCCTCCTTGGAGCGCTGGTTTTAATTCTTGTGTTCAAGACCTTGTTGGGAAAAGGTTTACAATAGGAGGATTGGGAGCATGCTGCCGTAAAGCTGCCCCCTTTCCTCGCAGCCACTGGCCATGTGCCCCCATGGGCATTGGGTGTCCACATCAAAGTAAATGTTGGTGGCCACACGGAGTGCTGCCAGGCTATTTAATGCTGTGCTCCACCCGGTCCTCACTTGATGTCCAGGCACACTTGCCCTTTCCAGTGGAGGTGACTCGATGGCAACCAGAAGCAGGAACTCCAGCTCCTTTAACATTTCCCTTTTTTTCCCCTCTTTCCTCGGGAACCAGGTGATGACACACTTCACTCTTCTGGAGGGGGGTCTCTCCAATGCTCACTGCTGGTTTCATTCCCCTCGCCCACTAATCATCCAGCTTCCCATCTCGTCTCCTGATGGGCGGGAGGATGGGGGGGTCCTCTGACTGGAGTTCAGTTCCACAGATGCCTGCATCCCAGTATCCATTTCTGAATGTGGAAAGCCTAGACTGTGAGCACAGGCAGGGTATTCGAGTGCAGGGGCATCACATCCGAGTCTGCTTTTGTTCTTGCCCAACGTCCACACGTCTCCTTTCCAGTAGGGGGACCACTGGACAACAATCGGGGACGGGGAACCCTGGCTGTTTTGTGTTGGTTTTTTTTTTCCTCTCCATCTCCGTCAGGCTGTGAAGCCAATTGTGGCAGCTGAGTGCAACCTGGGGCCTGTCTGGTCAGGCCCCAGTACCACATTGTGCAATGCATTTGTCTACTGAGCCACGGCGACTAGGGGCTGCATTTTTTGCAAGAGTGACCTAATTTTGCGCTCGGAACAAAGTCTCCTGTGTTCCCTTCAGGATTATTACAGGAAGAGAATCAAAAACAACGTACATTTTATAGAAACATAGAAGATAGGAGCAGGAGTCGGCCATTCGGCCCCTCGAGCCTGCTCTGCCATTCAATGCGATCATGGCTGATCATCCAAATTCAGTACCCTGTCCCTGCTTTCTCCCCATACCCCTTGATCACTTTAGCCCTAAGAAATATATCCAACTCCTTCTTGAATATTTTTAATGAATTGGCCTCCACTGCCTTCTGTGGCAGAGAATTCCACAGGTTCACCACTCTCTCTGGGTGAAGAAATTCCTCCTCATCTCTGTCCTAAATGGCTTACCCCTTATCCTTAGACTGTGACCCCTGGTTCTGGACTCCCCGACCATCGGGAACATCCTTCCTGCATCTAGTCTGTCCAGTCCTGTCAGAATTTTATAAGTTGATTTCTCTGACTGCCACTTTTGTTTTTCCTCCTTCCTATCTTTTGCTTTTATCCTTGTTTCCCTTTCCTCTGTCTCCCTGCTCAGGTTCCCAACCCCCTGCCATTTTAGTTTAAACCCTCCCCCAGAGCACTAGCAAACACTCCCCCCTAGGACATCGGTCCCGGCCCTGCCCAGGTGCAAACCGTCCGGTTTGTACTGGTCCCACCTCCCCCAGAACAGGTTCCAATGTTTCAGGAATTTGAATCCCTCCCCCTTGCACCATTCCTCTAGCCATGTATTCAACTGAAATATCCTTCTATTTCTACTCTGACTAGCACGTGGCACTGTTAGCAATCCTGAGATTACTACCTTTTGAGGTCCTATTTTTTAATTTGCCTCCTAACTCCCTATATTCAGCTTTTAGGACCTCATCCCGTGTTTTTTTTTTTACCTATATCGTTGGTACCTATATGCACCACGACAACTGGCTGTTCACCCTCCCCTTCCAAAATGTTCTGCAGCCGCTCTGAGACATCCTTGACCCTTGCACCAGGGAGGCAACACACCATCCTGGAGTCTCGTTTGCAGCCGCAGAAACGCCTATCTATTCCCCTTACAATAGAATCCCCTATTACTATAGCTCTACCCCTCTTTTTCTCCCGTCCTGTGCAGCAGAGCCACCCCTGGTGCCAGGAAGTTGGCTGCTGCTGCCTTCCTCTGATGAGCCATCCCCCTCAACAATATTCAAAGTGGTATATCTGCTTGAGAGGGGGATGTCCACAGGGGACTCCTGCACTACCTGCCTGTGCCTACTACTCTGTGTTGGTCACCCCTTTTCTGCCTGTCCAACCTTTGCCTGCAGTGTGACCAACTGCTTAAACGTGATATCCACGACGTCCTCAGCATCGCGAATGGTCCAGTATGTATCCAATCGCAGCTCCAGCACCGCAATGTGGTCTGCCAGTAGCTGCAGCTGGACACACTTCCTGCACACATGGTTGTCAGGGACACAGGAAGTGTCCGAGTTCCCACATAGTGCAGGAGGAGCATACCATGGGGCCGGGCTCGCCTGCCATGACTTACCCTTTAATTAATTGAAATTAAATCAAATCAATCCCACCAATTACACTACAGTTAAATGATATATTTAAGGGCCTCGTCTCCTGCAGGTCCGCTGCCGCTCTGACTTTAACGTAGGAAAACGTCCCAAGGCGCGTCACTGGCGCGTTGTCAGACAAATCGACACCGAGCAAAAGAAGGAGATATTAGGGCTGTTTAGTCAGAGGTAGGTTTTAAGGAATGTCTTAAAGGAGGAGAGGGAGGTGGAGAAGTTTAGGGAGGGAATTCCAGAGCTTGGGGCCGAGGCAGCAGAAGGCACGGCCACCAATGGTGGGACGAAGGGATTGCGGGGTGCAGGAGGCCAAAGTTGGAGGAACGCAGAGTTCTCAGAGGGTTGTAGGGCTGGAGGAGAGAACTGAGATGGGGTGCGATTTGAAAACCAAATGAGAACTTTAAATTTAAACATTTTCTGAATCGTTGTGTTGGGGGTGGGGGGGAAGCGTGGGCTGGAGTTGTAGGCATTACAGAAGGGCTAGGAACTATATCACCAAAAGGTGGGGTGACTAGCCAGGGAGAAGCCTCTTAACTCAGCAACTCTTCAATCCCAGTCACTGCTAGGGATTGAGGTTGGCCCTAATCGAGGCCCATCTGAAGCCTGGTGATGAATTCTTGTCAATGTGGGAGCTATGGGCCCTCCTCCCTTGGCAAACAAGCCTTAATCCAAAGTCAACCCTGGAATAATATTTGACGTGTAAATGATCCTGGCACAGGCGTTCTGGCATAAACACTTCCCCAAGGAGCCAAAAACCATCAGCCCAAGTTTTCACCGATGAGCCTGGCCAGCACAAACACTGTTACAGTCATCTGGGACTCTGCCAGCCTGTTCTGTTGCCTGGCAACATAGGTGCCAGGGATGAGCAAAATCATTTGGATGACTGATTCTTTGACAGTCTGATTCTGGAACATGAATAGACTGACTGCAGTAAACTGGATTGATGGCCACCATTTTGAAAACCTCTGGTTCTGAAAACCATTTCAAAATGGAGACAAGCCAAGCCTGGATTATGTGAGCACAGTGGGCCTTATTCAAAGCTGCAGTTTATGCAAATTTCTAAAAGGGGGGCCTCAATAATTTCCTGTTTATTTTTGGGTGTTTAGTGTTGACTGTCAACAGTTGTCAGCTTTCATGATTGAAATATAAAGTTGAATCCACACCAGAGACGTTTACATTTCCTCAAGTTGCCCAAATGTTGGTTGGTTTGGAGTGTAGATGAGTGGGGACGCTTTCAGCACCTGGCACTCCTCGGTGTACATTTTGAAGTCCTCCATGATTCCTTGATGGCTCAGTGGGTGAACGCACGGTATGGTGCAGCACAGAAGCATACAGACTGGGAAGATCTCTGATTTGATCCTCAGCTGTGCTGACGCTTGCTGTTGGACAGGCCTGCTACAACTGCCCCAGCCTCCCTGGGCTAATGAGGGAAAGCACAGCTAAGGGCCTCTGCTCCTGATTTGCCATCTACTGAACCCTGCCTGAAAGTGCAATGTGTACACACATTCCTGCATAGATGTCAAATGGGGACAGGATCAGGCCCAGCTGTGTTGGCCTGGAAATGCTCAGTCGACACTCTCACAGGAAGACTAGTCACCTGGGCAAGGTGCCAGAAGGCTGCTGAGATCTGCAGTAAAGATCCTCTAATTCAAAGCTAACATTTGGAAGCCATTTTGTTGGCAGGCTCCTCTGTCCCTGCCGATTGAATGTCAACTTTGATCTAATGTGCTGAGGGTGACACACTATGAAAATGGGCACAAAGTGACCCTGTAACACCTAGGCACCAACTTGGACGGGCATAGCCAGGGAACAACAGCTCTCCCTTGGTAATTTGTGGAAGCTTGCTGTGCACATATTGGCTGCTGTGTTTCCTACATTACAACAGTGACTACACTTCAAAAAGTATTTCATTGGCTGTAAAGCGCTTTGGGACGTCCTGAGGTTGTGAAAGGGACAATCCAACCAGGGGTCTTGCTCCTGATAGCTATCCAGTCACCCTTGGTGGAAGTGTGTTTGGGGAGGACTGGATTGGGCGTGGCTGCGATGCTCTCATGGCTGACTAGCCTGCCGACACTCGCTGGGCTCACACATTCTTCAGAATGGGCACTTGGGTGAGGTACCAGGGAGCAGCTGGTATCTGTGGGCCCTACCTCCGCAAACCAATTGCTTCAGGAGAGGAGGAAAAATTGGAAGAGAAAAATATCGAGCACCTCTGGCCTTTGTAGTAGGCTTATTCCAATTCTAACTTGGCAGCAACTAACGACCCACCAATCAATGGGGGAAAGGGAGGGGCAGCAGGATGGACAGGGTTGTCGGGCACATTCCGCAGGGAGATTTTTTTTTTTTCTTTTTTTAAAACACTCCAATCATTGGGATCTGGCACCTGGAGCGATCGAGTTCCAAAAATCTTCAGACTCCTGGATTTATGATACTCGTCTTTTTATGCTGCTTTTTCTTAAGGTGAGATGTGTATGCTAGGAAATAAAACACTGACACCAGAGTTGGCATCAAATACTCCGTCAGGTACAGCACGGGTTAGATACAGAGTAAAGCTCCCTCTACACTGTCCCCCATCAAACACTCCCAGGGCAGGTACAGCACGGGGTTAGATAGTGTAAAGCTCCCTCTACACTGTCCCATCAAACACTCCCAGGGCAGGTACAGCACGGGTTAGATACAGAGTAAAGCTCCCTCTACACTGTCCCATCAAACACTCCCAGGGCAGGTACAGCACGGGTTAGATACAGATTAAAGCTCCCTCTACACTGTCCCATCAAACACTCCCAGGGCAGGTACAGCACGGGTTAGATACAGAGTAAAGCTCCCTCTACACTGTCCCCATCAAACACTCCCAGGGCAGGTACAGCACGGGGTTAGATAGTGTAAAGCTCCCTCTACACTGTCCCATCAAACACTCCCAGGGCAGGTACAGCACGGGTTAGATACAGAGTAAAGCTCCCTCTACACTGTCCCATCAAACACTCCCAGGGCAGGTACAGCACAGGGTTAGATACAGAGTAAAGCTCCCTCTACACTGTCCCATCAAACACTCCCAGGGCAGGTACAGCACAGGTTAGATACAGAGTAAAGCTCCCTCTACACTGTCCCATCAAACACTCCCAGGGCAGGTACAGCACGGGTTAGATACAGATTAAAGCTCCCTCTACACTGTCCCATCAAACACTCCCAGGGCAGGTACAGCACGGGTTAGATACAGATTAAAGCTCCCTCTACACTGTCCCATCAAACACTCCCAGGGCAGGTACAGCACGGGTTAGATACAGATTAAAGCTCCCTCTACACTGTCCCATCAAACACTCCCAGGGCAGGTACAGCACAGGGTTAGATACAGAGTAAAGCTCCCTTTTTTAATTTTTACTGATGAATAAGTATATGAAATAAAAGGGTTATTGCTATCCCCATACTGGAGTAAAGTGCTCTGCAGTCGATCGTTCTTCTGATACTGTCTAGATTCACAGATGAAAAATGGGCACTTGGCTCAGATGCCAGAGGAACCTCTCCTAGAAAACAACTGTGAATGCCCCCCCCTGATTAGTTGGAGTCTGGAGGAGGTTCAGCCTCAACAAAAAGAGCCCCATTTAGAAGTGTAACTTCACTGGAGGTTAATAACTGGGTTTGATGGCAATGTCTTTCCATGGAATCTCTGGATTGCTTCGAGTGTATTTACGTGGTGAAGAAAATTGTCTCGGTGCACAAAACCTGGATGAAATGTATGTGGAACTCTGTTATTGGAAGCAGCTGCAATTCATTGTGGCTGCAGATCTGTGCATAAACAGCCCTGGGATTCACGCCTGGGCCTGCAGCACTCCCTGGTGGAGCCTGGTGTTATAGCAACTGATTACCAAGACCTTTGCAGCCAATTTAATGTGAGTGGCACATAGTGATATGTAGATACTATAGAACTGTGAGCATTCGTCTATTTAAATGGAGGGTGGAAGAGAGAAGAAGCATTACAAGGAGTTACTATGGGATGGGTGTACTCTCTCGGGTTAAAGATGCTATGTAAATGCAAGCTGTTGTCTTAATACAGCAAAAATCTTCACCGGAAACAAAAAAACTTAAGACCAAGCAGTGGTGGGGAAGGGTTGGGGCAGTTGAGCAAAGGAGAGGTCAAGCGTGTAGGTTTTCAGGAGACTTTAAGACCTGGGCGGCCATTGATTTGGGAGTTAGATGTTGTCTTCTAATGTTCCAAGTGTATATTGAAAGAAAGGTCTTGCATTTTAGCGCCTTTCGCAACCTCGGGACGTCCCAAAGCACTTTACACAGGAACAGGAGGAGGCCATTCAGCCCCTCAAGCCTGTTCCGCCATTCAATGAGATCATGGCTGATCTACGACCTAACTCCATCTACCTGCTTTTGTCCCATATCCCTTAATACCCTTTGGTAAACAGAAATCTATCAATCTGATTTAAAATTAACAATTGACCCCCCAGCATCAATTGTCGTTTGCGGAAGAGAGTTCCAAACTTCTACCACCCTTTGTGTAGAAGTGTTTCCTAACTTCACTCCTGAAGGGTCTGGCTCTAATTTTTAGACTATGGCCCCTAGTCCTAGACTCCCCAACCAGCAGAAATAGTTTCTCTCTATCTACCCTATCTGTTCCCCTTAATATCCTGAAAACTTCGATCAGATCATACCGTCTAAATTCCAGGGAATACAACCCCAGCTTGTGTAATCTCTCGTAACTTAACCCTTGGAGTCCGAGTATCACTCTGGTAAACCTACGCTGCACTCCCTCCAAGGCCAATATATCCTTCCTAAGGTGCGGTGCCCAGAACTGCTCCCAGTGCTCCAGGTGTGGTCTAACCAGGGCTTTGTACAGCTGCAGCATAGCTTCTACAGCCAACGAAGTACTTTTTTGAGTGGAGTTACTATATTGTAATGTAGGAAACAGGGTAGACAATTTGTGCACAGCAAGCTCCCACAAGCAGCTGTGAGATGATGACCAGATAATGTTTTTAGGTGTTGACATCCTGAGGTCATGAAAGGAGCTATATAAATGCTTTTTTTCAGTCTTCCTAAATGAGTTGTATGCTGGTTATGTGTAGGTTCTGCTCGCAACCTGTTTGCGACCAAGTCTCGTGGCAGGAATATCTTCAGCTCACTCTTCTGCTGCTTCCCCGCTCGGAATGGCAGCCAGTTTCCAGAAGGTTCCGAGCACCCAGTCCCATCAGAGGAAAGTAGCACTGTTTTCAAGGCAAGTACACCTGCTCCTTCTGGTCTCTTGTCCCTGTGTCTCTTTTTCTCTTTCCCACCCCGCTGCCAGTTTCCTTCCCTCCTCCTCTCCTGAAGGTGCTGACTCTGGCTTTGTGGACACTGGTACCTCACCCAAGTGGCAAGCTATTCTACCACAGGAGGGAAGGGAGACATTCGAGCTGAGCCTGATCCTGTCCTGCCCCAGCAGAGATTGGCTAACTTTACACAGACTGGGATTGAGCCTGGGACCTTCTAGATCCAGACCCATAGAGGTTCACAGCACGAAAGGAGGCCATTCAGCCCATCGGTTCTGTCCCAGCACTTTGCTTAAGCAATCCAGAACTAATCCCACTGCCCCACTCTTCCCCTTAGCCCTGAATCAATCCCAAACTAATCCCACTGCTCCACTCTCTCTCCCTTAGCCCTGATCAATCCCAAACTAATCCCATAGCCCTGTATCAATCCCAAACGAATCCACTGCCTTGCTCTCTCCCCATCACCTTGTATCTTCCTCTCCTTGGAAATATTTATCCAATTTTCCCTTTAAAGGTACAATGGTCTTTGCCTCAACCACTCCGTGACAAAGCATTCCATGCTCCAACAGCCCTCTGTGTAAAGACATTTCTCCTAGCCTCTCTCCCCACTTCCTTAGTGACCATTTTAAATTGATGACCTCTCACCATTGACTCCCCACCAAGAGGAAATCGGCTTCCTTGTATCGCCCTATCAAAAGCCTTTGTAATTTTAAAAACCTCCTTTTGGCCTTCTCTGCTCCAGTGGGAACAATCAGTGCTTTGGCCAGGACACTGGGGAGAACTCCCCTGCTCTTTGAATAGTGCTGTGGGATCTTTTATATTCACTTAAGCGGGCAGACGGGGCCTTGGTTTAATGTCTTCCCCCAAAAGACAGCACCTCTGACAGTGCAGCACTCACTTGGCACTGCCCCTCTGACAGCGGCGCTGCCTGTCCGACAGTGCGGCGCTCCCTCAGTTCTGCACTGGGAGTGTCGGCACTAGTTATGTGCTCAAGTCTCGAGTGGGGCTTGAACCCATGACCTTCTGATTCCGAGGCGCGAGTGCTGCCCACTGAGCCACAGTTGACGGCATCACCAGGCATTCCTGAGTAGAATCCATACTTCAAATCAGACAACTCGTCCATTTTACTGTATTGTCTTTACATTTGAAATTGACTTGAGCTTTTTTTTATCTTTCTTTCCCCCAAACAGTCTAACCTGCCGCAAGTTCTCCAGTGCCAGTACTCCCGGGTATGTGTCTCGCTGCTGCACTAAGTGGAGCCTTTCTGCTATCTGTATATCTTCACTGATCTGATGCAGAGTCCCCCAGCATTCTGAATGCTGAAATGTAGGAGGCTTTAATTCTGCTGTACTGTGTACCACCCACCTCTTGAAGAATTATGAAACTTTCAGTGCCGGACCGTGAGTGAGCACGCCCAATCGATGTTGCATTGTGGGTAGCCTGATGCCAGCAATTTCTTTCTAGTGAGAATTTTTGGGAGCTTGCCAAAGTCCTCTGTCCCTCAAACACTGCACTAAAACAGACAAACCCGAGGCCCATAGGTGACTGGACTGGGCCATGTTCCATTTATCTCCGAGCTTCAGAAACCCAAATCCCAGCTACACTTTTAGAAGGGGGGCCCTTTTTAACTAAGTGCCCTTGCCATAATTTCATGGCCACCTTGGTTTTCATGGCTGGATGCTTGTTTTATTCCTTCCAGTTTCATATGAGAAATGAAGGACAAGAAAAGACCCACTGGTCCATCCAGACTGTCCCATATGTTGTGATGCCCTGTGCATCATGATGCATACACTCCCACCTGTAATCTATGTAATGTCATCTCTAGGAAGAGACTAAGAACCCAGGCCAATTGCGGGGGGGGGGGGGGGAGAATCAGTAAAATTCCTCTCTGACTCCCTTAGGCGATTGAAATGAGTCCAGGGAGACCACCTCATTCTCTGTGTTCCTGGTTTATGGACGCCAGGAGCCCTCTGAGATCTTGTCCAAGTGACCACTCTTGGGGTGTGAGCCTAGACTATGGGAGGCATCGAAGGCAGGCTCGATCCTGCATTCACCCAACATCTACACACCATCCGTGGTCACTGGGACAGTAATCGGGAGTAGGAACATCAGCTGGCTCCTGTGTTTTCCACCCAGCCCCTTTTTTATCTGATCTCTCAAACTCTGTGTGCAGATCAGGGACTGACCCTGGGACATTCTGGTCTGTATAGCTCAGGGTGGTGATCTTGCGTACTGAGTCATTAGGGGAGCTTAGGAGTGGAATCTTGTGTTGTTCACAAACCCGTTTAAGCACAATCTAGGGCTTGAGGTGGAGGTTTTGTCAGAATAAAGGACCCATTAGGATGGCTGTTTCTTGCGTGTCGGCACACCCTGTCAAGAGGTGACTTTAGCTGGACGTTTTTAAAAGACCTGAATTCTGTGTTGATGTAAATGTGTGAGGTACTGTGAAAGATTTTGTGCGTGTTCTGCTTGTATTTTGCTCTGAACCTGGCTGCTTGCTTGACCACTTATTAGGCGTCCACAAAGTTTGCCTGAAAGACATCCTCTATAGGCTGTTAAGGTTAAATCAATGCTGTACTATCCTTCACTTAAATACAGTGGTTGACAATGGGGGTAGATTTTATTTTTTTAACCACCTGGGTGTTTGGCATCGCCAGGATGGAGCGCAGAATATGGCGGAGAGGGTCGCACGCCAATAACTACCTGCCGAATGTTCCTTCCATTCATTTTAACCAGAGGAGAAGCCGGGCGGTTTCTGTTATCGTCGTGCGATCTTCCCATCAGACGCTGCTTTCTGTGCTCCGCCCGGGAGGTAAAGGTGAAAATCTACCCTAGGGCCGCCTCCAGGTGGCAAAGAGCATTCAAAACACTCATCGTTCACCTATAGGTCCTGGGTTCAAACCCAGTCTCTCTTTCTTTGCATCTCTTTCGCTCTCACTTTCTCTCTTTTTTTCCCCCCACCATGTTAACATTCCCTGCCATACAGTGAGCACTCTTAACTTGCCCACTGCACCGGGTTTATTTTAAATTGTATTGTTTTCTCCTCAGATTCCAGACACTTGCCTTCTGCCCAAGATCGAGGCACAGGTCGCAGGAAGGTTTTGTCTTGTCATTGATTTAGATGAGACATTGATTCACAGTTCCTTCAAGGTGAGGACAGTAGCTTAGTCCCTGAGCCCCACAGGACAGTCTGTGGTGAGTTTACGGATCTCCATCGAAACATAAAAATATAGAAAAATAGGAGCAGGAGTAGGCCATTCAGCCCTTCGAGCCTGCTCTGCCATTCAATATGATCATGGCTGATCCTCTATCTCAATACCATATTCCTGCTCTCTCCCCATACCCCTTGATGCCTTTTGTGTCTAGAAATCTATCTATCTCCTTCTTAAATATATACCATTTGCCTTCTTAACTGCTTGCTGCACCTGCATGTTTGCTTTCAGTGACTGGTGTACAAGGACACCCAGGTCCCTTTTGTACATCAACATTTCCCAATCTATCACCTTTTAAATAATACTCTGCCTTTCTGTTTTTCCTACCGAAGTGAATAACTTCACATTTATCCACGTTATACTGCATCTGCCATGTATTTGCCCACTCGCTCAATTTGTCGAAATCGCCTTGAAGCCTCTTTGCATCCTCCTCACAACTCACAATCCCACCTAGTTTCATGTCATCAGCAAACTTGGAAATATTACATTTGGTTCCCTCATCCAAATCATTGATATATATTGTGAATAGCTGGGGCCCAAGCACTGATCCCTGCGGTACCCCACTAGTCGCCACCTGCCACCCCGAAAAAGACCCATTTATTCCTACTCTCCGTTTCCTGCCTGTTAACCAATTTTCAATCCATGCCAGTATATTACCCCCAATCCCATGTGCTTTAATTTTGTACACTAACCTCTTATGTGGGACTTTATCAAAGGCCTTCTGTAAATCCAAATACACCACATCCACTGGTTCTCCCTTATCTAGTCTACCAGTTACATCCTCAAAAAACTCCAGTAGGTTTGTCAAACACTATTTCCCTTTCATAAATCCATGTTGACTTTGTCTAATCCCGTTGATATTTTCTAAGTGTCCTGTTATCACATCCTTTTATAATAGACTCTAGCATTTTCCCTACTGCTGATGTTCGGCTAACCGGTCTGTACTTCCCTGTTTTCTCGCTCCCTCCTTTTTTAAATAATGGGGTTACATTTGCCACCCTCCAATCTGCAGGAACTGTTCCATAATCTATAAAATTTTGGAAGATGACAACCAATGCATCCACTTTTTCCATGGCTACCTCTTTTAGTACACTGGGATGCAGATTATCAGGCCCTGGGGATTTATCTGCTTTCGGTCCCATTAATTTCTCCAGCACTTTTTTTACTAATACTAATTCCCTTTAATTCCTCCTTCTCACTAGACCCTTGGTTCCCTAGCATTTCTAGGAAGTTATTTGTGTCTTCTTCCGTGAAGACCGAACCAAAGTATTTGTTTAATTGCTCTGCCATTTCCTTGTTCCCCATTTATAAATTCTCCCATTTCTGACTGTAAGGGACCTACATTTGTCTTCACTAATCTTTTTCGTTTTACATACTTGTAGAAGCTTTTACAGTCTGCTTTTATATTCCTTGCAAGTTTACTCTCGTACTCTATTTTTCCCCTCTTAATCAATCTCTTGGTCCTTTTTTGCTGAACTCTAAACTGCCCCCAATCCTCGGGCTTGCTACTTTTTCTGGTAACTTTATATGACTCCTCTTTGGATCTAATACTATCCTTAATTTCTTTTGTTAGCCATGGTTGGGCCGCTTTTCCTTTTGTGTTTTTGCGCCAGAAAGGAATGTATAACTGTTGCAATTCATGCATTCGTTCCTTAAATGTTAGCCATTGCCTATCCACCATCATGCCTTTTTAATGAAGCTCCCCAATCTATCATAGCCAACTCCCTCCTCATACCTTCATAGTTTCCTTTGTTTAGATTTAGGATCCTAGTTTCGGATTGGACTACTTCACTTTCCATCTTAATTAAGAATTCTATCATGTTATGGTCACTCTTCCCTAAAGGACCCTGCACAACAAGATTATTAATTAACCCCTTCTCATTGCACAATACCCAATCTAGGATAACCTATTCCCTGGTTGGCTCCTCAACGTACCAAAAACCAGAGTGCTGGTGCAGGTGTTCCAATTGTCTACAGCCTTCCTTGGGTTAGGGAGAGGAAATCAGTCAGCCAGGCTTCCCACTCCTCCAAAAAAATACTTGTGTTTATATGACGCTCTTCTCCTGTATACTGGAAGGGGACTGTCGCCCAGGGAACTGTATCCCAGTGAGGGAGGGCGGGGGGGACAGTAGAAAAAAGAAAATGGGAGAAACTCCCGTCCCCACTGAAAATGGAGGATTCAACTGTAGGTGTAGCTGTAGGAAAAAGACCTGTTGATCTGGCAAATCTTGCTGACTTCCCTTCTGGAAATGACACTAACTGGTGCAGCAGATAGCGAGTCTGTCAACTTTCAGTGGTCAACATTTCCTCCCCCGGCCCGGCTGTGACGCTGACTGTTGCTGGGCTGTGGCTCCACGGGTTCAGGCCGTAACCTCGCCCAAGCAGCCATGCTTCACGCACGAGTCTAGACGCTGATTGTTGGGTGAGCTGTCCGACCAATAGGAGCCATCGTGGTTGCACTCGCCCAACACTTGCTTTCTCCGGCAAAGTTGCTGAATCGTAGTCCAGTCCAGTCTGGGAAACTGGCCAACTGTCCTGCTCCCACTGATGCCCCAGCTCCAGTCAGCTAACTTGTCGGGAGACCATGCATTGGACACGTGGGGGAATCCCCGACAAAGCCAGGATTCGGACTTTATCGAACCAAAGCCCTTTGTAAGAATTCCTAAACCTTGCGTTTGTGGCGACCTTTGTTGTAATTTGGACGGTACAGAGGGTGTGTTGCTGGGGGTTACCGCGCACAAGTTCTGTTAACCTGACTCTGTCTCGCTGTTTCAGCCAATCAGCGATGCTGACTTCATCGTCCCTGTCGAAATTGAGGGGTCGACGCAACAGGTGAGGAACTGCTCGGTTTACATTCTCACGAAATCACCTTCCAAGATTCTCCGCTGCTGTTAGGAATGTGACTTTTGTAATAATATGGACACTGGCTGCAGTCCTGGGCCTGTATGCCAAGGATGAATTCCTGGGCACTGCATGCTGGCACGAACTAGGCATGGGGATCGTTCCCCTGCGCCAGTCTTCAGGGATTAAAGATTAATTTCCTGGACACTGCCACGAGCAAAACCATGGAGAAAAATCATAGGGGCATTAAATAAATGGTTTTATTTTAGTTCTAAAAATATTGGAGTTGAGGGGGGTGGAAGGCAGGACGGGGTGTTGGAAGTGGGAGGTCATGTGATGAAAGCTCCAGGAATACATCCAGCCCTAGAGGAGGGGGATGGGCGGAGGCGAGCGGGGGTCAGCTCTGGTCTTCAGCACTGCTGTGGAGCTGCTCCGTCCTGCTCCACATTTCAGTTAAAAAAAAATTTAAGTACCTTTATGGTGGTGGCCTTTAATGACTGCCAGTTAGGCCACAAATAGACCTGGTTTTCCTGAACACAGCAGGCCCGGCACTGGCAGTGTTCAGGGCATACCAATTTCGGGAAGGGGGCCTCAAAAACATGTCTGGGCCTTTTTTTTAATTTGTGTATATATGCAAAGGGCCTAACGCCCGTTTCAGGTACAGGCCCTGGACACTTTTTCTGCCTTTATCAATATGGTAAGTGGTGCACTTCCGTCGCAAAATGTGTGCGCGCCCTGCCTGCCATATTGGACACTTGGGCGCCTGTTTCTCGCCTGTAAAACGGGCAACACGTCGACCAATTTTTCTGCCTCTCTTCAGGGGAATGGCTGGAAACCTCCTGGCTGCTCTACGCCATAGTGGGAGTAATATTTTGCATTTGATGATTTTTGTTTACTTGAAGCCTTATTTTTCAGCAAGTGGTGAGCTGGATTCTGTCTGAATTAGAGTCTGGCTGTGGCCTGCTTCAAGTAATCCAGGATAGGCTGTGTTAGTTTAAGTTGGCCTATTCTCGATGACTTGTTTCAGGAGATGGTCTGCTTCACATCTGCAAGGATTGCCACATGCTCTGCCTTATTCTTCTGCAGTTATCGGACACTCTGCATGTAGGAGAGAGAGGCTGGAAGGTCATGCAGAGCAGGAAATGGCCTGGAGCTATCTGAATTGGGGGGTGCGGAGCAGAGAGGAAGGGAAGAGAGCTAATCATGTTCTTGCATCCAGTGGGAAACATGCATGTTCTGTCCATCTTGTGCCAGACCACCAGCAAAAATAGTGCAGGTCCAAATTACCTCAGCAAATACTTTCCTTCAGTAAAGCAAAGTAACTCTCCCAGCTCTTGGCACACCTCTCCCTCCCCTGAAAGGTAGGATTACTAAAGGCTTTATGGGTCATGACCTTTCACTTCTGGGTAAACAGACAACCACAGTACTGAGCAGTGGGTCCCAGATTGTTGATATGGTAGGGGGGGGGTGATGGGGAGGGGTTATGGTTGTGCTAGGTCCAGTGCTGTTTCTAATTGTCCTGTGTGTTCCTTCTTTCAGGTGTATGTGTTCAAGAGGCCTTACGTAGACAAATTTCTTCAAAGAATGGGAGAACTGTTTGAATGTGTGCTATTTACAGCCAGTTTAGCAAAGGTACCCCTTCCCTTCTAGTGGCACTGAGCTGGTTAAGCCGAAGAGCTTCATTTTACAAAAACCGTGAAAGAGGAATCTTCCAGAATTGGAATATGTAATTATTCCTCTCATTACCTAATTTCTCTTGCCATCCAGTGGCTAGTTGCTAGACCTCAGCCAGGGGCTCGCCGTAGCCAGTCACTCCCTGGAACAGTCCCACAGTGACCTGATATCCTCTCTTGCACTTCACCCTGAACACTCGTTGGTCCTTGACCTCCTGAGGCTGCCGGGACTGCATATCTTGCACACAGACCCCTAACGTCAGTTGGCTGTGAGTCCTGCTTGCTTTTTTTCATGGCAACATAACCGGATGTGTAAGGGTCAAGGGTAATGTCCTGGATGATGATTAGGCCTGACTTTATGATGGCTTGGTTTGATCAGCATCAAATTCTGCTCACATTGAACAAAACTGAACCATTCCAAGATGGATGCAAATTATTTCATTATCGGAACGACTATTAAAGGAGTGTCTTCTACTAAATGTGTTTAAATATTACTAAACGAGATGTGTGCATACATTATTGGTGTTTGTTACCACTGCCTTATGTTTTAATGTGAATCAGCCTGGGAGCAGCCATTTTGTATCGTGTCCCTAATATGACATCACAGCGTCTTGTTCGCTAGTGACTGCTGCTCATAGTCCAATACAACGCTGAGGGATAATTTGAACCCTGTAGGCACCCATACTGAAACTACCACTCGATCATGGTTATGATGAACAGTGACAACTGATTAGGGTTAAAGTCCTGCCTACTTTTTAAAGTGGGCGTGAAGAGAGAGAAACGCCATAAATGTCTACATTTGAGAAGCAGGATGTCCCCTAACTCTTGACATATTGTTAGTTCCCAAGTTTACTGTGAAATACTTGCTGCTGCTGTTGTGCCGTCTTCCCCCGTACCTGTTCCTAATCCAACCCCATACCTTGGTTCCTCAGTACGCTGACCCTGTGACCGATTTGCTTGACAAATGGGGTGTATTCCAAGCCCGACTCTTCAGGGAATCCTGTGTTTTCCATCAGGGAAGTTATGTCAAAGACCTCAGTCGTCTGGGCCGAGACCTGAACAAAATCATCATTATCGACAATTCACCTGCGTCTTATATCTTCCACCCATACAACGCGGTAAGTACAGGGGCTTGTGACAGTCTGCTTTTGAAAGAACTTGCATTTCTCCAGCGCCTTTCACAACCTCGGGACGTCCCAAAGTGTTTTACAGCCAATGAAGTACTTTTTTTTGAAGTGTAGTCACTGTTGTAATGTAGGAAACACAGCAGCCAATTTGTGCACAGTAATGACCACACAGTCAGTTTGTTTTTTTTTGGTGTTGGTTTAGGGATAAATATTGGTCAGGACCAATGTTCCCTTTAAGCCGTGTAGCGCTCTGTAGGTCCCGCGCAGCCGGTGAGCTGGCTTTTAAATCGAAAACCACGCATGCACGGAATTTTGACTGGCTTGTGCAGCTCGTTTAAAGGGGTTGTGCGGGCCAAAACAAAATTTGAGGGAACATTGGTCAGGACACCGGGGAGAACTCCCCTGCCCTTCTTCAAATGGCGCTGTGGGATTTTTTTTATGTCCACCTGAGCGGACCGACGGGGCCTCGGTTTAACGTCTCATCCAAAAGACTGCACCTCCACCAGTGCAGCACTCCCTCAGTTATGCACTAGGAGTGTCAGCCCAGATTTTATGCTCAAGTCTCTGGAGTGGGACTTGATCCCACGACCTTCTGACTCCGGCTAACCACTGAGCCAAGGCTGACTCCTATGCACCACCTGCTGCACTACTGAGCTATAATGATTAGGAAGATCCCACGATCAGTCCCTGCTCTTTTCTAAGCGCCCCTCCAGTGGGGCGCTACAGTTAACCACAAGTCCCCTTTGGGTTAGGGAGGGGGAGGGCAATCCGCCAGGGTCCTGATTGCAGTCCAGTGACCGCCAATGGAAAGTGCACACGTGTGGTGGTTGGGTGAGGTCCGGATCGGCTTTGCTGTGGTACTCCTCCACAGTCGAATAGCCTGCCAGCAATCACCATCAAGCTCCCATGAAGACCAGTCAGTAGGGTCAAAGGCTGCCTGTGGAACTGGACCCCAGCAAGAGGAGGTGGGGGCGAATGAAACCGTTTTGAGCTTGGCTCCAACTTTTGACGTCCTTTCAGCTCTTCTATTTCCTCAACAGCTCCAGAGCATATGTGATCGCTTCTATATGACGCACAGAATTATTTATTACAAGAACCTTTATGCAGTGAAATTCTCTCATGCAAATACCTGCAGCGACAGGGGAAAATAATTCAAATCTGAAGCTGGGAGGTGAAATGAAATAAGCTGAATCCATTTTTTTGAAAATAAGTATCAAGGAAGAAAGGCAATTCAATATGGCCATATCTTCATGCTCATGGTAACAATGTGGTTGCTCGGATACCAGAAGTATAATCTTTTGTTTTTATAATGCAATGGGCGCAGAGCTCCCTTTATTGACTCAGTAAAAGCACTGCTTGTAGTGTTACTGCACTACACAGACCCAGGTTCAATTTCCTGGTCTGTTGTTAAGCTGACCTCCGTACTGGGAGTGTTAGTCATCCTTTGGTGAGGGAGTGGGTGAATTGGCCAGAATACCTGCTCCTGATCACTATCTAGTGACCCCTGCAGCAAATGTATATTTGTCTGGAGGTTGGGTGGAGATGGGGATGAACTCTGATGCGATGCCCACACAGTCGCATAGCATGCAGCCACTCCCTGTTGAGGCTTGCACATGGTACATTCATCAGGGTGATGTAGCAGAGGCTACCTGTTACTCTGGGACTGCAGCCAGTTGTAAGTCCGTGAATTCAAGAGGAGGAGGAAAAGGTGAGTAAATCTGTGGTGTGGGAGGGGGGAGAGAGAGAGAAAGGAAATGCAGCATGTCTTGATTTTTTTCTCTCCTTTTGATAGGTGCCAGTAACATCCTGGTTTGATGACCTGTCTGATACCGAGTTACTCAGTCTAATCCCTGCCTTTGAGGGACTCAGCCAAGCAGAGGATGTCTACACTGGTCTGGAGCAACTGAAGCCAAGCTAGCGAAAAAAAGAGACAGACCACCAGCATTCATAGCACCAGCTCACAATAATCTGCATTCTGATTGGTTCTCCAAGGTATAGGATGTCATGACGATGGGCTTCACTAATTAGATTTGGGACGGGAGGAGAAGAAAATGCAGAAAGTACAGAGGAGCACTTTCTCACAGAATGGAATGGACTCTCAGGAGATGTACATGTTATGCCTGTCCAAACCTTAGTGCCTAATATCAACATTTGTAGCACTGGGATAGGATGAACCTTTATCAGGTTGAATACATTGAAGCAATTATTTTTTACAGGTGCATCTGGGCACTCGGAACTGCTCCTTTTTAAAATCCCCATACCACTTTGTTCCTGTGCCATATACATATAAAAATGCCATGTCTCCTTTTTAGGCACAAGAAAGATGCACAAATATGATCCTTTTATATAACTTTGTTTCACTGAATGCAAGCTATTGAAAAAACACCTAGACTGTAAATAAATAAAATGGATAATGCACTTTTTTAAATAACTCACTGAAAATGACCATGCAATTCTAGAAAATGGCTGCCAATCATGTGTTTTATTCTAATTTTTAATAACTGCAGAAAATCCAACATTACACAAATTAGTGTACACTTTTTTAAAACTGAATCTTAAAATCAAAGCTTTTGAGATGGTTTTTGTATGGGGGTTGGTGTTGGGGTGTTTCTGGATCTGCCTGCATGTTCTGGGCAGTAGGGAATCTATTTTGGAAATAGAAGATTGAATGTTGGCTTCTCTGGCTCCTACTGCAGAGCAGTTGCTAGGCTTTCAAAATGAAGGGGATGAAACACTCAACTGATCTTGGAAAAAGTCGATGGTTCATTTGCAGAGAGCTTCTCTAAAATGGTGTTGTTGCCTTCAAGTTACCAATAAGCTGGATGGCAACCGTTTAATGTATACCTCAGACCTTGTTTTTCTCTTTTTCCCCCCCCCCCCGCTCCCCTTCTCTTGATGTCCTTAAATTAACCTCGCGGGTGACTTGGATGAGAGACATGAGCAAAAACTTCCCTCGAGGTAGTCTTCCTATTTTGTCTCCAATTATATACTTTTTTTTAAATGTTTAAGCGAGAGACTGGGTGGTGCCTTATCTTTAGTATCCTTCCACATTGAGAACCTGGGTTTGGAGTCCTGCCCAGACGGAGGTGACTTCTCTCATGGCTGGTAAGAGTCTTCAGTGCAATGAGGTTGACCGTAACCAGCTAATTCCCAGTGGTTCGGAAGCCCGAGCTCGCAAACGCACAATTTGACAGGAATCGTGCAATCTCACTCTGGTCACAAGATAGTTCTTCTCCCAAAGGAACACTACAGTGGATCTTCCCTCTGCACTCCAGTTATCGGCCCTCCTGGTTATTTTTCCTTGTTGCCCTACTGCTTTTGTTATTGTGTTTCATCGCGCCTAGGTGAATAAAACAACATTTTTGTTCTGTGTTGTACTTGTCTTCGTTCTGGGTGCGATGGGATTGTTGTATCGAACGTCTATGACCAAGACAGGGGAGCACCTTGATTATCCCACCGATTTCCATTCCCTACCAGGAGGACTGGCCTTCAGCATAGAGACATAGAAACAGGCCATTCGCCCCAGTCTGTTGGCATTTACCCTCCACACAAGCAAATAGTTCTAATCACATCTTGCCATCTTCATCACCTTTTCCTTCATCTACCTATCCAATCTAATCTTGAATGTTGGCATAGCCACCTCTTTTAGAACCCTAGGATGTAGGCCGTCCGGTCCAGGGGATTTGTCAGCTCTATTAATTATGTTAAGTTCCTCACCCTCATTAGACCCTTGGTTCCCCACCATTTTTGATATGCTTTTTGTGTCTTCTACTGTGAAGACTGATACAAAATATTTGTTTAATGTTTCTGCCATTTCCTTATACCCCATAATAATTTCTCCTGCCTCAGCCTCTAAGGGGCCTAGATTTTGTACTCCAGTCACTGTAAATAAGTTTCTCCAGCCCTCTTCTAAATCTCTTGCATTTAATCCTGTATCTATGGCCCCTCGTTCTGGAGCAACCTGAACTGAGCATCGGTGAGCTCCGGTTCGGAATTGAGCGGAGCTGTAAATTGAATCTGCGTTTTCCCACTCTGCAGAATTTGAAATTAGTAATCGTTCCTAGAGGGTGATGCAGCGAAATATACTGGCATGGATTGAACATTGGTTAACAGACAAGAAACAGAGTAGGAATAAATGGGTCTTTTTCGGGGTGGCAGGCGGTGACTAGTGGGGTACCGCAGGGATCAGTGCTTGGGCCCCAGCTATTCACAATATATATCAATGATTTGGATGAAGGAACCAAATGTAATATTTCAAAGTTTGCTGACGACACAAAACTAGGTGGGATGCTGAGGAGGATGCAAAGAGGCTTCAAGGCGATTTAGACAAGTTGAGTGAGTGGGCAAATATATGGCAGATGCAGTATAATGTGGATAAATGTGAAGTTATCCACTTCGGTAGGAAAAACAAAGGTAGAATATTATTTAAATGGTGATAGATTGGGAAATGTTGATGTACAAAGGGACCTGGGTGTCCTTGTACACCAGTCACTGAAAGCAAACATGCAGGTGCAGCAAGCAATTAGGAAGGCAAATGGTATGTTGGCCTTCATTGCAAGAGGATTTGAGTACAGGAGCAAGGATGTCTTACTACAGTTATACAGGGCCTTGTTGAGACCACACCTGGAGTACTGTGTGCAGTTTTGGTCTCCTTACCTAAGAAAGGATATACTTGCCATAGCGGGACTGCAACGAAGGTTCACCAGACTGATTCCTGGGATGGCAGGACTGTCGTATGAGGAGAGATTGAGTCGACTAGGCCTGTATTCACTCGAGTTTAGAAGAATGAGAGGGGATCTCATTGAAACGTATAAAATTCTGACAGGACTAGACAGATTGGATGCAGGGAGGATGTTTCCCCTGGCTGGGGGAGTTGAGAATGAGGGGTCACAGTCTCCGGATACGGAGTAGGACATTTAGGACTGAGATGAGAAGAAATTTCTTCACTCAGAGGGTGGTGAACCTGTGGAATTCTCCACCACAGAAGGCTGTGGAGGCCAAGTCACTGAATATATTTAAGAAGGAGATAGATAGATTTCTAGACACAAAAGGCATCAAGGGGTATGGGGAGAGAACGGGAATATGGTATTGAGAGAGAGGATCAGCCAAGATCATATTCATAGAATCATAGAAAGTTACAGCACAGAAGGAGGCCATTTCGGCCCATCGTGTCCGCGCCGGCCAACAAAGAGCTCTCCAGCCTAATCCCACTTCCCAGCTCTTGGTCCGTAGCCCTGCAGGTTACAGCATCCCAAGTGCACATCCAAGTACTTTTTAAATGTGGTTAGGGTTCCTGCCTCTACCACCCTTTCAGGCAGTGAGTTCCAGACCCCCACAACCCTCTGGGTGAAGACATTTCCCCTCAAATCCCCTCTAAACTTTCCACCAATTACTTTAAATCTGTGCCCCCTGGTTTTTGACCCCTCTGCTAAGGGAACTAGGTCCTTTCTATCCACTTTATCTATGTCCCTCTTAATTTTATACACCTCAATAAGGAAAACAGACCCAGCCTATCCAGTCTTTCCTCATAGCTAAGATTCTCTACTCCCGGCAACATCCTTGTAAATCTCCTCTGTACCCTCTCTAGTGCAATCACATCTTTCCTGTAATGTGGTGACCAGAACTGCATGCAGTACTCTAGCTGAGGCCTAACTAGTGTTTTATACAATTGAAGCATAACCCCCCTGCTCTTGTATTCTATGCCACGGCTAATAAAGGCAAGCATTCCGTATGTCGTCTTAACCACCTTATCTACCTGGCCCGCTACCTTCAGGGATCTGTGGACATGCACTCCAAGGTCCCTTTGTTCCTCTATGCTACTCAGTGTCCTACCATTTAATGTGTATTCCCTTTCCTTGTTAGCCCTCCCCCAAATGCATTACCTCACACTTCTCCGGATTGAATTCCATTTGCCACTGTTCTGCCCACCTGACCAATTTATTGATATCTTCTTGCAGTCTACAGCTTCCTTCTTCACTATCAACCACACAGCCGATTTTAGTATCATCTGCAAACTTCTTAATCATACCCCCTATATTCAAGTCTAGATCATTGATATATACCACAAAAAGCCAGGGACCCAGTACTGAGCCCTGCAGAACCCCACTGGAAACAGCCTTCCAGTCACAAAAACACCCATCAACCATTACCCTCTGCTTCCTGTCTCCGAGCCAGTTTTGAATCCAACTTGACACTTTGCCCTGGATCCCATGGGCTTTTAACTTAGGGTTCCACATGGCAGACTGGTCACTATCAAAAGCCTTGCTAAAGTCCATATATACTACATCAAACACATCAACCCTCCTTGTTACCTCCTCAAAAAATTCAATCAAGTTTGTCAGGCACGACCTTCCCTTAACAAATCTGTGCTGACTATCCTTGATTAATCCGTGTCTTTCTAAATGAAGATTTATCCTGACTTCAGAATTCTTTCCAATAATTTTCCCACCACCGAGGTTATGCTGACTGGCCTGTAATTACTCGGTCTATCCTTTTCTCCCTTTTTAAACAAGGATACCACATTAGCAGTCCTTCAGTCCTCCGGCACCACACCTGAAGCCAGAGAGGATTGAAAATGATGGTCAGGGCCTCTGCTATTTCCCCTTTTGCTTCGCTTAACAGCCTGGGATACATTGAATGGCAGAGCAGGCTTGAAGGGCCGAATGGCCACCTACTGCTTCTATTTTTCTGTTTCTATGTTTGATAGTGAATTTGACTGTCAAAGTAACTGGCATCCTGTTGAAAGAATAGATTTTGCATATGTGAGATTTAGTGTAATAGATAAAGGGTGCTGAAGGTTACCTTATAGTATTTGCAAAATACAATTAGAATGTTTTTTACATTGATTCCTGAGATGTGGGTGTTGCTGACATTTATTGGCCATCCCTAGTTACCCTTGAGAAGGTGGTAATGGGCCTTTTTCTTGAACCGCTGCAGTCCCGTGTGGTGAAGGTGCTCCCACAGTGCTGTTAGGGAGGGCGTTCCAGGATTTTGACCCAGCGACGATGAAGGAACGGACGATATATTTCCAAGTCAGGATGGTGTGTGACTTGGAGGGGAATTTGGAGGTGGTGGTGTTCCCATGCGGCTGCTGCCCTTGTCCTTCTCGGTGGAAGAGGTTGTGGGTTTGCGAGGCGCTGCCGAAGAAGCCTTGGCGAGTTGCTGCAGTGCATCTTGTAGATGGTACACACTGCAGCCACGGTGCGCCGGTGGTGGAGGGAGTGAATGTTTAAGGTGGTGGATGGGGTGCCAAGTGTTGGTTCCCTCACCGCCTTCTGCAAACCCAATCTGGCTGCTATATCCTTCAGGGCTTGGTCAGTGGTGGTACTCATCCCTCCCGCCAACCCAGAGTATATTCTGTGCCCTTGCTATCCTCAGTACTTTCTCCAAGTGGTGTTCAACATAGAGGAGTACTGATTCATCAGGGAGGGCGGTAGGTGGTCATCAGCAGGAGGTTTCCTTGCCCATATTTGTCCTGAAGCCATGCGACTTTATAGGAACAGAAATAGGCCGTTCAGCCCCTCGAGCCTGTTCCGCCATTCAATTAGATCATGGCTGATCTGTAACTCGACTCCATTCACCTGCCTTGGTTCCATATCCCTTAATACCCTTAGCTAACAAAACTTTATCAATTTTCAGTTGACCCCCAGCCTCAATTGCTTTTTGGGGGAGAGTGTTCCCGATTTCGACTATGCTTTGTGTTAAGAAGTGCCCCTGAATGACCTAGCTCTAATTTTAAGATTATGTCTCCTTGTTCTGGATTCCTCCGATACAGGAAATAGTTTCTCTGTGTCTACTCTTATCGACTCCTTTTAATCATTTTAAAAGCTTTGATTAGATCACTTTGATTTGAAGTGTAAATATAATCCCATACCTTGCCGGCACACTCTCCCCAATACACCTCAATTAGATCACTCCTTAATCTTCCATACGTGAGGGAATACAAGCCTAGTCTTTGCAACTGCTCCTCATAATATAACCATTTTAGTCCCGGTATCATTCTGGTGAATCTGCACTGAACCCCTTCCAAGGCCACTATCCTTCCTGAGGTGCGCTGTCTCAGGTGCCATCTATCAGATGAGATGTTAAAGGGAATAATTTGAAAGAAAGACTTGCATTTCTATAGCGCCTTTCACAACCTTGGAACGTCCCAAAACACTTTACAGCCAATGAAGTACTTTTTGAAGTGTGGTCACTGTTGTAATGTAGGCAAATAGCAATGTAATAATGACTGTTTTAGTGATGTTGGTTCAGGGATAAATATTGGCCAGGACACCGGGGATAACTCCCCTGCTCCTCTTCAAAAAAGTGCCTTGGGATCTTTTCCTACGTCTCATCTGAAAAACGGCACCTTCGACAGTGCGGCGCTCCCTCAGTACCGCCCCTCCGACAGTGCGGCGCTCCCTCAGTACTGCCCCTCCGACAGTGCGGTGCTCCCTCAGCACTGCCCCTCCGACAGTGCGGTGCTCCCTCAGTACTGCCCCTCCGACAGTGCAGCACTCCCTCAGTACTGCCCCTCCAACAGTGCGGCGCTCCCACAGTACTGCCCCTCTGACAGTGCGGTGCTCCCTCAGTACTGCCCCTCCAACAGTGCGGCGCTCCCACAGTACTGCCCCTCTGACAGTGCGGCGCTCCCACAGTACTGCCCCTCCGACAGTGCAGCACTTCCTCAGTACTGCCCCTCCGACAGTGCGGCTCTCCCTCAGTACTGCCCCTCCGACAGTGCGGCGCTCCCTCAGTACTGCCCCGCCAACAGTGTGGCGCTCCCTCAGTACTGCCCCTCCGACAGTGCGGCGCTCCCTCAGTACGGCCCCTCCGACAGTGCAGCGCTCCCTCAGTACCGCCCCTCCGACAGTGCGGCGCTCCCTCAGTACTGCCCCTCCGACAGTGCAGCGCTCCCTCAGTACTGCCCCTCCGACAGTGCGGCGCTCCCTCAGTACTGCCCCTCCGACAGTGCAGCGCTCCCTCAGTACCGCCTCTCCGACAGTGCGGCGCTCCCTCAGTACTGCCCCTCCGACAGTGCTGTGCTCCCTCAGTACTGCCCCTCCGACAGCATCAATACTGAGGGAGTGCCGCACTGAGAGTGTCAGCCTAGATTTTATGCTCAAACTCTGAAGCGGTACACAACTTTCTGACTGAGGCGAGAGTGCTACCCACTGAGCCATGGCTGATACCTTTGCTAGAACAACATTCTACTCCTAGCACCAAGACACAAAGGGTTAACACATGAATCGCTTTGGAGTTGGTTACAAACAAAGTTTGATGCAAATTATTTCTGACACAGCCATTGTGCATTGCAGAGCATAGCATGCAGCCCTGTTTCTTGACTACGGTCCAGTCTGTATTACACCCTGTTGCAGGAGTTAGAGAGAATGGAAATAATGTCACTATGACAAACAAGACATTAAATGTAAATAAAATATAAATTTAGCCTGATCATGGTTAATATGGCTATGGTGAAAGTCTGCTGCAGCTTCCTAAAGGTCTAAATCCCCCAGCTCTACTGTGGAACAGTGTGTACTGTAGCCATTGATGTGGAGATGGTTTGGGGCACTAGGATCAGACTCAACTACATCCGGAATGTGGGTTCAGTAATTTATCAAACGTTAGGATCCAAGTGGCCTGCAAGTGGGCATTTATCCATGTTAATTGTCCTCACTCTCTGAGGGAGGGAGGGTGAATGGAAATGATCGGCCACGAGCCCTGCCCCAATTCATGTACTTTCCAACAGGAGTGACTGGACATGTGTGGAAGTTGGTTGAGGACAGGATCGGGTGGGACTGTACGATAGCAAAATACTGCAGATGCTGGAAATCCGAAATAACAACAGAATATGCTGGAAAAACTCAGCAGGCCAGGCAACATCCGTGGAGAGAAAATAGAGTGGAGAGACTCTCGAGCCGTCTTTTGTCTCCACTAGTCCTATCACCATCTCGTCTCATTTTGAATACCTCTTAATGTCTCTTCTCTTTTGTTCTCTTCCAGCCTGGCCTTTTAATCTATTTCATTTCCTGTGCTTTTTCAGTCTTGACAAAGGGTTTGACCCGAAATGTTGACTCTATTTTCTCTCCGTGGATGTTGCCTGGCCTGCTGAGTTTTTCCAGCATTTTCTGTTGTTATTTCAGGTGGGACTGTGATGCCCCTGTAGTCAAATAGTCAGGTGACACTCACCACCTTGGCTCTCGCATGCAGGTTAGCCACTTGGGCAACATACTGGATAGTGGCTGAGGTCCTTGGGAATTGAGCCAGCACGAACCAGTGCCTTCAGAGAGGAGGAGAGAAAATTAGAGGGGTGGGGGGTGATGCTACCTGCTGGGGTCTAACTCAAAATTCTAAGCATTGAAATACATAAATTTGAATGTTATCTTTGTGCTACAGAGTAGAGTGTACAGAGGTAATATATATGAAAATTCCTCCATTTCTCCACATACTGACTCACCCTGGGATTCAGTGTTATCTGTTCTCTGTTGACACATACAAATAACAGCAGGTGCGTGAGACTTTATATTTACCAGTGGTTGGAATGAATGATGCAGCGGGTTCCATGTAGGAGTAAGATGGTTAGATCACAGCCCAGCCAGGCAATCCGCGTCTATACAACACACACTTGGATTGTTCGGCGGATGGACATCTTACTGGCCTGTTTTCCCCTTCCCATTCCCCAATTTTAGACAGGTCTGCTCCAGTACCATCACAAGTTGGCACGGCCACCTTCCATACTGCCTTCTGCCACTGTCCATAAATCTGAAAATGCCCAGCTTTTAGGCTGACTCTGTTTACAAATCCTAGAACACAGAAACAAAGGAAACGCGACAGGGAACAGTGATAGCTCCTTGTAGACATCGAAGGTTACGTGACAATTGTGTTTAAAGGGATTCGATAGGGTAGATATGGAGAAACTATTTTCTCTGGTGGGGGAATCCAGAACAAGGGGGCATAACCTTAAAATTAGAGCTCGGCCATTTAGGAGGGAAATCAGGAAGCACTTCTTCACAAAGGGTAGAGGAAATTTGGATATCAGCTAACTCATCGCAGGCCGGGGATGGAGCCTAGGCCTTTCCTGCTGTGTGTGGGGCTCAGTACCACACCGGGTGTGATCAGCTTACTTCAACACAGGCCGGGGAGGGAACCTGGGCCCTTCCTGTACCTGAGAGCATATTTTTCTCTGTGGAAAGTGGTGTTAGATACCTTCCCAGTTTAGTAAACACATTCTTCTTTAACTTGGCAACAACAACTTGTATTTATATAGCGCCTTTAACATAAGTAAAAGGTCCCAAGGCGCTTCACAGGAGTATTATAAGACAAACAAATTTGACACTGAGCCACATAAGGAGAAATTAGGGCGGGTGACCAAAAGCTTGGTCAAAGAGGTAGGTTTTAAGGAGCGTCTTAAAGCAGGAAAGAGAGGTAGAGAGGTTTAGGGAGGGAATCCTAGAGCTTAGGGCCTAGACAACAGAAGGCACGGCCACCAATGGTGGAGCGATTATAATCAGGGATGCTCAAGAGGGCAGAATTAGAGGAGCTCAGATATCTCGGGGTGGGGCAGGAGGAGATTACAGAGATAGGGAGGGGGGGCGAGGCCATGGAGGGATTTGAAAACCAGGATGACAGTTTTCAAATCGAGGCATTGCTTAACCGGGAGCCAGTGTAGGTCAGCGAGCACAGGGGTGATGGGTGAACGGGACTTGGTGCGAGTTAGGACACGGGCAGCAGAGCTTTGGATGACCTCAAGTTTACGTAGGGTAGAATGTGGGAGGCCAGCCAGGAGTGCGTTGGAATGGTCAAGTCTAGAGGTAACAAAGGCATGGATGAGGGTTTCAGCAGCGGATGAGCTGAGGCAGGGGCGGAGACGGGCGATGTTACGGAGATGGAAGTGGGCGGTCTTGGTTATGCCGCGGAGATGTGGTTGGAAGCTCATTTCAGGGTCAAATATGACACTAAGGTTGCAAACAGTGTGGTTCAGCCTCAGACAGATGTTAGGGAGAGAGACGGGGTCAGTGGCGAGGGAACGGAGTTTGTGGCGGGGACCGAAAACAATGGCTTCGGTCTTCCCAATATTTAATTGGAGAAAATTTCTGCTCATCCAGAACTGGATGTCGGACAAGCAGTCTGACAATTTAGAGACCGTGGAGGGGTCGAGAGAAGTGGTGGTGAGGTAGAGCTGGGTGTGGAAACTGACACTGTGCTCTCGGATGATGTTGCCAAGGGGCAGCATGTAGATGAGAAATAGGAGGGGGCCAAGGATAGATCCTTGGGGGACACCAAAGGTAACGATGCGGGAGCGAGAAGAGAAGCTGTTGCAGGTGATTCTCTGGCTACGATTAGATAGATAAGAACGGAACCAGGCGAGTGCAGTCTCACCCAGCTGGACGACGGTGGAGAGGCGTTGGAGAAGGATGGAGTGGTCAACCGTGTCAAAGGCTGCAGACAAGTCAAGAAGGACGAGGGGGGACAGTTTACCTTTGTCACAGTCACAAAGGATGTCATTTGTGACTTTGATGAGAGCCGTTTCAGTACTGTGGCGGGGCGGAAACCTGATTGGAGGGATTCAAACATGGAGTTGCGGGAAAGATGGGCACGGATTTGGGAGGCGACAACATGTTCAAGGACTTTGGAGAGGAAAGGGAGGTTGGAGATGGGGCGGTAGTTTGCAAGGACGGAGGGGTCAAGGGTTTTTTTTAAATGAGAGGGGTGATGACCGCAGATTTGAGGGAGAGGGGGACAGTACCTGAGGAGAGAGAACCATGGCTCACAGAGGAAAACGGAACCCCTGGGGAAGGTTTCTGCGGTGTGCTCTCTATTTCTAGGAAAACTCCTAGTGTCTGAAAGAACAGGTTTATGATTTCACTGGAGATTACAATCAGAGGAAATGTCCCTGGCCCCAGCCTGATCCTTGGCCCCAACACCAGCCTGACGTCCCAGTCTCCGTCTCCATCTCCGTCTCAGTCCTAGTTCCAGCCCCAGCCTGACCATCAGCTTGACTCCTGGCCCCAGCCTGACCCTCGGTCCCAACACCGGCCTGACCCCCGACCCCAGTCCCAGTCCTGGTCCCAGCCTGACTCCCGGCCCCAGCCTGACCCTCGGTCTCAACACCGGCCTGACCCCCGACCCCAGTCCCAGTCTCAGTCCTGGTCCCAGCCCCTGCCTGACTCCCGGCCCCAGCCTGACCCTCGGTCCCAACACCGGCCTGACCCCCGACCCCAGTCCCAGTCCTGGTCCCAGCCTGACTCCCGGCCCCAGCCTGACCCTCGGTCCCAACACCGGCCTGACCCCCGACCCCAGTCCCAGTCTCAGTCCTGGTCCCAGCCCCTGCCTGACTCCCGGCCCCAGCCTGACCCTCGGTCCCAACACCGGCCTGACCCCCGACCCCAGTCCCAGTCTCAGTTCTGGTCCTAGCCCCTGCCTGACTCCCGGCCCCAGCCTGACCCTCGGTCCCAACACCGGCCTGACCCCCGACCCCAGTCCCAGTCTCAGTTCTGGTCCCAACACCGGCCTGACCCCCGACCCCAGTCCCAGTCTCAGTCCTGGTCCCAGCCCCAGCCTGACCCTCGGTCCCAACACCGGCCTGACCCCCGACCCCAGTCCCAGTCCTGGTCCCAGCCCCAGCCCCAGCCTGACTCCTGGCCCCAGCCTGACCCTCGGTCCCAACACCGGCCTGACCCCCGACCCCAGTCCCAGTCTCAGTTCTGGTCCCAACCCCAGCCTGACCCTCGGTCCCAACACCAGCCTGACCCCCGACCCCAGTCCCAGCCCCAGCCTGACCACCAGCCCCAGCGCGGCTCAGTTCGCACCAGGCAGTCCACTCAACCAGTGAGCCACCAGATTAGGCTTAAGCCTTTCACTTTTAAGAATCCGAGAGGAATATTCTTGATAGATATAAAATCTTACATCGAGCACTCACCTGTCGCACTTCAAAATGTCTGAACAATAAAACAATAAAAGAAAGAAAGCCAGTTATTTTCCTGTTGGTTTTTCTGACCTAGATTACCTAGCCTCTTCCTGCACAAGCATCCTCTGATTATTGGCAATTACCCTCTCATTGACCTCAGGATATTGACTGCTTCACCCAATCCCCAACAGGGAATCCCTGAGCAGTGGTCTTAAAGGGACAGGCCAGCTTAGCCTCTGAGAGACAGCTGTGATTAAACACCCCAACCGGGCTTCTGACTACCTGTGAGCAATGCCACAGGAGATCAGCGAGCAGGAGAAATGAATGGCTTTGTGGACAATCATGTCGCTGAGAGTTCGAATTAATGGCTCCTTTTGTTCTCTCCTTTTGGATCCAAACAGAGATGAAAGCCTGTGCCATGCAAATATAGGTAACGCCCACAGAGGCTAGAACTGCTGGATCAGCACCACCTGATACCTGTCAGATCCTGGCGTGCGGTTGCCTGCGAGTGTATGTGTGCCTTTTCCTCATCTCAGCTGTCCTCTCGTCCCCAGCCTACAGCCTCGCATCGACCAAAGCACCGAGGTAATGTAAATTTACTATAAAATCATTCATTTCTCATTTCCACTGGGAACTGGGACACTGCACAAGTCTCATTCAGATGAGGAAAACGTCTCGAATTCACAGGCAGCCGATTCGGAGTGGGGCAGCTGATTTTATTGAGAAACGAGAGGTGCCAATGTTTCGCTTTCTCGTCCTCATGAAAGGTCAGTAACGCCAGGTTAAAGAGTGTCGCTGGGTGAGGTCCTGAGGACTGCGGGGGTAAGTTTATGGAGAGGGTTCCGTATTTTCACCAGGATGGTTCTCCGTCTCGTCCAGTCCTGTTTCCTGCGTCCGTTTCTTCGTAGCGGTGTTGGAAACGCCTCGTGAAGATTTGCTCTGGTCCGTGCTCCCAGTGAAATTGTTTAAATATTCTAGTGTCTGGGATGAGGAAGGGGGTTCTGTTTCTAATCCTGGCAATGTTGGGAGTGACGGAAGGGGGGCATTCACCTTTCCAAAAGGAGCAATATGTCTCCCGTTCAAATACCGTGGCCCAGAATTTCCTGAAAACCTGCGGTGTAAGTACAGTGTATACCGAAGTATATCTGCCACCTACACCGAGCGCCCCTGGCACTCTCTTAAACTGCTTCAGTTCCTTTTCGGGGTGCCAACCCTCCAGGATTGCCCTGGAGTCTCCAGGAATTGAAGGTTAATTTCCTGGACACGGCTACAAGCAACACCCGGGAGAAAAATCATAGGGGCACGAAAAAAAAATGTGATTTTTAAAAATTTTCTTTGAGCAGAGCAGAGAAGGTTGAGAGGAGATTTGATCGAGGTGTTCAAAATCATGAAATGTCTGGACAGAGTAGATAGAGAGAAACTGTTCCCATTGGCGGAAGGGTCGAGAACCAGAGGACACAGATTTAAGGTGATTGGCAGACGAACCAAAGGCGACGTAATAAAAAACTTTTTTACTCAGCGAGTGGTAGTGATCTGGAATTCACTGCCTGAAAGGGCGGTGGAGGCAGATTCAATCGTGGCTTTCAAAAGGGATAAGTACCTGAAGCAAAAATTTTTTGCAGGGCTACGGGGAAAGGGCGGGAGAGTGGGACTAGCTGAAGTGCTCTTGCAGCGAGCCGGCACGGGCTCGACGGGCCGAATGGCCGAATGGCCTCCTTCTGTGCTGTGACCATTCTATGATTCTATTCTATGATTCTAACATTTCTGTTTATTAGTTATAAAACTATTGGAGATGGGAGAAAAAGGCTGTTTGACTGAGAGCCAAGAATCATCCAATTGGGTAACGAGTAATGCTCCCTGTAATTTTTTAGGCTGCGCGGCCCATTCAAACTTCCAGGCGTGCGCGGTTTTTCATTTAAAGGCCGGCTCACCGGCTGTGCGGGACCTCCAGAGCGCTGCCGTGCAGCCGCACAACTTAAAGGGAACATTGGTAACGAGGAGTCTGTTTGTTTTCCGATCAGGAAGGCGGGGCACCGCGAGGATGGACGTGTTGGGCGACCAATGGCGGGAGTGTGGGGGCGGGGCCGTTGGCGGCAGGAGGTCATGTGATGAAAGCGCCAGGCATACGTCCAACTAGAGTTGGCGACTCGAGCTCCTTACCATCGGTGTAGGGAGGTGCCCAGTGCCCTTTCCACACCCCCCACCCCCAGTCTTCACCCGCAAGAGTCCCTTCACTCACCCTCTACCCTTCCTTTTGTAGCAACATACTGTTGATTTGTGGGAAGTTACAATCCGAGCCATAATGTCAGCGGAAATGGTCTTCAGTGCTGTTAACAACACCCCCGGACTACTGATCTGGAGAATTGAGGTGAGTCGGCACACCGAGCCGCACACTTATTAATAAATAGACGGCGGGAATTTTCCCCAATCAGCTGCCATAACTCTGGCGTAAGATTGACGGAAACCCCAGATAGGAGTAGACGGGGTTTGTGTCAAATTTACAGCTGTCAATCAGGCTTTCCTGAAGAATAATTCACTCGGAGGTGTAGAGATTTTGTGCGCAGTGAGGTCTTCTTGGGCGATCAAGAGACAGTAATCCAAAGGGTGACAGATGGCATCATAAACAAGAGTAAAGTTCTTCATCAGTGGCTCACCGACACATTTCAAACCACGAGCAGCCTACTCCTTTCAGGCCTCACTAAATAGTGGAAGAAAACATTTGATTTTTGTGCTTTCTTTTACGTCACTAGGTTTTATCACTCTTTGTTATATGTGATCTATTTTTATCAGAAACTGGAGTTGGTGCCTACCCCTCCGAAGACCTATGGTAGCTTTTTTGATGGTGACTGCTACATCCTCCTAGCGGTAAGTTAAAGACCTGGCTTTACTGTAGTGTATGTACCCGTCTACCTTTAAGAAAACCATTGTATGTAACCGTTCACCTTTAAGAGAACTATTTTAGGTGTGGCACTACTTTGTTGGCTTCTGTATACTGTAATACCGACGGTGACCACACCGGTATATAAGTGCTGTGTCAGGATTTATTTGGCAGATTCGCCCTGACCTTCGAATAGTAAAGTCCTGTTTTAAGTTACTCTGGTAGTCTGTGTATTAATTAACTAAACAACCCACAGACTTTACAGTGGCGACGAGTCCGATCGTACCCTGCGGCAACAATACTTCCGAAGCAGTTAACGAGCGTCGAGAAGAGGCAACCGCCCTCGTCGTTCTGCTGGGAGAAAACTCGAGGCTGCAGAACTAGAAAGGAAGAAGAAGTTAGAGACAAAGACTTCCATCAGCAACAGGCACTGACTGTCCCTTCTGCCACGGTGAGGAGTGAGCCGATCAGCACGAGAAGCAAAGCGGCCACGGTGACTGTGAGTAAGGGAAAGTAAAAAGAATAACCGGAGGATAAGGGCGGTGCACTCGACCACGGTCGAGGGGGAAAGGAGCCGGACAGAAGTCGGGTCCAGAGGCGCTGAGACTGGGGCAGCGTGGAGCAAGGAAGCCGCAGTACAGACAGGCTGGGGGACGCAACGGCGTCGTGAGACAGCTAGACCGCGACCGGCGAAAAAGGCCAGGCAGCGACCGAAGCCACGAAGCGCTGCGACCGGGAGCGTAGGCGCGGGAAGAGATAAACTCAGCCGCAGCCGGGGAGGGAAGCACCGGACTGCGAGAGGGCTGGGAGGCGCGATTGGGAGCCGAGTGAGCGGGAGAGGCAGAGCCGACCAAGGGGGAACTGAGCGAGAGCCAGTCCAGCGGCTGAAACTGTTCTCCATCAACGGGGTGTACCCAGCGCCGGTAGAGCCGAGCGAGCGGGAGAGAGACAGAGCCCGAGCAAGGGGAACCGAGCGAGAGCCAGCCCAGTGGCTGAAACTGTTCGCCGTCAACGGGGTGTACCCAGCGCCGGTTGCCCTGCCGAGAAAAGGGAAAGCCCTGAAGCCGACGCGCAGGCTGTGAACCTGAAAGCCAGCGGCCGTCGCCCGTGGGGAAAGTGTACCCCTCCCGCTAGGGAAGAAACGCGGGAAGCCGCCATTAGGCGGGGAAGAAGACAGAAGCGGGAAACCGCCATTGAAGTGGGCGGGGAGAGAAGATAAGTGCGGGAAACCGCCATTTTCGCGGGAACCGCCATCTTGGAAAAAAATAATAAAATAAAGGAAAATTTAAAGAAGTAATTCGTGGTGTTATCAGGAAGAGAGGAAGGTGCCTAAGCGTGGTAACATCAACGATTTTAATTCCGAGGTAGAAGACTGGGCCACGTATGTGGAACGCATTGAGATCTATTGTGAGGCCAATAAAATAGAAGAAGATGACAAAGCTATAACCTTGCTAAACTCGATGGGCGCGAAGACATACGGGCTCTTGAAGCATCTACTAGCACCAGCTAAACCGGCGGATCAGACTTTCGAGGATATTGTGACTGTTCTGAAGGATCACTTGAACCCCACACCGTTGATGTTGGCGGAACGATTCAAATTCTATGCGAGAACGCAAAGGAAAGACGAAAGCAACGCAGAATACTTGGTCGAACTGCGTAGACTAGCGAAACACTGCCAGTTTGGAGGGAATCTGACAGAGGCATTGCGAGACAAGTTCGTGTGCGGGTTGTCAAAGGAAGGAACGCAAAAGCGACTACTCGAAGAGAACGACCTTACACTTGACAGGGCTGTCCTTATTGCAGCATCGCACGAAGCCGCAGCGAAGGGAACTGCGGAAATGCAGCTAAAGGCAGCGGCACTCAGTGTGGATCAAATTACCTCGAGTACAACAAAATGCTATCGTTGTGGGAAGACAACACACGACCAGAACCAATGCTGGTTTAAGAACCAGGAATGTAGGAAATGTGGCAAACTGGGTCACATAGCTAAGGTATGCCAGTCAGGGAAGAAGACCAACAACCAAAGGAAGCCATCACAGGAAAAGTACAACAAGGTACACAAGGTGGCTGAGAAGAGTTCAGACAAACAGAATTCGGACTCAGACCCAAACGGCCAGGAGCTGGGCAGTCTGAGAATTCACAATGTGAGTAAGGAAGCTGACCTACAAACTATCTGGGTCATGCTAAAAATAGCTGGAGTCCAAGTGAAAATGGAGTTGGACACTGGATCAGCTCTATCAGTCATAAATCGAAGGGATTACCACCAGCTATTCTCACATATACCCTTAAGAGATACCAAGTTCGTATTGCAGACATACACGGGGCATAAAGTATACCCCATGGGGAAGATAAGAGTCAAGGTGAGAGATGGGGGTAAAGAACACCCAAGAATGAACTTATACGTACTACCTGAGGGAGGACCACCACTTCTGGGACGGGAGTGGATCAAGAAAATAGACATGGAATGGCACTATCTAAAAGCCATAACGAGTGAGGACTCGGTGCAGACAATCAGCTCAGATTCTGAAACGGATGACGATAAGACCAACCCAAATATGAAAGACAAGGCTAAAATGGACTTGCCGACTAAGGTTGGAAGAACGAAGGCATGCATAAAGGCTTATGCTCCCGAGAAGAACAAAGTTTCAGAACAGAACTCCACCGAACAACGACAACATAGTTTGACAGAGAATTCTGAGTCTGTTCAGTTTACGGACATATCCATGACTGACGAACACCGAGCTCGGACTCAACTTTATTTCAAATTACGACAGCAAGTAGAACAAGTGAGTTACCGTCTCGAACAAGAGATGAAAACAATGAAAAAGTTCTATGACACCGAATGGGAGAATCTGGAAAGACAACAGAAGCAGCTAGCTCAAGCAGAGAGCGACCATAGAGCCATTGTGACCAATTACCGATCACATCTCCCTTATGCTGTTCAGGAGTTAGAATATTTGCAGGAAGGAGCAAATGAAGAGGAATCTTCAGGAAGCCAGGATTTTATTCCCGTTCTTCTCTACGACTCCTTACAAGCAGAGTTTGAGAAGTTGAAGGAACAGTATGAACAGGCCCAGGCTACAATCCTGGAGGGGATTAACTCGGCAACCTCCGAAAAGCTAGTTTCAGTAGAAGCATATGAGCAACTAAAGGTTGAACATGAGCAAGAAGTCCAAAGGCTGCAGGAAATTCTTGATGAGCTCAAGGCCAAGACAGACTCATCGGTAGAAGTTCCATCCATAGATGAGAAATTAGAGGTGAAAGACATGGCAGAACATGAAAGACAAGATGTCCAAGAACTCATAAAAATATTGAAGGAAACCCAAGACAAATATGAGGCGGCAATGACCGAGGTTCAACAACTTGAAGAACAGATTCAACTGGGAATCCTTTCAGTGGAAGAAAAGGAAACTGTAAGAAACACAGAGACTGTAAGAATGGCCCCTGAACATGAGCTAGAGAGCATCAAGGCGCAACTTCTCCGAGCGCTGGAAGCCAAAGTACAAGAGGAAAAGAAGGTGAAAGCATTGGAGGAAAAGGTGGATGAAATGGAGAAGACTCTGATCCACAGTGTTCCCGTGGAAGAGTTAACGGTCAGCCAACTCCTTCATATGCTGAGGGACAAGACTCTGCAATGGGAACAATCTGAACACGAGCTTCAATCTTCAAAGGGAAGGAGTTCGGAGCTCTCAAAAGTTATGGAAATAGCTGAGGTTGCAACACAGATTTTACTGGGATGCCAAAAGTACGCTGAATCACATCTATGTGAACAACAGAATGTTGAAACAGCTGCTCCAGTAGAAGGATTGAATAGCCCGATCAATCAATCCCTGATGGAAGGGGAAGTGTTGAAATCACAAATGAGGTCATTAGTGAAGGATTTGCAGGAAACCCAGGAAGAGCGGGATGAATATGAACGCATGAAGAAGTCTCTTCAGGAAAGATGTCTAGGGAGGGAACAACAGTCGGCTAACGTCCAGTTGGGTAAGGAAGAAGTAGCAGGCCCTCTCGCTAGACTAGTTCAGGACGACACCGAATATTACCATGACCTGTTGAGTGACACGGAATATTACGAGGACTTGGTCTGCCCAGCTTGTGATGAAAACTCCCAAAGTGCAGAAATCAGGATGAAGCACTTAAAGTCTAAGGAACATAGGGAGATGGTGGCGCTGCAGCTGGCAGCTGATAAGGGAGCCCCGAGAGTCTCCAAGAAGCAGAAAAGAAAAAGACGAAGCAGAAGGTGATAACCATCTAAATCATTATCACTTCTACCAGATCATGTACGTGGGCCCTACGAAGGGAGCCAAATCAGTTGGCAAGTAGGAAAAATTACCAAGGCAGTCCAGCTGTTTGTAAAAGTCAGCACTGCTGGTTCAGCAGGACGGAAGTTCAAGCTGTTAAGTCAAGGGAAAGACTATTGGATGAGTCACGCTAGCAATGTGAACCGGCTACACCACAGAGATGTTGTTCGGACCGAGTCAAGACCAGAGACTGAATCTGTGAACTGTTCCCGCAGAGACTGAATCTGTAAACTGTTTCCCGCATAGATTATACCTGTGAATTGTTTTACATGAAGTTGAATATATGTTATGTTTAATGGGGGACTAAGTATGTTGTAAGCTAAAAAGGGAGGATTGTAGTGTATGTATCCGTCTACCTTTAAGAAAACCATTGTATGTAACCGTTCACCTTTAAGAGAACTATTTTAGGTGTGGCACTACTTTGTTGGCTTCTGTATACTGTAATACCGACGGTGACCACACCGGTATATAAGTGCTGTGTCAGGATTTATTTGGCAGATTCGCCCTGACCTTCGAATAGTAAAGTCCTGTTTTAAGTTACTCTGGTAGTCTGTGTATTAATTAACTAAACAACCCACAGACTTTACATTTACAGCATTGGTAATGGAACTAAAGCCCATTAAACCAGTTTTAGGTGTTGGCTTCTTGTGGTCATTAAAGTGATGGGGAATGGAAAATGTTTCAATTTTTTGTACCCAACATCACCCAGGTCAGTATGGCATGGGTTGGACACAGAGTAAAGCTCCCTCTACACTGTCCCATCAAACACTCCCAGGGCAGGTACAGCACGGGGTTAGATACAGAGTAAAGCTCCCTCTACACTGTCCCATCAAACACTCCCAGGGCAGGTACAGCACGGGGTTAGATACAGAGTAAAGCTCCCTCTACACTGTCCCATCAAACACTCCCAGGGCAGGTACAGCACGGGTTAGATACAGAGTGAAGCTCCCTCTACACTGTCCCATCAAACACTCCCAGGGCAGGTACAGCACGGGTTAGATACAGAGTAAAGCACCCTCTACACTGTCCCATCAAACACTCCCAGGGCAGGTACAGCACGGGATAGATACAGAGTAAAGCTCCCTCTACACTGCCCCATCAAACACTCCCAGGGCAGGTACAGCACGGGTTAGATACAGAGTAAAGCTCCCTCTACACTGTCCCATCAAACACTCCCAGGGCAGGTACAGCACAGGGTTAGATACAGAGTAAAGCTCCCTCTACACTGCCCCATCAAACACTCCCAGGGCAGGTACAGCACGGGTTAGATACAGAGTAAAGCTCCCTCTACACTGTCCCATCAAACACTCCCAGGGCAGGTACAGCACGGGTTAGATACAGAGTAAAGCTCCCTCTACACTGTCCCATCAAACACTCCCAGGGCAGGTTCAGCACAGGGTTAGATACAGGGTAAAGCTCCCTCTACACTGTCCCATCACACACTCCCAGGGCAAGTACAGCACGGGTTATGTACAGAGTAAAGCTCCATCTACACTGTCCCATCAAACACTCCCAGGGCAGGTACAGCACGGGTTAGATACAGAGTAAAGCTCCCTCTACACTGTCCCATCAAACACTCCCAGGGCAGGTACAGCACGGGTCCGATACAGAGTAAAGCTCCCTCTACAATGTCCCATCAAACACTCCCAGGGCAGGTACAGCACAGGTTAGATACAGAGTAAAGCTCCCTCTACACTGTCCCATCAAACACTCCCAGGCCAGGTACAGCACTGGGTTAGATACAGAGTAAAGCCCCCTCTACACTGTCCCATCAAACACTCCCAGGGCAGGTACAGCACAGGTTAGATACAGAGTAAAGCTCCCTCTACACTGTCCCATCAAACACTCCCAGGGCAGGTACAGCACGGGGTTAGATACAGAGTAAAGTTCCCTCTAGCAAGGAACATAAAAGCAGATTGTAAATGCTTCTACAAGTATGTAAAAAGAAAATTATTAGTGAAGACAAATGTAGGTCCCTTACAGTCAGAAACGGGAGAATTTATAATGAGGAAAAAGGAAATGGCAGAGCTGTTAAACAAATACTTTGGTTCTGTCTTCACGGAAGAGGACACAAATAACTTCCTAGAAATGCTAGGGAATCAAGGGTCTAGTGAGAAGGAGGAATTAAAGGAAATTAGTATTAGTAAAAATGGAGGGAGAGAGAAAACAGTGAAGTACAGACCGGTTAGCCTAACATCAGTAGTAGGGAAAATGCTAGAGTCTATTATAAAGGATGTGATAACAGGACACTTAGAAAATATCAACGGGATTAGACAAAGTCAACATGGATTTATGAAAGGGAAATCATGTTTGACAGACCTAATGGAGTTTTTTGAGGATGTAACTGGTAGACTAGATAAGGGAGAACCGGTGGATGTGGTGTATTTGGATTTTCAGAAGGCCTTTGATAAAGTCCCACATAAGAGGTTAGTGTGCAAAATTAAAGCACATGGGATTGGGGGTAATATACTGGCATGGATTGAAAATTGGTTAACAGACAGGAAACGGAGAGTAGGAATAAATGGGTCTTTTTCGGGGTAGCCGGTGGTGACTAGCGGGGTACCGCAGGGATCAGTGCTTGGGCCCCAGCTATTCACAATATATATCAATGATTTGGATGAGGGAACCAAATGTAATATTTCCAAGTTTGCTGACGACACGAAACTAGGTGGGATTGTGAGTTGTGAGGAGGATGCAAAGAGGCTTCAAGGCGATTTAGACAAGTTGAGTGAGTGGGCAAATACATGGCAGATGCAGTATAACGTGGATAAATGTGAAGTTATCCACTTCGGTAGGAAAAACAGAAAGACAGAGTATTATTTAAATGGTGTTAGATTGGGAAATGTTGATGTACAAAGGGACCTGGGTGTCCTTGTACACCAGTCACTGAAAGCAAACATGCAGGTGCAGCAAGCAGTTAGGAAGGCAAATGGTATGTTGGCCTTCATTGCAAGAGGATTTGAGTACAGGAGCAAGGATGTCTTACTACAGTTGTACAGGGCCTTGGTGAGACCACACTTGGAGTACTGTGTGCAGTTTGGGTCTCCTTACCGAAGAAAGGATATACTTGCCATAGAGGGAGTGCAGCGAAGGTTCACCAGACTGATTCCTGGGATGGCAGGACTGTCGTATGAGGAGAGATTGGGTCGACTAGGCCTGTATTCACTAGAGTTTAGAAGAATGAGAGGGGATCTCATTGAAACGTATAAAACTCTGACAGGACTAGACAGACTGGATGCAGGGAGGATGTTTCCCCTGGCTGGGGGGTCTAGAACGAGGGGTCACAGTCTCAGGATACGGGGTAGGACATTTAGGACTGAGATGAGGAGAAATGTCTTCACTCAGAGGGTGGTGAACCTGTGGAATTCTCTACCACAGAAGGCTGTGGAGGCCAAGTCACTGAATATACTTAAGAAGGAGATAGATAGATTTCTAGACACAAAAGGCATCAAGGGGTATGGGGAGAGAGCAGGAATATGGTATTGAGATAGAGGATCAGCCATGATCATATTGAATGGCGGAGCAGGCTCAAAGGGCCGAATGGCCTACTCCTGCTCCTATTTTTCTATGTTCTATGCTCTACACTGCCCCATCAAACACTCCCAGGGCAGGTACAGCATGGGTTAGATACAGAGTAAAGCTCCCTCTACAATGTCCCATCAAACACTCCCAGGGCAGGTACAGCACGGGCTAGATACAGAGTAAAGCTCCCTCTACACTGACCCCATCAAACACTCCCAGGGCAGGTACAGCAGGGGGGTTAGATACAGAGTAAAGCTCCCTCTACACTGTCCCATCAAACACTCCCAGGACAGGTACAGCAGGGGGTTAGATATAGAGTAAAGCTCCCTCTACACTGTCCCATCACACACTCCCAGGGCAGGTACAACACGGGTTAGATATAGAGTAAAGCTCCCTCTACACTGTCCCATCAAACACTCCCAGGACAGGTACAGCACGGGTTAGATACAGAGTAAAGCTCCCTCTACACTGTCCCATCAAACACTCCCAGGACAGGTACAGCAGGGGGTTAGATACAGAGTAAAGCTCCCTCTACACTGTCCCATCAAACACTCCCAGGGCAGGTACAGCACGGGTTAGATACAGAGTAAAGCTCCCTCTACACTGTCCCCATCAAACACTCCCAGGGCAGGTACAGCACGGGTTAGATACAGAGTAAAGCTCCCTCTTGGATATCACTCAGATGGCATTTCTATTACCCACACAGGTGTCCTTGTGGCTTCTCTGATGCGATGACCAATTCAGTGCCAATTGATCTCAAATTGTAGGCTGTTTAAAATGGAGTCACTCTGAGATGCATTGAGATTTTCAGAATGGCCTGGTGGTGGTGCGGAGAGGGGTTTCTGCTCTAGAGTCTCCGTGTGAGGGCTAAAATTGACATTTTAAAAACGGAAGAAATTTTTGGTGTTTAATTTTCTCAGCCGGGGCAGTGGTTGGAAGACTACAATGGCCTCTGTGCCCCTGGATTAGAAAGGGGAATCAGCCAGGGTTCCTGCTTCTGACCCTTATCAACTGACCTTGTGTGTGAATGACAGGGTGGCGGGAATGTGCAACTCGCTACCACAGGGAGTGGTTGAGGTGAATAGCATAGATACATTTAAGGAGAAGCTAAATAAACACGAGGGAGAAAGAAATAGAAGGTTATGCTGATGGGGTGAGATGACGTAGGGTGGGAGGAGGCTCGTGTGGAGCATAAACGCCAGTACAGACCTGTTGGGCCGAATGGCCTGTTTCTGTGCTGTACATTGTATGTAATGAAGTTTAGGGGCAGGCTCAGGCTGGGTGGGCTAAGCTCGCTCCTACATCCTTATTCTAGCCGTGTGGTTACAGTATTGTCGGTACCAGCCCTTCTGTGCTCGCTGACCTACAATGGCTCCCAGTCCGACAATGCCTCAATTTTAAAATTCTCATCCTTGTTTTCAAATCCCTCCGTGGCCCTCGCCCCTCCCTATCTCATCCAGCCCCACAACCCTCCGAGATCTCTGCACTCCTCTAATTCTGGCCTCTTGCCCATCCCCGATTCTAATCGTTCCACCATTGGCGGCCGTGCCTTCAGCTGCCTGGGCCCCGAGCTCTGGAATTCCCTCCCTAAACCTCTCCGCCTCTCTCTCTCTCCTCCTTTTAAGACGCTCCTTAAAACCGACCTCTTTGACCAAGCTTTTGGTCGCCTGTCCTAATATCTCCCTTTGTGGCTCGGTTTCAAATTTTTGACTGATTTACGCTCCTGTGAAGCGCCTTGGGGCGTTTTACATTAAAGGCGCGGTATAAATACAAATTGTTGTGAAAGATCTTTTCTCTTCCTCCATCATGCAGACCCAGAAAGTCGGCAGTGGCCTCAAGCGCGACATCCATTACTGGATTGGGATAGACTCGTCACAGGATGAGCAGGGTGCAGCTGCGATCTACACCACACAGCTGGACGATTACCTCGAGGGCGGTCCAGTGCAGCATCGAGAAGTGCAGGGACACGAGTCAGAGACCTTCAAGGGTTACTTCAAAAATGGGATCATGTGAGTCCTTTCCCTTGTCTGTGAATGGGAGGACAGACAGAGTTTGGGGCTCGATATTCAGGGGACACAGAGCTTGGGGCGCGATATTCAGGGTATACAGAGGTTGGGGCTCGATATTCAGGGGACACAGAGCTTGGGGCTCGATATTCAGGGGACACAGAGCTTGGGGCTCGATATTCAGAGGACACCGAGTTTGGGGCTCGATATTCAGGGGACACAGAGCTTGGGGCTCGATATTCAGGGGACACAGAGCTTGGGGCTCGATATTCAGGGGACACAGAGCTTGGGGCTCGATATTCAGGGGACACCGAGCTTGGGGCTCGATATTCAGGGGACACAAAGCTTGGGGCTCGATATTCAGGGGACACAGAGCTTGGGGCTCGATATTCAGGGGACACCGAGTTTGGGGCTCGATATTCAGGGGACACCGAGTTTGGGGCTCGATATTCAGGGGACACAGAGCTTGGGGCTCGATATTCAGGGGACACAGAGCTTGGGGCTCGATATTCAGGGGACACAGAGCTTGGGGCTCGATATTCAGGGGACACAAAGCTTGGGGCTCGATATTCAGGGGACACAGAGCTTGGGGCTCGATATTCAGGGGACACAGAGCTTGGGGCTCGATATTCAGGGGACACCGAGTTTGGGGCTCGATATTCAGGGGACACAGAGCTTGGGGCTCGATATTCAGGGGACACAGAGCTTGGGGCTCGATATTCAGGGGACAGAGTTTGTGAAACTTTCATGGGGAACGAATTGTCATCTGGTGACGGTTACATCTGAAAATATATCCACAAATAACTGTGACTGCATCAAACTTTTATTTTCATTCATAGAATGATACAGCACAGAAGGAGGCCATTTGGCCCATCGTGCCTGTGCCGGCTCTTTGGTAGAGCTGTCCAATTAGTCCCTCTCCCCCTGTTCTTTCCCCATATTTTTCCTTCATTTATCATTTTTTCACACTATTCTCTCCCTCACCCTCCTCACTACCCCCCCCCACCCCCCCCCCCCGCACCCCAACAGGCATTCACTGCTCGCTGGGCTACAGTGCCTCAGGCACTGGTTGACCTCGAGTACCTCACCCAAGCAGCCATTCTTCACACGTAAGCCTTAACTATGAGTAGTGAGAGACTATTCAACCACGGAGGCCATCCCAACTGAGTCCGATCCTGTTCCCCCACCAAGATGTCCACATGTGTGTGCACTTTCCAACAGGGGTCAGTGGAGGGCGCTCAGGAGCAGGATCTCTGGGCAATTACAGCACCTCTTCCACCAACCTGACTGGGATCAGCTAACAGCACAGACCGGGGATTGAATCTGAGAGCTCGTGCTCCATGTATTCACTGGGTAAATTCACTGTGCTATCAGGCGAGTGAAAGGTATTTGTTCATGGGAGCTTTTTTAAAAATATCCCTGTCCTTCCCCATTCTCATTGGTAGTTTCTCTTGGGCCACAAGGTGAGACTGGCTGAGCGACCAACCTGCTCCCAGGCCTCTGCCGATGCTGCTCTGAGTTAGTCACCAGGAGGCCCCTGGGAGAAGTCCTGGAGCACGAGCTCTAATTGAGGAGGCCTCCGGGCTCTGTGTTACCTCCCTGCAGGTTTTTAAAAAATGTTCTCAGGATGTGTGCGTTGTTGGCAAGGCCGCATTTATTGCCCATCCCTAGTTACACTGAGAAGGTGGTGATGGGCCTTTTTCTTGAACCACTACAGTCCGTGTGAAGGTCCTCTCACGATGGTGTTAGTTGGGGAGTTCCAGTATATTGACCCGTTGACGATGAAGGAATGGCTTCTGTGATTCTGTGATTCTGTGATGTCCAAGTCAGGATGGTGGGCAACCTGGAGGTGATGGCGTTCCCACGACATGGCTTCTCTTGTCCTTTGCTCTCATTCTTTGGTTGCGGGTCTGATTTTCTCTGTCTATAGCCTGTAGCTTTTGCTGTTTAGCATAAAGGTAGCCCAGTGCTGTAGCCTCATTCTAAGGTATGCCTGGTGCTGCTCCTGATATACCCTTCTGCACTCCACACTGAACCAAGGTTGGTCTCCTAGCTTGATGGTGATCAAGGACTGAGGGATGTATGAAGGCCATGAGGTTACAGATAGTGCTGGTGGAGTACAACTCTGCTGCTTCTGATGGCCCACAGCACCTCATGGATAGCCTGCTAGATCGATCCCACTTAGAACAGTGAGATTGACAGCTCAGTAGAATGGGAGGGTGCTTTGAACCTCCCCCCACCCCCTCCACTCTACAGCACTGCTCCATGTACTCCACCACCATGCTGACCAACTAGTTTTGGGACGTCCTGAGGACGTGAAAGGCGCTATATAAATGCAAGTTCTTTGGCTGTAGCACTGGGCAGGGGCACTGTCGAGCTCCCTGCCCCCCCCCCCGACATTTCCCTGACAACGTGCCTCGTGTCTGTTTCTTGCAGCTACAAGAAAGGGGGCGTGGCCTCTGGAATGCAGCATGTGGAAACTAACATTTACAACGTGCGGCGCCTCCTCCATGTGAAAGGAAAGAAGAGTGTCACGGCTACCGAGGTAAGACTGTCCTCGGAGCAGCGCCTGCAGCCAGGTGGGCCTGCCCTTACCCACCGAATCGTGGGCATGGGCCGGTCTCACCACATGGCGTTTTCTCAACCTCACTAAGACTGAACAGGCCGGGGCTCTTTTCTCTAGAAAAGAGAAGACTGGGGGGTGATCTGATCGAGGTCTTTAAGATAATGAAAGGGTCGACGTAGAGAAAATGTTTCCACTTGTGGGGGAGACCAGAACTAGGGGCCGTCAATATAAGACGGTCACTAATAAATCCAATGGGGAATTCAGGAGAAACATCTTTACCCAGAGAGTGGTGAGAATGTGGAACTCGCTGCCACAGGGAGTGGTGGAGGTGACTAGTATAGATGTATTTAAGGATAAACACACGAGGGAGAAAGGAATAGAAGGATATGGTGTTAGGGTGAGATGAAGAGCGTGGAGCATAAACACCGGCACGGACCAGTTGGGCCGAATGGCCTGTTTCTGTGCTGCAGACTCGAAGTAACTATGTAAGAGGGAGTGTCTCACTGTCAGATTGGCTGCTAAGGATGAAAGGTAGCAACATAGGAATAGGAGGAGGCCATTCAGCCCCTCGAGCCTGTTACATTAGGAACAGGAGGAGGCCATTCAGCCCCTCGAGCCTGTTATATTAGGAACAGGAGGAGGCCATTCAGCCCCTCGAGCCTGTTATATTAGGAACAGGAGGAGGCCATTCAGCCCCCTCGAGCCTGTTACATTAGGAACAGGAGGAGGCCATTCAGCCCCTCGAGCCTATTACATTAGGAACAGGAGGAGGACATTCAGCCCCCCTCGAGCCTGTTACACAGGAACAGGAGGAGGCCATTCAGCCCCTCGAGCCTGTTACATTAGGAACAGGAGGAGGCCATTCAGCCCCTCGAGCCTATTACATTAGGAACAGGAGGAGGCCATTCAGCCCCCTCGAGCCTGTTACATTAGGAACAGGAGGAGGCCATTCAGCCCCCCTCGAGCCTGTTACATTAGGAACAGGAGGAGGCCATTCAGCCCCTCGAGCCTGTTACATTAGGAACAGGAGGAGACCATTCAGCCCCTCGAGCCTGTTACATTAGGAACAGGAGGAGGCCATTCAGCCGCCCTCGAGCCTGTTACATTAGGAATAGGAGGAGGCCATTCAGCCCCTCGAGCCTATTACATTAGGAACAGGAGGAGGCCATTCAGCCCCCTCGAGCCTGTTACATTAGGAACAGGAGGAGCCCATTCAGCCCCTCGAGCCTGTTACATTAGGAACAGGAGGAGACCATTCAGCCCCCCTCAAGCCTGTTACACAGGAACAGGAGGAGGCCATTCAGCCCCTCGAGCCTGTTACATTAGGAACAGGAGGAGGCCATTCAGCCCCTCGAGCCTGTTACATTAGGAACAGGAGGAGACCATTCAGCCCCTCGAGCCTGTTACATTAGGAACAGGAGGAGACCATTCAGCCCCTCGAGCCTGTTACATTAGGAACAGGAGGAGGCCATTCAGCCCCCCTCCAGCCTGTTACATTAGGAACAGGAGGAGGCCATTCAGCCCCTCGAGCCTGTTACATAGGAATAGGAGGAGGCCATTAAGCCACTCGAGTCTGTTACATTAGGAACAGGAGGAGGCCATTCAGCCCCTCAAACCTGTTACATTAGGAACAGGAGGAGACCATTCAGCCCCCTCGAGCCTGTTACATTCGGAACAGGAGGAGACCATTCAGCCCCCCTCGAGCCTGTTACACAGGAACAGGAGGAGGCCATTCAGCCCCTCGAGCCTGTTGCATTAGGAACAGGAGGAGGCCATTCAGCCCCCCTCGAGCCTATTACACAGGAACAGGAGGAGGCCATTCTGCCTCCTCGAGATTGTTACATTAGGAACAGGAAGAGGCCATTCAGCCCCTCGAGCATGTTACATTAGGAACATGAGGAGGCCATTCAGCCTCCTCGAGCCTGTTACATTAGGAACAGGAGGAGGCCATTCAGCCTCCTCGAGATTGTTACATTAGGAACAGGAAGAGGCCATTCAGCCCCTCGAGCCTGTTACATTAGGAACAGGAGGAGGCCATTCAGCCTCCTCGAGATTGTTACATTAGGAACAGGAAGAGGCCATTCAGCCCCTCGAGCCTGTTACATTAGGAACAGGAGGAGGCCATTCAGCCCCCCTCGAGCCTGTTACACAGGAACAGGAGGAGGCCATTCAGCCTCTCGAGCCTGTTACATTAGGAATAGGAGGAGGCCATTCAGCCTCCTCGAGCCTGTTACATTAGGAACAGGAGGAGACCATTCAGCCCCCCTCGAGCCTGTTACACAGGAACAGGAGGAGGCCATTCAGCCCCTCGAGCCTGTTACATTAGGAATAGGAGGAGGCCATTCAGCCTCCTCGAGCCTGTTACATTAGGAACAGGAGGAGACCATTCAGCCCCCCTCGAGCCTGTTACACAGGAACAGGAGGAGGCCATTCAGCCTCCTCGAGCCTGTTACACAGGAACAGGAGGAGGCCATTCAGCCCCTCGAGCCTGTTACATTAGGAACAGGAGGAGGCCATTCAGCCCCTCGAGCCTGTTACATTAGGAACAGGAGGAGGCCATTCAGCCCCCTCGAGCCTGTTACATTAGGAACAGAAGGAGGCCATTCAGCCTCCTCGAGATTGTTACATTAGGAACAGGAAGAGGCCATTCAACCCCTCGAGCCTGTTACATTAGGAACAGGAGGAGGCCAGTCAGCCCCCCTCGAGCCTGTTACATTAGGAACAGGAGGAGGCCATTCAGCCCCTCGAGCCTGTTACATTAGGAACAGGAGGAGGCCAGTCAGCCCCCCTCGAGCCTGTTACATTAGGAACAGGAGGAGGCCATTCAGCCCCCTCGAGCCTGTTACATTAGGAACAGGAGGAGGCCATTCAGCCCCCTTGAGCCTGTTACATTAGGAATAGGAGGAGGCCATTCAGCCCCTCGAGCCTGTTACATTAGGAACAGGAGGAGGCCATTCAGCCCCCCTTGAGCCTGTTACATTAGGAATAGGAGGAGGCCATTCAGCCCCTCGAGCCTGTTACATTAAGAACAGGAGGAGGCCATTCAGCCCCCCTCGAGCCTGTTACATTAGGAACAGGAGGAGGCCATTCAGCCCCCTCGAGTCTGTTACATTAGGAACAGGAGGAGCCCATTCAGCCCCCTCGAGCCTGTTACATTAGGAACAGGAGGAGGCCATTCAGCCCCTCGAGCCTGTTACATTAGGAACAGGAGGAGGCCATTCAGCCCCTCGAGCCTGTTACATTAGGAACAGGAGGAGGCCATTCAGCCCCTCGAGCCTGTTACATTAGGAACAGGAGGAGCCCATTCAGCCCCCTCGAGCCTGTTACATTAGGAACAGGAGGAGGCCATTCAGCCCCTCGAGCCTGTTACATTAGGAACAGGAGGAGGCCATTCAGCCCCCTCGAGTCTGTTACATTAGGAACAGGAGGAGCCCATTCAGCCCCCTCGAGCCTGTTACATTAGGAACAGGAAGAGGCCATTCAGCCCCTCGAGCCTGTTACATTAGGAACAGGAGGAGGCCATTCAGCCCCTCGAGCCTGTTACATTAGGAACAGGAGGAGCCCATTCAGCCCCCTCGAGCCTGTTACATTAGGAACAGGAGGAGGCCATTCAGCCCCTCGAGCCTGTTACATTAGGAACAGGAGGAGGCCATTCAGCCCCTCGAGCCTGTTACATTAGGAACAGGAGGAGGCCATTCAGCCCCTCCGGCCATTCAGTTAGATCATGGCTGAACTGTACCTCAACCCCATTTACCCGCCTTTGCTCCATATCCCTTCTTGATACCCTTACTCAACAAAAATCCATCAATCTCAATCCTGAAAGCTCCACTTGACTCCCCCCCCACCCCACCCCCATCATCCACAGCCTTTTTGGGGAGAGTTCCAGATTTCCACTCCCCTTTGTGTGAAGAAATGCTTCCTGACATCAGCCCTGAACGGCCTGGCTCTAATTTTAAGATTATGTCCCCTTGTTCTGGATTCCCCCACCAGAGGAAACCCTATCAAATCCTCTAAAGATTTTAAATACCTCGATCAGATCACCCCTCAACCTTCTATACTTGAGGGAATACAAGCCAAGTTTATGCAACCTGTCCTCCTAATTTAACTCTCTAAGTAAGTACATTCTGGTAAAGGGATGGCAGGATGGCTGTGTGTGTCACTGTATGACACCCAGAATATCTCCTTTTTTACAGGTTGACCATTCGGGGACAACCACCTGTTCTGATCACTGTGAATAGAGCAGAGGCTACATCTTACTGTGCTTTCTCTGTATCAAGAGGCAAAGCTTCCAATTCAGATGTGCAGAGAAACACACAGACACAGATAAACAGAAACGCATACAGATATAGAAACACAAGACACAGAGTGAAACACACACATTGGATTATCTAACAGACCAAGTGCTGGGAGCAGGGAATGTGTATTTGACAATAACAATTGCAGAAATCTCATTAGCACTCTCCAGATCCAGAGAGCCGTAGGGCATTGCCACAGAAGATTGATTGAGAAAGAACCACAGAGGTGGGTCTCCATTAAGTGTGAGCTGCCCATTGGGTGTGGTGCTTATCCCTTATATTATCATACAGCAGGAGCTGGGTCCCTGCAGTCTCCTGTTTCTCCACACTCCCTGTGGTGCTCATTTTATCCACCCCAGAAAGGTGGAAGGCTGAGTGAACACATTCAGGCTCTGACTCCAAAGCTCAACCGACCGAGCTGCCCAACCTTTTAGAGAAGATCAACCACCGACCAGTCACTGGGTGGAGACTGTTCTAACGTGCGTGATGTGTTTTACAGGTTGAAATGAGTTGGAACAGTTACAGCTTGGGTGACGTATTTCTACTGGATATTGGCAAAGTCATAATTCAGTGGAATGGGCCAGACAGCAATCGAATGGAACGACTGAAGGTACAGTGTTATTTGGCAGTCAATGCTTCCTATGCTTTTATGAATGAACCTTTAAGCACCTCAGGTGGATGTAAAAGATCCCACGGCACCATTTTGCAGGGGAGTTCTCCCCAGTGACCTGGGCCAATATTTATCCCTCAACCAACATCACTAAAACAGATTATCTGGTCATTTATCACATTGCTGTTTGTGGGAGCTTGCTGTGCGCAAATTGGCTGCCGCGTTTCCCACATTACAACAGTGACTACACTTCAAAAAGTACTTCATTGGCTGTAAAGCGCTTTGAGACGTCCAGTGGTCATGAAAGGCGCTATAGAAATGCAAGTCTTTCTTTATCGGATCCCCCTCACAATGAGTGGTTGAGTTAATATTTGTTTGAACTCCATTTGTCCGCTCTATAGGGTATGCAACTCGCGAAGGACATTCGAGATCGGGAGCGAGGTGGGCGAGCAGAGATCGGAGTGATCGAAGGCGACCAGGAACAGAATTCTCCTGCGCTGATGAAGGTTGTAAATGACTTTCTTGGGGAAAGGACCAAGAAAATAAAGTCATCGACATCCGATGAAAAAGCAGATCAACAGCAGAAAGCCAACATTAGCCTCTGCCAGTAAGAGTATAAGTAAACTCAGCTCCATTTTATATGTGGAATTGCTGGAAGTGGGTTACAGATAAAATAGCAAATGTGTGCAGTGTTTTAAATATAGAATATCATGTGTGGGGCATGTTATATATAGGATAGCACCTATATGGAGCATGTTATATATAGGATAGCATATGTATGGAGCATGTTATATATGGGATAGCACCTATATGGAGCATGTTATATATGGGATAGCACACATATGGAGCATGTTATATATGGGATAGCACCTATATGGAGCATGTTATATATAGGATAGCACATATAAGGAGCATTTTATATATAGGATAGCACATATATGGAGCATGTTATATATAGGATAGCACCTATATGGAGCATGTTATATATGGGATAGTGTGGCGACACGCCACCATTGGACATAATCTGCTCACGGCGGCACGGACAGTTTACGCAGGCACACTGCCGGCAGCAGCCGCCCCCAGCCGTGGGCCCTTTCCTCCGGCAACTTGTTTCCCGCAGGGACAGGCTGCCAGGAGCACTTCCTGTCTGGGGAGTATTTAAGTGGTTGCGCGGGCTTTTTAACTTCACTTGTTTTGCCATGATGTAAATTAAAGCAGTTGTGTTCCATCAACTCTGGTCTTGACTCCCACGTTTGCCGCGGTATCTCAACACTGGTGACCCCGACGCTCAGGACGAATCCTAAGCTAGCATGGCGGATACAAACGCAGTCACGGTTAAACTACCGGACTTTTGGGAGAACCTGGCCGAGGCCTGGTTCGTTCAAGCCGAGTCCAGATTCCGGCTGAGAAGCATTACAGTCGACGCCACGAAGTACGACTACCTCGTCGCCTCTCTCACCTGCGTCACAGTCCCCAAGGTTTGGGCAGCGCTGCAGGATCCACCAGAGGAAGGCAAGTACGAACATCTGAAGGCCGCGCTCCTCAAAACATTTCAGGCGTCCTCCTACCAGCGCAACTGCCAACTCCTCGACCTCCCAGGCCTTGGTGACGCTTCACCATCAGACCTGCTTTCCCACATGCTGTCCCTCTCGGACGACAAAAAACCCGGCGCCCTCTTTCGCACGCTTTTCATTCGGCAGCTCCCTGCCAGCATCCGCCCGCTCATTGTGGAGTCTGGCTCTATGACCTGAACGAGATAGCCGAAAAGGCCGACCGGCTGCTCTCCGCGCAGACTGCCCGCGACGTCGCACCCGACCTCACGGCAACGACCACGCGGTCCCCCCGGCCCACTAGGCCCGACCGCCGTTCCACTCCGGGTCACTGCTACTACCACACCCGTTTTGGCACTAGGGCCCAACGCTGCACGCCGCCGTGCACTTTCAAACCCCCCCCCCGCACCGGCCCCCACGATGGCTGCGGGGCAAAAGGGGCCCCTACTGTACGTCACCGACAACAGCACCAACCGCCGATTTCTGTGCGACACAGGAGCCCAGCACAGCATCACCCCCGCCTCTGCCCTCGAAATCCAACGCGGCGCACGGGGTATCACGCTGGCCGCAGCCAATGGCTCTGACATCCGCACATACAGCACCCGCATGGTCACGCTCGACCTCGCAGGCCGCCGCTACTGCTGGGAGTTCCTCACAGCCAAGGTCCTCTGCCCACTCATCGGCGCCGACTTCCTATGCGCCCACGGCCTCCTTGTCGACATTCCGAGGCACCGCCTCATCGACATCAACACTATGGCCCCCATCCCTGGAGCATTCACTTCTACAACAGGTTCATCCCCAGAGCTGCAGCCCTCATGAAGCCCCTATACGACTCCCTCCGAGGTAAATCCGGCAAGATGGCCATAGCCTGGACCGCTGACACGTCAGCCGCCTTCGACGCCACCAAAAACGCGCTCGCCGACGCCACCCTGCTCGCGCACCCGAGGGCCGATGCCCGGGTCGCGCTCACCACCGACGCCTCCGACCATGCGGTCGGAGCCGTGTTCGAGCAGTGGGTCAATGGCGCGTGGCAGCCACTTGCCTTCTACAGCCGCCAACTGCGCCCCCCCGGAGGTCAAATACTCTACTTTCGACCGCGAGCTCCTCGCGCTCCACCTGTCGGTCCGCCATTTCAGGTTCCTCCTGGAGGGCCGCCCCTTTACCGCGTACGTGGACCACAAGCCGCTCACATACGCGATGGCCAAGAACACCGACCCCTGGTCCGCTAGGCAGCAACGCCAGCTCGCGGCCGTGTCCGAGTTTACTACGGACATCCAGCACATCTCCGGTAGAGACAACGTTGTCGCCGACCGCCTTTCCCGTCCCGCCATCTGCGCGAATCACCTAGCGGTCGACTATGCGCAACTAGCAGCGGCCCAGCTCACGGACCCAGACCTCCTCTCGGCGGCTACCAGCCTGCCAGGGCTACGCCTAGCCAAGGTCGCGCACGGGCCCGAAGCCACGGCAGTCACTTGCGACGTCTCACTCGGCCAACCCAGGCCGGTTGTCCCTGCAACCTGGCGCTGCCGCATCTTCGACGCGCTCCACGGGCTCTTCCATCCGGGTTCCCGCGCATCCGTCAAACTCCTCTCCCAGCGCTTCGTCTGGCGCGGCCTCAGCAAAGATGTTCGGACTTGGGCCAACTCCTGCCAACGGGCTAAGGTGCAGCGGCACACAAAACCACCCCTGGGAGACTTCGAGGTACCCAGCCGCCGCTTCGACCACGTACACGTCGACATCGTCGGTCCTCTGCCGCCATCGCAAGGCCAAACTTATCTCCACACGATGGTCGACCGCTACACACGCTGGCCTGAGGCAGTGCCGCTGACCTCCACCACCACAGCCGACATCGCCAGGGCGTTCGTTAACACCTGGGTCGCGAGGTTCGGCGTACCGGCCGACATAACCTCCGACAGAGGCGCCCAGTTCACCTCCGAACTCTGGACGGCCACAGCACGCAACCTCGGGGTGACGCTCCACCGAACCACGGCGTACCACCCGCAGGCCAACGGGCTGTGTGAACGCTTCCACAGGTCACTCAAGGCCTCACTCCGCGCCAGCCTGCAGGACAGTACCTGGACTGACCGCCTACCGTGGGTGCTACTAGGCCTACGCACCGCGGTCAAGGAAGACCTCCAGTCCTCAGCAGCGGAGTTAGTCTACGGACAACCGCTGCGCGTACCAGGCGAATTCCTCCCGGAGGCTACCACGCCTTGGTCGGCCGAACAGCAGCGGCTCAACTCTTTCTCTTCCGCTCAACAGTTCGCCCCACTTCCGGTTAACCGACACGGCGAACACGCACCTCACGTCCTGCCAAACTTACAGCAGGCACGCTTCGTCTTCGTGCTACACGACGCACACCGCGGACCCCTGCGACCCCCGTACGACGGACCGTACGAGGTACTACAAACCGGGGACAAGGTCTTCAAGCTGCGACTCGGCGACAGGGTCGAAACGGTCTCCATCGACCGACTCAAACCAGCACACACAGAACCAGGGGAACAGGTCCCCGTGGCCCGACCTCCAACTAGAGGCCGTCCCGCCAGCAAGCCAGCACAGCCGGCGGTGAACCGCCCGGCCCCACCAACTAGACCGGCGGCCACTCAGAGCCGCTCCGGCGGAACCATTAGACCACCGTCACGACTCGTCCACTCCTCCTAAGCGGATTCTGGGGGGAGCTCTGTGGCGACACGCCACCATTGGACATAATCCGCTCACGGCGGCACGGACAGATTACGCAGGCGCACTGCCGGCAGCAGCCGCCCCCAGCCGTGGGCCCTTTCCTCCGGCAACTTGTTTCCCGCAGGGACAGGCTGCCGGGAGCACTTCCTGTCTGGGGAGTATTTAAGTGGTTGCGCGGGCTTTTTAACTTCACTTGTTTTGCCATGATGTAAATTAAAGCAGTTGTGTTCCATCAACTCTGGTCTCGACTCCCACGTTTGCTGCGGTATCTCAACAATAGCACACATATGGAGCATGTTATATATGGGATAGCACCTATATGGAGCATGTTATATATAGGATAGCACATATAAGGAGCATTTTATATATAGGATAGCACATATATGGAGCATGTTATATATAGGATAGCGCCTATATGGAGCATGTTATATATAGGATAGCACCTATATGGAGCATGTTATATATGGGATAGCACATATATGGAGCATGTTATATATAGGATAGCACCTATATGGAGCATGTTATATATGGGATAGCACATATATGGAGCATGTTATATATAGGATAGCACCTATATGGAGCATGTTATGTATGGGATAGCACACATATTGATCATGTTATATATAGGATAGCACATATATGGAGCATGTTATATATAGGAAGCACATATATGGAGCATGTTATATATATGGGATAGCACATATGTGGTTCATGTTATATATGGGATAGCACATATATGGAGCATGTTATATATAGGACAGCGCATATATGGAGCATGTTATATATAGGATAGCACATGCGGAGCATGTTATATATAGGATAGCACATATGGAGCGTGTAATATATAGAATGGTGCATATGTGGAGCATGTTATATATAGAATATCATGTGTGTAGCATGTTATATATAGGATAACACATATGTGGAGCATGTTATATATAGGAAGCACATATATGGAGCATGTTATATATGGGATAGCACATATGCGGTTCATGTTATATATGGGATAGCACATATATGGAGCATGTTATATATAGGATAGCACATATGGAGCATGTTATATATAGGATAGCACATGTGGAACATGTTATATATGGGATAGCACATGGAGCATGTTACATTTAGGATAGCACATATGGAGCATGTTATATATAGGACAGCGCATATATGGAGCATGTTATATATAGGATAGCACATGCAGAGCATGTTATATATAGGATAGCACATATGGAGCATGTCATATATAGAATGGTGCATATGTGGAGCATGTTATATATAGAATATCACGTGTGTAGCATGTTATATATAGGATAACACATATGTGGAGCATGTTATATATAGGATAGCACATATATGGAGCATGTTATATATAGGATAGCACATATATGGAGCATGTTATATAATAGATAGCACACATGGAGCATGTTATATATAGGATAGCACATATATGGAGCGTGTTATATATATAGGATAGCACATATGGAGCGTGTTATATATAAGATAGCACATATATGGAGCATGTTATATATAGGATAGCATATGTGGAACATGTTATATATGGGATGGCACATATACAGAGCATGTTATATATGAGATAGCACATATGGAGAATGTTATATATGAGATAGCACATATGGAGAATGTTATATATGGGATAGCGCATATGGAGCATGTTATATATGGGATAGCACATATATTGAGCATGTTATATATGGGATAGCACATGTGGAGCATGTTCTATATAGGATAGCACATATGGAGCATGTTACATTTAGGATAGCACATATGGAGCATGTTATATATAGGATAGCATATGTACAGAGCATGTTATATATGGGATAGCACATATGGAGAATGTTATATATAGGATAGCGCATATGGAGCATGTTATATATAGGATAGCACATATATGGAGCATGTTATATATAGGATAGCACATATATGGAGCATGTTAAATATACAATATCACATGGAGTATATGTTTTATATATAGGATAGTGAATATGTGGAGCATGTTACATGTAATAAAGCACATGTGGAATGTGTTATATATGATAGCACACATGGAGATGATTACGTACAGAGTAGCACCTGTGGAGTGTGTTATAAATCGGGGTTCAGAAAATGTCATAAACCACATGGGCAAATGTTGAGCTGTTTAATCAACACCATCTCATCCCTGAGACATGTCACATCCTTAAACACACTGCAGCCTTTGGTGCTCATTATAATATGTGGAGATGGAGCTTGTGGTGATATTATTCCATTCTGGGTGTAAGATTTTGCCATTTTCTGCAGCGGTGATGGGTGTCGGGGCAGACAGTGACAAATGGCAGGGGAATAGGAGATGCTGTAGATATCATACAGCAAGTGGTGGGCTCTGTATATCATTCTATGGCAAAGCGAGTTAGTGCACTGCCGCATTATTTTGTACGACATACTGTATAACATTCAAGGAAAGCAATGGCTACAAACAGGCAAAGAGTTAGAAACAAACAAAAACACGCTTCCTTTATCACTCAGTGTTTCAGATGCTGGTGGAAAAATGAAGGTGACCAAAGTTGCTGCACGGCCTCTCATCCAGGACATGCTGAATCACGATGTGAGTACCCGGCACAGCCTTCGTCCTTCTTTAGGCATTCAGCATTGTCAGGACATGGGCAGGACACGTCTTTTTCTCCTCCCCTGTTTATTAGTGACACTGACACATTAAACCACTAGTCACAAACTCTGGCCATTGTAGGACATTCACTAAAACAGTGTGTGTTGTGTGACGGCCACAGTTTGACACCTCCAACATTGAAACTTCTATCACAGCGACACCTGCAGGGACCATAGTTAATCGCAAAAACTGTGGACACTTTTATAATGGGTTTTCCCATAAGACCTGGTTTATACAGGGGTTTTCAATGAAACGTGCACCCTACGTACTGATCGACATATGACTTGCAACTGGGTTCTTGCATTTAATAATGTGAAATTGTTCAATATCTTCCAGGATTGCTACATACTAGATCAGAGTGGAACTAAGATATATGTCTGGAAGGGAAAACGGGCTACAAAGGAGGAGAAACAGGCTGCAATGTCTCGAGCTCTGGTAAGTACAGGCTGCAATGTCTAGACCGCTGATATGTACAGACTAACAGGCTGCAATGTCTAGACCGCTGATATGTACAGACTAACAGGCTGCAATGTCTAGACCGCTGGTATGTACAGACTAACAGGCTGCAATGTCTAGACCGCTGGTATGTACAGACTAACAGGCTGCAATGTCTAGACCGCTGGTATGTACAGACTAACAGGCTGCAATGTCTAGACCGCTGGTATGTACAGACTAACAGGCTGCAATGTCTAGACCGCTGGTATGTACAGTCTAACAGGCTGCAATGTCTAGAGCTCTGGTAAGTACAGGCTGCAATGTCTAGACCGCTGGTATGCACAATCTAACAGGCTGCAATGTCTAGACTGCTGGTATGTACACTCTAACAGGCTGCAATGTCTAGACTGCTGGTAAGTACAGTCTAATAGGCTGCAATGTCTAGACCGCTGGTATGTACAGACTAACAGGCTGCAATGTCTAGACCGCTGGTATATACAGACTAACAGGCTGCAATGTCTAGATCGCTGGTATATACAGACTAACAGGCTGCAATGTCTAGACCGCTGGTATGTACAGACTAACAGGCTGCAATGTCTAGACCGCTGGTATGTACAGTCTAACAGGCTGCAATGTCTAGAGCTCTGGTAAGTACAGGCTGCAATGTCTAGACCGCTGGTATGCACAATCTAACAGGCTGCAATGTCTAGACTGCTGGTATGTACAATCTAACAGGCTGCAATGTCTAGACTGCTGGTAAGTACAGTCTAATAGGCTGCAATGTCTAGACCGCTGGTATGTACAATCTAACAGGCTGCAATGTCTAGACCGCTGGTATGTACAATCTAACAGGCTGCAATGTCTAGACTGCTGGTATGTACAATCTAACAGGCTGCAATGTCTAGACCGCTGGTAAGTACAGTCTAATAGGCTGCAATGTCTAGACCACTGGTATGTACAATCTAACAGGCTGCAATGTCTAGACCGCTAGTATGTACAATCTAACAGGCTGCAATGTCTAGACTGCTGGTAAGTACAGTCTAATAGGCTGCAATGTCTAGACCGCTGGTATGTACAATCTAACAGGCTGCAATGTCTAGACTGCTGGTATGTACAATCTAACAGGCTGCAATGTCTAGACTGCTGGTAAGTACAGTCTAATAGGCTGCAATGTCTAGACCACTGGTATGTACAGTCTAACAGGCTGCAATGTCTAGACCGCTAGTATGTACAATCTAACAGGCTGCAATGTCTAGACTGCTGGTAAGTACAGTCTAATAGGCTGCAATGTCTAGACCGCTGGTATGTACAATCTAACAGGCTGCAATGTCTAGACTGCTGGTATGTACAATCTAACAGGCTGCAATGTCTAGGCTGCTGGTAAGTACAGTGCAACAGGCTGCAATGTCTAGACTGCTGGTAAGTACAGTGCAACAGGCTGCAATGTCTAGACTGCTGGTAAGTACAGTGCAACAGGCTGCAATGTCTAGACTGCTGGTAAGTACAGTGCAACAGGCTGCAATGTCTAGACTGCTGGTAAGTACAGTGCAACAGGCTGCAATGTCTAGACCGCTGGTAAGTACAGTGCAACAGGCTGCAATGTCTAGACTGCTGGTAAGTACAGTGCAACAGGCTGCAATGTCTAGACCGCTGGTAAGTACAGTGCAACAGGCTGCAATGTCTAGACTGCTGGTAAGTACAGTGCAACAGGCTGCAATGTCTAGACTGCTGGTAAGTACAGTGCAACAGGCTGCAATGTCTAGACTGCTGGTAAGTACAGTGCAACAGGTTGCAATGTCTAGACTGCTAGTATGTACAATCTAACAGGCTGCAATGTCTAGACCGCTGCTGGTATGCTCACTTTCCAGTTCTGGTTAGTGATCAGGAGCCGCAACCTTAGCTACGTTTTCTCTAGCCCTAAAAATGTGTCTGCAGTTGCCTTGGTGTCTCATTGAGATCAGCAAGGTGTCCAGTTCATCACTGGTCTGTGCTGAGTTAACGTATCTCAACTGAGAGAAAACTATTGGCCTCGGTGCCTGCTGAGCGCGAAAGCTGAACAATCAGCCTGGTTCCAGCTCTTGAGCTGCTTCTACCTTATCTATCACTGGTTTGAATTTATGAACTAAACCAAATTGACCTGCGGGCAGATGTTCGGTTAGTTTCTAAACACAAAGGCCTAGAAATTCAGTATAGCCACTTTTGGGGCGGTAAAGTCGGGCAGCCGCTAAAGTTTGCGCCCGCCGGAAAGTGGAGGGCAGTTCGCCGAAATTCAGTAGCTTTGGCCAAGGAGTTTGCTCGAGCGCTAAAACTGGCGATGCACGGCTATCTTTAGGCGCTAAGCCGGCGGTGCAGACTGATACCGCCGAAGCCGGGCGCAGCGCAGGTGCGGTCATGTTTTGATTGACAGCAGACACCCTGGCGCCGGCCAGCTCTTAAAGGGGGAAGGGTCGACTTGGTCTGCTGCCACGCCCTGGATACTGCAGCCCTCCAGCTAGGCCTAAACACTGCTGCTGGAGAGAAATAGCGCCAGGAAGGATGCAGAGGGCCCGTGAGCGAGCGCAGCGCTTCTCTGGCCATGATTTAAAGGTGCTGGTTAGGGCTTTGGAGAAGAGAAGCCATATCTTGTTCCTGGACAGTGGCAAGAAGCCTCCCAACAGGGTGTACAGGAGAGCCTGGAGGGATATCGCCCAGAGGGTCACAGCCACCTGCGATGTCCCCCGGACTGTTGTCCAATGCCGGAAAAAGTTTAACGACCTCACTCGGATTGTCAGGGTGAGTACCCTTTCCAGTGTCCTCCTCATCCTTGCATGTGCACCTCACATTATGGGCAAAGGGACCTCAAAGGCCGAATGGCCAGCCCTCATCCAGCAGCTATGGCACTGGCATGAACATCAATTGCACTTTCTGCACTTTACACACTGGCCAAGCTATTCGACCATGGGAGGCAGTGCACACAACAACAGGGCACCACACTGTACTTAGAGGCCGTCCTTTCTCTTGCAGGCCAAGCTGGCCCAGAATCTGAAGAGCCGGACTGTCACCGGGGGAGGCCGTCCCCAGTTCCAGCAGCTCAGTGACCTGGAGGAGCGCGTGGGTCGACTCATGGGTGCCCGGGTGATTGGCCCCGTTGCAATTGGAGATGCCGACCCTGTGCTGGGCCCCAATGGTAAGGACATGACCTTTTGGACCTCTCTCATTCCCCTTGCGCTTCAGATCTACATCCTTTGCCACTGTCCGACCAATGCGCAGAATGCCACCACTCATGCCTCCCTCGCTGACGCCCTGTCCTCACTCTAAAGCTACTCTTGTGCCTTCCTGCTTTCAGCTGGTGAGGAGGAGGTCCCTGAAGCTGCGAGTGTCAGTCCCTCGGAAGAGGAGGACGAGGAGGAGCAAGAGGAAGGCGGCCCATCGGGGGAACCCTCATCTGCGCCAGGGGATGGCAATGGAGGGGACACGTCTTCCCTGGAGGAGAGCCAGGGGGAAGTGTTGCAGGGGGGTGTAGCTCCTGTGCCCAGTGGCGTCCAGCCACGCGGGAAGGGTCGGGCAGCACGGCTGCCTTCTCCCCAGAGGGGGGAAGTGTTGCAGGGGAGTGTAGCTCCTGTGCCCAGTGGCGTCCAGCCACGCGGGAAGGGTCGGGCAGCTCGGCTGCCTTCTCCCCAGAGGGGGGAAGTGTTGCAGGGGAGTGTAGTTGCTGGGCCCAGTGGCGTGCAGCCACGCGGGAAGGGTCGGGCAGCTCGGCTGCCTTCTCCCCAGAGGGAGAGTCCGGCCTCCAGTCCGGAGACGGTCCTCGCCCAGGAGGTGCGCCTCCTTGATCAAATGTCCGCGGACTCGGATCGTCGGCACACCGAGTTCATGGGGGTTGTGGCACGGTTGCCTGAGGCCATTGAGTCCCTGGCTCATAGTGTGTCCGATTTCGGGGCCTCACAGGCCAGGGGTTTCGAACAACTCGCGGCAGCACAGGCCAGGGGTCTCGAACAATTCGGGGCATCACAGGACGCGAGTCGGGCCGAATTCGGGGCATCACAGGACGCGAGTCGGGCCGAATTCAGGGCAGCACAGGACGCGAGTCGGGACGAATTCAGGGCAGCACAGGCAGCGAGTGGACAGTTGATCAGTGGTGCCATGCAGTCACTGGCTGGTCTGATGCGGGCACAGACCAGGGCAGTACGGGCACTCACTGCTGCCACACTCGCTGTGTCAGGCAGGCATCGCCAGGGCACCCGCCGCGCTGCAGCAGCACAGCGGTCTGGCCTTCACCAGATTGCTGCGCTTGCTGCAGTGCCAGCCCGGCCGAGTGCCAGTGTCTCAGGCGAGCAGCGAGCGCCTGGCATCAGCCAGCTTGCCCCCATTGCTGCAGCCGCCACTGCCACTCCCCCAGCGAAGCTGCGACGAGCTGCTGGAGGGACTGATGCTGCCCAGCCACAGCTGCAGCAGTCAGCAGCCGGCCCCTCGAGGGCCAGAGCTCGTCTAGGCCGACCCCCAAGGGCATCTGCCGTCACGCAATGTGCCCCTCAGGAGCCTTCCCCCAGCCTTGCAGCACCCACAGGGCCCAGGTTGAGGCGGAGCAGCAGGTCAGCCAGGGGCCGGAAAAGCCTGGACAAGGACTCGCCCTCTCGGCACACAAAGTAGAGTGTGTTGGCAAATGTTTTTTTATATGGGGGTGGTTGTGTTGTCTATGGGGGGGGTTCTTTTGGTAAGGCCGAGGATGAAGGCCATTTGGATGGACAAGTTTTGTTATTCCTCCCCAGGTTGTGGGAGTGAGATATGTTTTTGACTGTTTTTTGGGGGTGTTGTCTGTTTTTGGGTTTCATGTGGGAAGGGCCCTGAGTTTGTTCAATAAAGCTTTTTCTTTATTCAGCTTGTCCATGTGTGATGTTTCAAGTGGTTGTTGCGTTAACCGGCTGAGGGCTTGCGGAGCGGCTGCATTCATGTGCCTTCATTGCCACAAGCCATTCCCTGACAGGGGGCCTAGAAGTGTCGTTCAATAAGCCGCCGACGGACAGCCCTTGGACCTTGTGGCTCCCTCCTGGGCTGGTACTCCTCCTCCTCCTCCTCCTCCTCCTCATGGTCCTCCTGCTCGTCCTCCTGAGGTGGTGGTCCAACGTGAGGTGGCAGTGCCTGAGTCCTGCGGATAGCCAGGTTGTGCAGCATGCAGCAAACGACGACAAACTGGGAGACTCTATCCGGCGAATACTGCAGAGATCCGCCGGAGCGATCCAGGCAGCGGAACCGTTGCTTGAGGATGCCAATCGTTTGCTCTATGATGTTCCTTGTGGCTTGATGGCTTTCGTTGTATGCCTCCTCAGCAGGGGTCCTGGGCGCACGGAGCGGGGTCATGAGCCATGTACACAAAGGATAGCCTTTGTCCCCGATAAGCCATCCTCTTGGGGGAGGCTGTGCCTGGAACATGTCAGCCACAGTAGTCTGGCGCAGGATAAATGCATCGTGGCTGCTGCCTGGAAAGCGGGCATTGACAGCTAGGATGCGCTGCCTGTGGTCACACACCAGTTGTACATTGAGGGAATGGTAGCCCTTCCGGTTGCGGTAATCCTCGGCATTGTCGATAGGTGCCCGCAAAGCCACATGCGTGCAGTCAATGGCGCCCTGCACCATGGGGAAGTCGGCGATCCTCGCAAATCCGACTGCACGCTGCTCCTGCCTCTCTAGGGTCATGGGGAAGGAGATGAATTGGTGTCTCCTTGTGAAAAGGGCATCGGTGACCTGCCGGATGCAGCGATGCACGGCGAACTGGGAGATGTTAGCTATGTCCCCAGCAGCGGCTTGGAAGGAGCCGCTTGCATAAAAGTTCAGAGCCACCGTGACCTTCACTTCCACCGACAGAGACGTCCTGCACATCAGCTGTGGACGCAGATCTCTGTGAAGCAGCTGGCAGATCTCTGCAACCACCTCCCTTCTGAAGCGCAGCCTCTTAACACACTGCGCGGCAGTCATGGTGAGATAGGACACCTGCTGGCGGTATTCCCTGAGTGGGTAAGGCCTACGTTGCCGACGCCTGATGCCCCCTCTGCGTCTAGGCATGGCTGCCCCTCTCACACAGCGTCTGCGAGCCCTTCGCACATAATGCTGGAACTGAGGGTTGGAACCCCATGCAGCCCCCATAATATACTTGCAAACAATGAAATCACAATGAGGCAAATTTCCAAGCTCTGGCCAGAAGCCAAAAATACCTCTCCTATGTTGGGCCAAATCAGTAAGGTCTCTTCCTTGGTCTCTGTCCAGAAATCCGTTGCAGAAAAGTCATTGCAGCAAAATGGCTGGCCTTTATAGTTCAGTGTAAGTGCCCTTTAATTAGCGCTCCCCGAGGCCCGCAGGGCCTCTGCTGCGTTCCACTTCACAGTTCTTAACACCGCCACGCCCACATTGGGCGGGCGCAACTGAAGTTCCGGTTTGGGGCGCACAAAGGGCGTTGCACGACGAAATGACGTCATAAGTTGCGCGCGCAGCTGAGCGCGCGCAAACACTTTGCGCCGGCGCTAAATGTCTACTGAAGTTGGGCGTAGGCGCAGATCGTCCTGCGCCCGGGCGCTAAGTGCCTAGCGCTCGAGATCTACCCCTCCTAAGGCGCTAACGGCTGGCGAACGCAACTGAATTTCTAGGCCAAATGCTTTTATCTTGATGGATTCTTTTTTCTAATGCAGGACTTTATTAAGATGGAGGGCTACTCAAACACCACTAACATTGAGACTGTGAATGATGGAGCTGAATCAGCCATGTTCAAACAGCTTTTCAAGAAATGGGTGGTGAAGGAGCAGACAATGGGTTTAGGGAAAATACACACAGTTGGTAAAGTTGGTAAGTATGTACAGTAGTAACCTTTCAGATGTTGGGCAGGAATGTGTGGAGAGGTGGGGTTTTCTATTTTAATCCAAGTGGAGGTCCAAAGAGATTTAGAGGTCAATGTACACAGATCACTAAAATGTAGTGGTCAGGTACAAAAAATAATCAAAAAGGCTAATGGAATGTTAGCCTTTATAGCTAGAGGGCTAGAATATAAAGGGGAGGAGGTTTTCCTACAACTATACAAAGCCCTGGTTAGACCACACCTGGAGTATTGAGCACCTCACCTTAGAAAGGATATAGTGGCCTTGGAAAGAGTGCAGTGCAGATTCACCAGAATGATACCCGGACTCCAAGGGTTAGATTATGAGGAGAGATTGCATGAACTAGGCTTGTGTTCCCTGGAATATAGAAGGTTAAGGGGTGATTTGATGGAGGTTTTTAGGATTTTGAAAGGAATTGTTAGGGAAGATCGAGAGAAACTGTTTCTGGTGGTGGGGGAGTCTAGGACAAGGGGACATAACCTCAAAATCAGAGCCAGGCCATTCTGGAGAGAAGTTAGGAAACATTTTTTTATGCAAAGGGTGGTAGAAATGTGGAATTCGCTCCCACAAAAAGCAGTCGATGCTCACTCAATGAATATTTTAAATCCGAGAGCTATAGACTTTTGCTAAACAAGGGTATAAAGGATATGGCGCCAAGGCAGGTGGATGGAGTTAAGATGCATATCAGCCATGATCTCATTGAATGTCGGAACAAGCTCAAGGGGCTGAATGGCCTCCTCCTGTTCCTATGTTCCTAAGTACAACGTACTCCTTATGAGTTAGAACATAAGAACATAAGAAGTAGGAGCAGGAGTAGGCCATACGGCCCCTCGGGCCTGCTCTGCCATTCAATAGGATCATGGCTGATCCGAACCTAGACTCACGTCCACTTCCCTGCCCTCTCCCCGTAACCCCTAATTCCCTTATCAGCTAGGAAACTGTTTATCTCCATTTTAAATTTATTTAATGTCGCAGCTTCCACAGCTCTCTGGGGTAGCAAATTCCATAGATTTACTACCCTCTAAGTGAAGAAGTTTCTCCTCATCTCAGTTTTGAAAGGGCAGCCCCTTATTCTAAGAGTTAATGATATTGATGATCTTTCACTTTCACTTTGACCTTTTATTCCCTTTCCAGCCAAAGTTAGCCAACAGAAGTTTGATGCCACCCTAATGCATGCCGTCCCAGAGATGGCAGCTCAAGAGAGGATGGTTGACGATGGCACAGGAAAAACAGAGGTACAGTACTATTATTACTTGATACTGGTATTGAGAGAGATATAAAATATACAGATGGATGGAAGATTGGAGAGGTCGTTGGGTGGATGGATAGAGAGACCGATGGACGGATGGGGGACAGGTGATGAGATGGATGCAGATGTAGATAGACAAACAAATGGATGGAGAAATGGATTGATGAGGTGGCTGCGTGGTGAGGTGGATGGATGGACAGATGGATGGATGGAGAGGTGGATGGATGAGGTGGCTGCGTGGTGAGGTGGATGGATAGACAGACGGATGGATGGAGAGGTGGATTGATGAGGTGGCTGCGTGGTGAGGTGGATGGATGGACAGACAGATGGATGGATGGAGAGGTGGATGGACGAGGTGGCTGCGTGGTGAGGTGGATGGATGGACAGACAGATGGATGGATGGAGAGGTGGATGGACGAGGTGGCTGCGTGGTGAGGTGGATGGATGGACAGACAGATGGATGGATGGAGAGGTGGATGGACGAGGTGGCTGCGTGGTGAGGTGGATGGATGGACAGACAGATGGATAGATGGAGAGGTGGATGGACGAGGTGGCTGCGTGGTGAGGTGGATGGATGGACAGACAGATGGATAGATGGAGAGGTGGATGGACGAGGTGGCTGCGTGGTGAGGTGGATGGATAGACAGACAGATGGATGGATGGAGAGGTGGATGGACGAGGTGGCTGTGTGGTGAGGTGGATGGATGGACAGACAGATGGATGGATGGAGAGGTGGATGGACGAGGTGGCTGCGTGGTGAGGTGGATGGACAGACAGATGGATGGATGGAGAGGTGGATGGACGAGGTGGCTGCGTGGTGAGGTGGATGGATGGACAGACAGATGGATAGATGGAGAGGTGGATGGACGAGGTGGCTGCGTGGTGAGGTGGATGGATAGACAGACAGATGGATGGATGGAGAGGTGGATGGACGAGGTGGCTGTGTGGTGAGGTGGATGGATGGACAGACAGATGGATGGATGGAGAGGTGGATGGACGAGGTGGCTGCGTGGTGAGGTGGATGGATGGATAGACAGACGGATGGATGGAGAGGTGGATGGACGAGGTGGCTGCGTGGTGAGGTGGATGGATGGACAGACAGATGGATGGATGGAGAGGTGGATGGATGAGGTGGCTGCGTGGTGAGGTGGATGGATAGACAGACAGATGGATGGATGGAGAGGTGGATGGACGAGGTGGCTGCGTGGTGAGGTGGATGGATGGACAGACAGATGGATGGATGGAGAGGTGGATGGACGAGGTGGCTGCGTGGTGAGGTGGATGGACAGACAGATGGATGGATGGATGGAGAGGTGGATGGACGAGGTGGCTGCGTGGTGAGGTGGATGGATGGACAGACAGATGGATAGATGGAGAGGTGGATGGACGAGGTGGCTGCGTGGTGAGGTGGATGGATGGACAGACAGATGGATAGATGGAGAGGTGGATGGACGAGGTGGCTGCGTGGTGAGGTGGATGGATGGACAGACAGATGGATGGATGGAGAGGTGGATGGACGAGGTGGCTGCGTGGTGAGGTGGATGGACAGACAGATGGATGGATGGAGAGGTGGATGGACGAGGTGGCTGCGTGGTGAGGTGGATGGATGGACAGACAGATGGATAGATGGAGAGGTGGATGGACGAGGTGGCTGCGTGGTGAGGTGGATGGATGGACAGACAGATGGATGGACGGAGAGGTGGATGGACGAGGTGGCTGCGTGGTGAGGTGGATGGATGGACAGACAGATGGATAGATGGAGAGGTGGATGGACGAGGTGGCTGCGTGGTGAGGTGGATGGATGGACAGACAGATGGATGGACGGAGAGGTGGATGGACGAGGTGGCTGCGTGGTGAGGTGGATGGACAGACAGATGGATGGATGGAGAGGTGGATGGACGAGGTGGCTGCGTGGTGAGGTGGATGGATGGACAGACAGATGGATGGAGAGGTGGATGGACGAGGTGGCTGCGTGGTGAGGTGGATGGATGGACAGACAGATGGATGGATGGAGAGGTGGATGGACGAGGTGGCTGCGTGGTGAGGTGGATGGATGGACAGACAGATGGATAGATGGAGAGGTGGATGGACGAGGTGGCTGCGTGGTGAGGTGGATGGATGGACAGACAGATGGATGGATGGAGAGGTGGATGGACGAGGTGGCTGCGTGGTGAGGTGGATGGATGGACAGACAGATGGATGGATGGAGAGGTGGATGGACGAGGTGGCTGCGTGGTGAGGTGGATGGATAGACAGACAGATGGATGGATGGAGAGGTGGATGGACGAGGTGGCTGCGTGGTGAGGTGGATGGATGGACAGACAGATGGATGGACGGAGAGGTGGATGGACGAGGTGGCTGCATGGTGAGGTGGATGGACAGACAGATGGATGGATGGAGAGGTGGATGGACGAGGTGGCTGCGTGGTGAGGTGGATGGACAGACAGATGGATGGATGGAGAGGTGGATGGACGAGGTGGCTGCGTGGTGAGGTGGATGGATAGACAGACAGATGGATGGATGGAGAGGTGGATTGGTGAGGTGGCTGCGTGGTGAGGTGGATGGACAGACAGACAGATGGATGGATGGAGAGGTGGATTGGTGAGGTGGCTGCGTGGTGAGGTGGATGGACAGACAGATGGATGGATGGAGAGGTGGATGGACGAGGTGGCTGCGTGGTGAGGTGGATGGATGGACAGACAAACGGATGGATGGAGAGGTGGATGGACGAGGTGGCTGCGTGGTGAGGTGGATGGATGGACAGACAGATGGATGGATGGAGAGGTGGATGGACGAGGTGGCTGCGTGGTGAGGTGGATGGATGGACAGACAGATGGATAGATGGAGAGGTGGATGGACGAGGTGGCTGCGTGGTGAGGTGGATGGATAGACAGACAAACGGATGGATGGAGAGGTGGATGGACGAGGTGGCTGTGTGGTGAGGTGGATGGATAGACAGACAAACGGATGGATGGAGAGGTGGATGGACGAGGTGGCTGCGTGGTGAGGTGGATGGATGGACAGACAAACGGATGGATGGAGAGGTGGATGGACGAGGTGGCTGCGTGGTGAGGTGGATGGACAGACAGATGGATGGATGGAGAGGTGGATGGACGAGGTGGCTGCGTGGTGAGGTGGATGGATGGACAGACAGATGGATGGATGGAGAGGTGGATGGACGATTGGACAGGTGGATGAATGGTTGGATCAGATTGAAGACAAGAAAATTGTTTGGCAATCCTTTTTCTCCTACTTCTAGTTAAATGGAAACTTGTTTAATGGGGAATCAAAACCGGTGTCTTCCCAATGTCTCCCTCCTGTTTCTTAAGACCCTCTTCAAGTCTCGGCAAAGCTAGTTTTGTATCACCCAATTACACCAGTTGATGCTTCTTTTGAGGAGGGTGGTTGGGGTGCGTGCGGGGCATCAGATCTTTAATCCAGTGCTGTACCGCTGCCTTGTTGCACCTGCTTCCAGTTCATTAGACCAGTAGCCAAATGCTGCAAAGTGGATTTGTTCCAAAACAAACTGTGGAGTGTAATTCAGGAGTGAAGTTACCGCAATTGAATTTGACAAGCATTGTGAGGAGACGTAATCTGACACCATTTTGATTTTGTACCAGCTGCGCTCTAACTTTTTAAACTCCATTTTGAATATTTTTGATACGAGCAGAGAGCCCCATTTGAATGCCCTCCATTTTCTCTGGCCATGAAGCTGGCATTAAACTCCGCCTTGCTCTTCATATGACCGTAAATCCGTATTGTCTTTGCAGGTTTGGAGAATAGAGAACCTTGAACTGGCTCCCGTGGACCCCGAGAGGCATGGCTTCTTCTATGGCGGTGACTGCTACCTGATTCTGTACACATACCAAGTGAACAGGAAGCAACATTTTATCCTCTATATTTGGCAGGTAAAGCTGTCTGAAGAGGACACAACCAAATGCATCATAAACTACACTGTGGCAGACTTCCCATTCAGACCTCCGGTTATGATATACCTATCAATTCAGTCCATGAAAAGCGACGAGTTAAGTTAGTAACTATAGGTTTTTATTGGCTAAATAACAGAGCCCACCCTCGTGGGTGATCGGATCCAACAAGGAGGAATACCAGCCAGTCGACCACCTTTATACCTGGGCAAGCAGGCGGAGCCATGGGCGGAGTCAGCTGTGGTCAGCCCAGGTATAACAGCGTGGCAAGAGGTGACCTTGTGTAGTGATACAACAGTGTAAACAGTGATAACCATAGTGTAACGATATAAACAGTGATAACCATAGTGTAACGATAGTGAACGATAAAAGTGGTTTACCACATTCACCCCTTGTTTAAATTTGAGTCCGGCGGGGTGAAGTGTACTACCAGTTCGGGTATGTCAGTCTGTCCGGAGGCCTCGTAAGCCTTTCTGATCGGCGCAGCAGCGGCAGCGGTGGTGCAGTATCCGATATTAATGCTGGTGTCTGCGTGGTCGGCGAAGGATCGTGGGGTTCCGGCATGCCGTCTACCTGGGCTGGATTTGGGGGGGTGGTGGGGGGTAACGGTGGTGTCTCAGGGATGCCCGAGGGTGCGAGGTCTCGTAAGGAGACTGTGTCCTCCCGCCCGTCTGGGTATGCCACATAGGCGTACTGGGGGTTGGCGTGCAGGAGGTCCACCCTCTCGACCAGGGGGTCCGTTTTATGGGCCCTCACGTGCTTTCGCAGCAAGACGGGCCCCGGAGAAGTCAGCCATGTTGGTAGCGAGGTTCCCGTAGTCGACTTCCTGGGGAAAACAAACATTCGTTCATGGGGGGTGGCGTTAATGGCAGTGCAAAGCAGTGACCGGATGGAATGCAGCGCTGCCGGGAGGACTTCCTGCCAGCAAGAGGTTGGGAGGCCCTTAGACTTTAAGGCTAAGAGAACGGCCTTCCAGACAGTCGCGTTCTCTCTTTCCACCTGGCCGTTCCCTCGGGGGTTGTAGCTGGTGGTCCTGCTTGCAGCAATACCTCTCGCTAGTAGGAACTGGCGAAGTTCCTCGCTCATGAAGGATGAGCCCCGGTCGCTATGTATATAGTTCGGGAACCCGAACAAGGCGAAGAGGTCGTTCAGGCATTTGATGACCGTGGTACTGGTCATGTCTGGGCAGGGGAAGGCAAAGGGGAAACGGGAGTACGCATCAATAATGTTGAGGAAGTACACATTACGGTCAGAGGACGGGAGGGGCCCCTTAAAATCGATGCTCAAGCGCTCGAAGGGGCGGGTGGCCTTGATCAGGCTTGCTCTGTCCGGCCTAAAGAAATGCGGTTTGCATTCGGCACAGGTTTGGCAGTTCCTGGTCATGGTCCTGACCTCCTCGATGGAGTAGGGCAGGTTGCGGGCCTTAATGAAGTGGTAAAGTCTGGTGACCCCTGTTGTGTATGTAACCTGTTCCACCTTAAGAGAGCTTAAGCCTGTTCCACCTTAAGAGATGTACTACTTTCTCAGGCTGCTGTAGACGTAATACCGGGGGTGAACACACCGGTATATAAGCACTGTGCAGTAATCTTGTATTCAGTATAGTCCCTACCTCCAACCAGTAAAGACCTGTTTTTATTGTTACTCATTAGTCTGTGTCTTAATTAACTAAATAATTCACAGACTTAACACTGGCGACGAGTCAGGTTCTTACCCTGCGGCAGTTATTCCACGGCGGTTGAAGAGAGGTTTCAAACCTCACCACTCACCACCCCACTGGAAGCGACAGGCATTAGGACCCTGAAGCCTCCATCAGCTTGTGAACCGGAGTGGAAGACAGGACTGGGGAAGAGAGGTACAGGGCGATAGCGATCGGCAGATAAGGGCCGGGCCACTTTCAAGTGCGAGGCGCAGCCGGGCCATCGATCGCATCCGCTGATAAGGGCCGCACTCGGGCGATCGCGGCGAAGATAAGGGCCGCACTCGGGGGCTGAAGGGAGACGGCGTCGGGGGACGGGTGAAGACCGCCAAGCGCGGGAAAACCGCCATTTTGTGGGCGGAGGACGACGGCAAGAGCGGGAAGCCGCCATCTTTGATAACAAGTAAAGAAAATAAAATCTGAGAAATTGCAAATCTACAATGCCTAAACACGGGAATATTAGCACCTTTGATAGTGACCTCGAAGATTGGGCCATATATGTTGAAAGAGTAAAAAATTATTGTAAGGCCAATAAAATTCGTGACCAAGATAAAGCTCTAACATTATTAAATTTAACGGGTGCGAAGACATACGGGCAATTGAAACACCTGTTATCACCAGATGAACCGGCGGATAAGACGTTCGATGAGATTGTTACTGTCCTGAAAGATCATCTAAACCCCACGCCGCTGATGCTAGCGGAACGATTTAAATTTTACGACAGAAGGCAGCTACAGCATGAAAGCAATGCTGGATATTTGCTGGAATTGCGTAAATTAGCGAAATATTGCCAGTTTGGAACGGGACTGACAGATGCACTACGAGACAAATTTGTGTGTGGTTTATTTAAACAGGATACACAAAAGCGACTGCTCGAGGAGAATGAGCTGACGCTTGAGAAGGCGGTCACTATGGCAGCAGCACACGAAGCCGCAGCGAGAGGCACGGCAGTAATGCAGCTACGGTCACCGGAGCTCAGTGCACACAAATTGGGTGTGAGTTCTGTTAAATGTTATCGTTGTGGAAAGACAACGCATGATCAGAACCAGTGTTGGTTTAAAAACCAAGAATGCAGAACATGTGGTAAGCTTGGACATATAGCTAGAGTATGCAGGTCAGGGAAGAAGACCAGCAACAAGAAGTCACCGCAAGGGAAATACGCAAAGGTACACAAGGTGGCCGAACAGGAGTCCGATTCAGACGCTAGCAGTAATGAACTGGCTGGCTTAAGCAGTATTGAACTGGCTAGCTTAAGGGTACTCAACGTTGGTAAGGGTGCAGACCTCCAGACAATTTGGGTTACTCTTCAGATAGAAGGAGTCCAAGTAAAAATGGAATTGGACACTGGATCGGCATTGTCGGTCATGAATAAGAAAGATTACAGAAGGTTATTCCAACATATTCCCCTACAGGATACGGAGATTATATTGACAACCTACACGGGGCAGAGAGTGTACCCCATCGGGACAATAAAGGTTGCAGTGGCCAACAAGGGCGAAGGAAGTCAAATAATGGACTTATATGTGCTACCGGAGGGAGGTCCACCACTACTAGGCCGGGAGTGGTTTAGAAACATAAATATGGACTGGCATTCGCTAAAAGCCATAAAGAGTGAGAACTCAGTGCAGATAACCAGCCCAGACTCTAGAACTGATGATGGTAAGACCAACCCATGTGCAAAAGACAAAGTTTCAGCACAGAATTCCACTGAGCAACAACAACATAGTTTAACAGAGAATTCTGAGTCTGTCAAGTCTACTGATATGCACATTTTTGAGGGACACTGGGCTCGAACTCAACTCCATTTCAAACTACAACAGCAATTAGAACAAATGATTCGCCGTTTTGAGCAAGAGGTGAATGAAATAAAAAAGTTTTTTGTTACAGAGTGGGAGAATCTGGAAAGGCAACAGAAGCAACTGATGGAGAAAATGGAGCAGGAGCACACCAACCATCTGCGCGAGGAGGCCGAACGAATCAAAGCTGATTCAGGTTCTGAAGGTGCGTGCCATAATCTGGTGTCAGAAGAGTTAACGGTCAGCCAACTCCTTCATATGCTGAGGGACAAGACTCTGAAATGGGAAAAACTTGAACACGAGCTGCGATCTTCAAAGGAAAAGGGTTCGGAGCTCTCAAAAGTCATTGAGATGGCTGATGTGACGACACAGACTGAAACGACTGCAACAGAGCAGCCATTGGATGCCAAAAGTACGCTGACTCACGTCAATGTAGAACAACAGACTGCTGAAACAGCTGCTCCGGTAGAGGGATTGCATAGTCCGATCAATCAATCTCCAAAGGAAGTTGAAGTATTAAAATCACAAATGAGGTCACTAGTAAACGACTTGCTGAAAGCCCAGAAAAAGCTGGATGCAGAGGTACACATGAAGAAGTCTCTTCAGGAAAGATGTCTGGATTTGGAACAAGAGCTGGCTAACGTCCAGCTGGGTATGGAGGAAATAGACGACCCTCTCACTGGTCTAGCTCAGGACGACACCGAATATTACTATGACCTGGTGGACGACACCGAATATTACGATGTCCTGTCCTGCCCAGCTTGTAACTTCGACTCCCAAAGTGCAGAAATCATGGAGGAGCACCAAAAGTCTACGGAACATCGGGAGAAGCTGGCTCTACGACGGAAACGGGAGGAAGAGAAGGAGGAACTGCGCATGCAGCTGGCAGCTGTGGCAGCTGACAATGGAGCCCAGAGAGTCTCCAAGAAGCAGAAAAGGAAAAGTAAAAACAGAAGATGACCCATCTGAACCATTATCACCTCTACCAGATCACACACGTGGTCCCTCCGAACGGAGCCAAATCAGTTCGGAAGTTCAAGCTGTTAAATCCATGAAAGGACTATTGAATGAGTAACGTGAACCGACTACACCACAGAGATTGAATCTGTGAACTGTTTTCCGCAGAGACTGAATCTGTGATATGTTACGTTAAACATGAAGTTATATATGTATATATGTTATTACGTTATGTTAAATGGGGGGATGACTATAAAGCTAAGAAGGGAGGAGTGTTGTGTATGTAACCTGTTCCACCTTAAGAGAGCTTAAGCCTGTTCCACCTTAAGAGATGTACTACTTTCTCAGGCTGCTGTAGACGTAATACCGGGGGTGAACACACCGGTATATAAGCACTGTGCAGTAATCTTGTATTCAGTATAGTCCCTACCTCCAACCAGTAAAGACCTGTTTTTATTGTTACTCATTAGTCTGTGTCTTAATTAACTAAATAATTCACAGACTTAACAACCCCGGGGTGGCAGAGGTCGTTGTGGAGGGTCTGCAGTCTATCAATTTGCGCGTTGGCGCATGTACTTCGTGATAGAGCATCTGGGGGTTCGTTCAGTTTACCAGGCCGGTACAAGATATCATAATCGTAGGTGGAGAGCTCGATTCTCCACCTCAAGATCTTGTCGTTCTTGATTTTGCCCCTCAGCTTGTTATTAAACATAAAAGCGACCGAGCGCTGGTCGGTGAGGAGGGTAAATCGTTTGCCTGCCAGGTAATGCCTCCAGCGTCGTACTGCCTCCACGATCGCCTGGGCCTCCTTCTCGACCGAAGAGTGTCGGATCTCAGGGCCCTGGAGGGTCCTTGAGAAGAAGGCCACAGGTCTCCCCGCCTGGTTAAGGGTTGCAGCTAGGGCGAAGTCGGATGCATCGCTCTCCACTTGGAAAGGGATAGACTCATCCACCGCGTGCATTGTGGCCTTAGCAATGTCTCCCTTTATGAGGGAGAAGGCTGCGCATGCTTCTGCCATCAGGGGGAAGGAGGTGGACTTCATGAGGGGTCTGGCTTTGTCCGCATAATTGGGCACCCACTGGGCATAGTAGGCGAAGAGCCCCAGGGTTCTCTTCAGCGCCTTTGGACAGTGGGGGAGCTCCATGAGGGGGCGCATTCTTTCGGGGCCGGGGCCGATGACTCCGTTCTCTACTACGCAGCCGAGGATGGCAAGGCGCGAGGTGTTAAACACACATTTCTCCTTATTGTAGGTGAGGTTCAGCCGTTGGGCCGTACGGAGGAATTTCTCCAGATTAACATCATGGTCCTGCCGGTCGCGGCCGCAGATGGTGACGTTATCTAGATAAGGGAACGTGGCATGCAGCCCGTTCTGGTCAACCATCCGGTCCATCTCCCTTTGGAAGACCGAAACCCCGTTGGTGACGCCGAAGGGAACCCTAAGGAAGTGGTAGAGGCGGCCATTCGCCTCGAAGGCGGTATACTGGCGGTCCTCAGGGCGGATAGGGAGTTGGTGATAGGCCGACTTAAGGTCGATGGTAGAGAATACCCGGTACTGTGCAATCTGATTGACCATATCAGATATGCGGGGAAGGGGGTATGCGTCCAGCTGGGTGTACCGGTTTATGGTTTGGCTGTAGTCGATGACCAGGCGGTGTTTATCGCCGGTCTTAACGACTACGACCTGGGCACGCCAGGGGCTGTTGCTTCCCTCGATGATGCCCTCCTTCAGGAGTCGCTGCACCTCGGAGCTAATAAAAGCTCTGTCCCTGGCGCTGTACCGCCTGCTCTTGGTAGCGACGGGTTTACAGTCGCGGGTGAGGTTAGCAAACAGGGAGGGGGGCGGGACCTTGAGGGTGGATAGACCGCAGGTGGTACGCGGTGGGCGGTTTAAAAGCTGCTGGTTGTAGACTGTGAGTGGGGGGAGGGGTCCACCGTATGCCAAAGTGACACTTTGAAGGTGGGATTGGAAATCCAGCCCTAGTAGGATGGCAGCACAGAGCTGGGGCAGGACGAGAAGTTTAAAATTTTTATACTCCGTGCCCCTAACCGACAGGGTCACAACAAAGTAGCCGCTGATGTCTGTAGAATGGGACCTCGATGCCATCGAGATCCGGTTGCGCGTTGGCCGGACAGTGAGGGAGTAGTGGCTCACTGTGTCTGGATGGATGAAGCTCTCCGTGCTTCCGCTGTCGAACAGGCAGGTCGTGGCGTGGCCGTTTACTTTGATGTCCATCATGGACTTGGACAGGTGATGCGGGCGAGCTTGGTCAAGTGTGACGGAGGCTAGTGTATGGCTGAGCGAGCTGCTGTAGTCTGCGGGTGAGGCGGTGGTCAGGTCTGGAGACAAGGTGGCGGTCGAGTGTGGTGAACAAAATGGCGGCGCCCACGACGTTGAATAAAATGGCGGAGAAGATGGCCGCCCCCACAACTCACATGAGGCACTGCCGGCGTCGGTGGCCTTGATCAAAGATGGCCACCCCCACGACTCACACGAGGGGATACTGGCATCTGTGGCCTTGATGAAAGATGGCCGCCCCCACAACTCGCATGAGGCACTGCTGGCGTCTGTGGCTTTCCCCCTGCAGGCCTTCGCGAAGTGGCCTTTCTTGTGGCAGTCGGAGCAGGTCGCGTTTCTTGCAGGGCAGCGCGCCCTCAGGTGTTTCGCCTGGCCACAGAAGAAGCAGCCGGCGGCCCGATCGCGGGGCTCCGATGTCGCAGCCGGTACCGGGGGTGGCGGTCCCGATCGGTTCCGGGACACCGACGCTGTGGTAGGTCCCAGAGGCGGCGGTGCGAGGGGTATTGCGGCCGGGGTCGGGCCCGAGTCCCAGGGTCGCGCAGCACAGTACCTGGAGTACGCCTCGAGGTCCCGATGGGCCACTTCCAAGGAGCGAGCGAGGATAGCAGCTGTTTTCAGGTCGAGGTCCTTTGATTCCAGCAGTCTTTGCCGTGAGTAGTCTGACCGAAGGCCTTTCACGAAGGCATCTCGGATGTTTCCATCTGTATGTTCTGCAGCTGTTACGGCTTTAAAGTCACAGTCCCTGCCGAATATTTGCAGCGCCCGTAAGAAATCATCAACCGACTCTCCTGGCTGTTGCGAGCGGGATCTTAGGAGATGCCTGGTGTACATTGAGTTTACAGGGCTCCGATACTGTTCTTTTAGCAGGTTGAGGGCGTCCTCGGATGTGGCAATGTCCCGGATGAGTGCAAATACTTTAGGGCTCACCTGAGCGGTCAGAACTCTTAGTTTGGATGCCGGAGGCACGCCGGATTCTCTCAGGTAGGCTTCGAAGCAGCTCAGCCAGTGTTCGAAGTCGAGGGCTGAATTCGCAGCCTGTGGGTTTAGATCCAGGTACGGCGGCCGGAGGGCTCGTAGCCAGGCTGGCTGCTGGGGCTGTTGTAGATGGCCGTTTGGCTGGGGCTGTACGTCTGACTGGTCGTTTGGCTGCTCCGTTGTAGACATTTCAAAATTTAGCCAATAAAATTGATATACCTATCAATTCAGTCCATGAAAAGCGACGAGTTAAGTTAGTAACTATAGGTTTTTATTGGCTAAATAACAGAGCCCACCCTCGTGGGTGATCGGATCCAACAAGGAGGAATACCAGCCAGTCGACCACCTTTATACCTGGGCAAGCAGGCGGAGCCATGGGCGGAGTCAGCTGTGGTCAGCCCAGGTATAACAGCGTGGCAAGAGGGGACCTTGTGTAGTGATACAACAGTGTAAACAGTGATAACCATAGTGTAACGATATAAACAGTGATAACCATAGTGTAACGATAGTGAACGATAAAAGTGGTTTACCACAGGTTACACGTGGGCAAGTGGGCAATTTGGCTACACCGTCGATTTCTGATTTGCAAGCCACACATTGTCAAGGCGCTAGGCTTTTGCATTCTATCTGAGGTGTGGGAGATTGTCTGAGGAAATTGAATAGAAACGAGTAGCTCGGCGAAGTATATGTAAATCACTGTAGTGATTTGAACCAATGGAATATCACGCATCTGAAGAGATACCCATGTGTGAGCTGTTGCCATCATTTGAACCAATAACTATCATATGTAGAAGGAATGTTCAAGGTGTCAGCCGTGGCTCAGTGGGCAGCACTCTCGCCTCTGAGTCAGAAGGTTGTGGGTTCAAGTCCCACTCCAGAGACTGGAGCACAAAAATCCAGGCTGACACTACCAGTGTAGTACTGAGGGAGCGCAGCACTGTCAGAGGGGCAATACTGAGGGAGCGCCGCACTGTCGGAAGGGCAGTACTGAGGGAGCGCCGCACTGTCGGAGGGGCGGTACTGAGGGAGCGCCGCACTGTGGGAGGGGCAGTACTGAGGGAGCGCCGCACTGTCGGAGGGGCAGTACTGAGGGAGCGCCGCACTGTTGGAGGAGCAGTACTGAGGGAACGCTGCACTGTCGGAGGGGCAGTACTGAGGGAGCGCTGCACTGTCGGAGGGGCAGTACTGAGGGAACGCTGCACTGTCGGAGGGGCAGCACTGAGGGACCACTGCACTGTCGGAGGGGTAGTACTGAGGGAGTGCCACACTGTCGGAGGGGCAGCACTGAGGGAGCGCCGCACTGTCGGAGGGGTAGTACTGAGGGAGTGCCACACTGTCGGAGGGGCAGCACTGAGGGAGCGCCGCACTGTCGGAGGGGCAGTACTGAGGGAGTGCCGCACTGTTGGACGTGCCGTCTTTCAGATAAGACGTTAAAATGAGGCCCCCTCTTCCCTCTTGGGTGGATGCAAAACATCCCACGACACTACTCAAAGAAGAGCCGGGGAGTTATCCCCGGTTTCCTGCCAATATTTATCCCTCAACCAACATCACTAAAACAGATGATCTGGTCATTATGACACTGCTGCTTGTGGGAGCTTGCTGTGCACAAATTGGCTGCCACATTTCCTACATTACAACAGTGACTACACTTCTAAAGTGCTTCATTGACTGTAAAGCACTTTGAGGCGTCCTGAGGTTGTAAAAGTCTTTTCTTTTTTTCTTTTATTCCCAGCAGATTGTAGTGTGAGCTACTGTATTGATATGTGTATAGGCTGCCCCAACATGTAGGCCGCATCTTAAACACTAGGGAGAAAAGTAATTATTACCTTGCATAGCAACCAAACTGCCAACTCAAAGTGATTTTTGCTTTTACAAAAAGTGTGCTCTAAACGTGAGTTAATTCAGCAATTTCCCAAGTCAAACCAGAAACTGTGCTAGTGAGGTTCCTGCTCCTGGTTCCTTCCCAGCGACTCATTCTGGAAGGTGTGCTTGGAGATCGGGTAACAACAGGATTGGGCTTGGCTGTCATGTACCCCATGGTCAAATATCCTGAGGCATTCGCTGTCTGGACCCACGCATGACGAACGGCCACTTGGCTGAGGTACCAGAAGTCTGAGGGCACCCGTGGAGCCACCTCCTCATGGGAAGAAGTGGCCAATATCACAGTATCTGTAACATCTGTTGCATGACTAGAGTCAGTGGGGCTATGGTTACTATGCCAACCTCACTGAGAAGGTTAAGAATATTGTGAGACATGAGCTACTTGTCACTGAAAATCGAGCGTTTTTTTTTAACTGAGGACTTAGACACATGGGGGAATGAGTTGGGTTATTGGTATCTTAACCAGGTTAGTGCCTCCATTCCTAGGGTCGTCATGCCACCCAAGATGAATTGGCTGCCTCAGCCCTTCATGCGGTCCAGATGGACCAGAAGTTTGGTGATGAACCGGTGCAGATTCGAGTCACCATGGGCAAGGAGCCACGACACTTCATGACCATCTTCAAGGGCAAAGTGATCATCTTTGAAGTAAGTCTCTGGTATAATGTGGACTAATATGGGATTATACCTTAGATTACCAGTGCCCCCAGAAGCTCGGTGGGTAAATGCACTACCTGGCATGGGGCTGGACAGGAAGGTGTCCCTGGTTTGATCCCTAGTCTGTGCTAAATTAGTTGATCTCGTTTGCAGTGCTATAACTGGCCTCAATTGAGAGAGTGCCGCATTGTCAGATGAGATGCTAAACCAAGGCCCTGTCTACCTCTTCCAGTGGTTCAGGTGGGTGTTAAGGATCCCACGACAGGATGAGCAGAGAGTTCTCCCAGTGTTCTTCTCTCGACTAACACCACCAAAAACAGGTTACTTGGCCATTCTTCTCCTTGCCATTTGATGGACCTTGTCGTATGCAGATTGGCTGTGGGAATCCCCAACAAAAACATTTCAAAATAATTCACTGTTTGTGAAGCACTTGGAGATATTTCTGAGAGAAGTCATAAGGTGCTATATAAATGCAAGTCTTCCTTTCTCAGTGGCCTTGGGCTAGGGAGGTGGCCTGTTTCCGTGTTGTAATTTTGATGGAAAAATCAGCCAAGGTTTCCACTCCCGATCGCAATTAGGTAATAGGGCATGTATGTGGATGTCAGACTTGGCTGTAATGCCCCTCAAGGTCAACTAGCCTACTGACACTGTTTAGGTTCACACGTGAAGAATGCACACATAGGCAAAACAGTGAAGGACCTGCTGGTGCCCATAGACCCATGTGCCAGCACTTTCAGAGGAGGCGCAAAAAAGGGAACAAAATTGAAAGAGACAAGACACAAAAGAGATCTCCAGATTGCCACTATTACCTTCTCCTGCCATTGCCTGAATTGTATACTTTCACCTACCTCAGTTGGTCAACTGTAAAGTTTTAACCTTCTGACTGATTTGTATCACTACATCCGCCTTAGGTGGCCAACTACCAGTAGCCGCAGATGTGTACATAAAACTGGATATAAGCAATTGAGGGGCTGAGAATAGAACTTGGGAAAATAAAATGGGCAACAATATTGGCAAACAACGATGTAGAACAGCAATGGGAAACATTTAAAACAGTGTTCAGAGTGCAGGAAAAATAAATTCCGCTAAAAGGAAAGAACAAACTAAACAACAATGAGACTCCATGGATGAATAAAGACATAAGAGAACAACTGAGGGTAAGGAAAGAGGCATACATTAAGTACATAGACAGCAGGGGAGTGCATGATAAGGGAGAATACGAAAAGATTAGGAGAGAAGTCAAAAAAACAATTAGAGAGGCAAAGAGGAAATATGAAATTAAATTATCAAGGAACATAAAACAAAATAGTAAAATATTTTATAGGCACATCAATAAAAAAAGGAAGGTTGGGATGGGAATAGGGCCATTAAGGGATAGACAGGGTAATAGCACAGGTAATGATAGAGAGATGGCAGAAATATTAAATAATTATTTTTGCTTCATTATTTACCAGGGGGATAGAACAGGTGGACATGACATTGGATGATGAGATTAGTAATGAGATAAGTGCATTTAAAATAAAAAAGGGATATATTAAATAAACTAATCAAACTCAAAGAGGATAAAACCCCATGTCCAGATGGATTGCATCCACGCATTTTAAAAGAATCTAGGGAAGAGATAGCAGAGGCATTACTACACATATTTAATAATTTGTTAGAAAAATGTGTAGTACCAGAGGACTGGCGGATAGCTAACATAATACCAATATTTAAGAAGGGGGATAGAACATGTCCAGGGAATTATAGACCAGTCCGCTTAACATCGGTGGTAGGAAAAATAATGGAATCCCTACTAAAGGAGAAAATAGAAGAACATCTAGAAACGAAAAGTATAATAATGAATAGTCAGCATGGATTTCAAAAGGGAAAGTCTTGCTTGACCAACCTCATTGAATTTTTTGAAGAGGTAACAGAAAGAATAGACAAGGGTAATGCAGTAAATGTAATTTATCTAGATTTTCAAAAGGCCTTCGATAAGGTACCCCATAATAGACTGATGAACAAGGTCAGAGAATGTGGAGTCAGGGGACAAGTAGCAGAATGGATTGCTGGCTGGCTTCAGGACAGAAAGCAGAGCGTATGAGTAAAGGGCAGCTATTCAGAGTGACAGAAGGTGGGTAGTGGTGTTCCACAAGGATCAGTGCTGGGACCACTGTTGTTCACAATTTACATTAATGATTTAGACTTTGGAATCAAAAACACAATTTCTAAATTTGCGGATGACACCAAATTGGGGGGGATAGTCAATACTGAGGAGGACTGCAACAAGTTACAGGAGGACATTAATAAACTTGCAGAATGGGCAAATAATTGGCAAATGAAGTTCAACACAGATAAATGTGAGGTATTACATTTTGGTAGGAAGAATAGGGAGGTCACTTATCACTTGGAGGGTCGAGTCTAGGTGGGGTAGAGGAACAAAGGGATCTCGGAGTACAAATACACAAATCACTAAAAGTTGCGACACAGGTTAGCAAGGCCATAAAAAAAGCAAACCAAGCACTAGGGTTTATTTCGAGAGGGATAGAATTAAAAAGTAGGGAAGTTATGCTAAACCTGTATTGAACCTTGGTTAGACCACACTTAGAGTACTGCGTATAGTTCTGGTCACCATATTATAAAAAGGATATAGAGGCACTGGAGAGGGTGCAGAGAAGATTTACAAGGATGGTACCAGAAATGCGAGGGTATACATATCAGGAAAGGATGAACAGGCTGGGTCTCTTTTCTCTTGAAAAAAGAAGGCTGAGGGGTGACCTAATAGAGGTCTTTAAAATTATGAAAGGTTTTGATAGAGTGGATACAGAGAGAATGTTTCCACTTGTGGGGAAGAGCATAACTAGAGGCCGTCAATATAAGATAGTCACCAAGAAATCCAATAGGGAATTCAGAAGAAACTTCTTTACCCAGAGAGTGGTGAGAATGTGGAACTCGCTCCCACAGGGAGTGGTTGAGGCGAATAGTATAGATGCATTTAAGGGGAGGTCGGACAAGCATCTGAGGGAGAGGGGAATAGAGGGTTATGCTGATAGAGTTAGATAAGGAAAGACGGGAGGAGGCTCGAGTGGAGCATAAACACCGGCATGGACTGGTTGGGCCGAATGGCCTGTTTCTGTGCCGTATATCCGATGTAATCCTATGATTTAAACTTTTCATCTTAACCTACAGTTTAATGTGATAATATTTGGATAGAATGCTGTTCACAGTAAATGGGAGGAAAGAAAGTTTACTTTGTGGGGTAGAATGCCCACTAATTCTATTTTCTCACATACAGAGCTACAGGAAGAGTGTAGGGCAGTGGGATTAGTTTTGGATTGCCCTAGCAATGAGCCGGCACAGACACGATGGGCCAAATGGCCTCAATCTGTGCTATATGGTTTTATTTGTGAGTTGAATTCTCACTGTGTGATATTAACATACACGGTGTGATTTCACCTCACTGGTTTTTAAAGGGACATTGTCTTCGCAAAAAAAATTTGGCGAATCTTTTCTTCAAGCCTGTGATGCCCTAATGGAAACGGTGCTGAACTGCGCCTCGTGTTACTAAATGTTTGTCAGCCACTTTTTGCATGGAGGGACTGCCCCTTTATAAATATGCAGGGTATCTTATTTAAAGTGTATCTTTTGTTTGTTTGTTAGGGTGGCACTTCGAGGAAGAGCAGCAACCAGCTCGAGCCGCCCATCAGACTCTTTCAGGTTCACGGCTCCGATAAGTCTAATACCAAGGCAATCGAGGTCCCGGCCTACGCTTCATCCTTGAACTCAAATGATGTCTTTCTTCTGAAGACCGATATAAATTGCTACCTGTGGTGTGGGAAGGTAAAAGACTTTAAACCACAAGTGACACACTACCAGTCAGGTATAGATGGGGAATATTCAGCGCTCCCCCTGTTGGCGCAGTTGGCATTTGCACAGCCTGGTTTGGACGTTCAATCCCTGGTCTGTGCTGTTGGCTGTTCCCAGCTGGAGTCATTGGCTGCAGCATCCCTGGGCATTCGCTAGCCAGTGAATCCTGCTGGAGATGTCAGTTCTTAAGAGGGCAGGCCCTTCCGTGATGCCTTTCACAAAAGTGTTAGCCTGCTGACACTCATTCACACATGGGTGGGGGCAGAGTCGCCAACTCTGGTTGGTCATATTCCTGGAGGTTTGATCACATGACTTCCCCACCTCTCCGCCCCCACACTCCCGCCATTGGTCGCCCAACATGTTCATCTTCGGGGCACACCCACTTCCCGCGCCAATTGGACAGTGAAAAGACTCTTTGTTATCCGATTGAATGATTCTTGACTGTCAGTCAAACAGCTTTTTTCCCCCCCCTCCAATATTTTTATAACCAAAAGTTGAAAGTGTTCAACGAAAATGAAGCAGTGTCCTTGGAGATTAATCTTCAATTCCTGGAGACTCCAGGGCATTCCTGGAGGGTTGGAAACCCGAGGAGGGTGAGGTAATGGAGGGTGACTGTACCCCAAAAAGAGCCAATTCCTTGAAGAGAGGAGAGGAGAGGATTGGCGGGGTGAATAGGGTATATTCACCGATCCTGCAATCCCAGCCGGGAGCTGTACTCGAAGGGAGAGCAGGTCAGAGAAACATCGATACCGTGTTGTAGCCCTGTCTTCAACCCAGACTCCTTTTAAGTATGGATACCCACAGCGAGCACAAGAGAGTGGGGTTTACCCTAAAACAACTTTTATTCAAATCCTGCCAGATAATAAACAACCAAACTGTCCCCTTGCCCCACCTTCCCCAAGTAGAACATTTCCATCTCCCGTACTCTCTATCCTCATGACCTTACTGAATGAGATTCGTTGAATTACTATTGATTGGTGCTCAGTGTTGGGGCTATTTTTATGCTGGAACGGTGGGCAAATCTCCTTTTGTACAGCAAACAGCCACAGGAGGAGGAAAGGCCTTCGTCCTATATTTTGGACCAGATTCAAACACAATCTCTCAGAGGTAAACAGACATTGTTATATGAAACAATGCCAGAGAGGTGGAATGTTGCCACTGGAAGTTCTTTAAGGGACGTAGTTCTGATATTCCTCTTTCTTCCTGTAATGTAGGGATCCAGTGGGGATGAACGTGCAATGGGAAGAGAATTGGCTGTCATTGTTGCTAACGGAAATGAGACCTTCATTGCTGAGGGCCAGGAACCACTGGAATTCTGGGAAACACTTGGTGGAAAGGCACCGTATGCAAATGACAAAAGGTAACGGCCATTTCCCCCAACTATTTTCCCCTTACACCCCTTCTTCAAAGCTGAGCTAAAGTTCTTCAGGTTGGGGAGTCCAGAACCAGGGGTCACAGTCTAAGGATAAGGGGTAGGCCATTTAGGACAGAAATGAGGAGGAATTTCTTCACCCAGAGAGTGGTGAACCTGTGGAATTCTCTACCACAGAAGGTAGTAGAGGCCAATACATTAAATATATTCAAGAAGGAGTTGGATATATTTCTTAAGGCTAAAGGGATCAAGGGGTATGGGGAGAAAGCAGGGACCGGGTACTGAATTTGGATGATCAGCCATGATCGCATTGAATGGCGGAGCAGGCTCGAGGGGCCGCATGGCCTACTCCTGCTCCTATCTTCTATGTTTCTAGGGGCTGTCCTCTGCTACCTTGCCCAAGTGTCTATTCTCCACCTAGACAGTGAGTGTTAATGGGCTGTTCATCCATGGGGTGGGCATCGTTGCCAAGTCCTATCCTGTCCCTATCTACTGTCCACACTTGACCCTTTGCAGAATGGGTCATGCATAGTGGTAAGGAGTGGGCGCCTTGGCCAGCAGGAGTGAAGCCATTAGATAGGAGACCAATGGAGTCAGGGCTTCAGGTCAGGAGACCAGCAGGGGTATGGGCTTTGGGTTAGGAGAATAATAGGAGACAGTGCTTTGGGTCAGGAGATTAGTGGGGGTCAGGAGACCAGCAGGAGTCAGGACTTTGGGGTCAGGAGACCAGCAGGAGTCAGGGATTTGGGTCAGGAGACCAGCAGGAGTCATCGCCACCAGCATTTTTCCCAAGATTTCGTGGGCACCCATTTCAGCTCTTCCTCCTTCCTGGCTGCTTCACGATATCAGTGACGGGAGCTCTTTCATTTTATTGGCTGGCACTTTGGAATGGCTAGTCAATGAGACCCTGGGAATACACACTAACCTGGCTTTGTAGCAGCCCCCAGCCAGTGGAAGATTTTCTGGGCTGTCAGGAGAGGAAGGGAAACAATTGGGGGAAGAAAATAGACAGTGCTCTTGCTCTACAAGTTGTTTCTGTCCCTGATGAAGAGTTCTTCCATTCCTGTGCAGGCTGCAAGAGGAAGATGTGGATTTTCAGTCTCGTCTGTTCGAGTGCTCCAATAAAACAGGGCGATTCATTGTAAACGAGATCACAAACTTCACCCAGGATGACCTCAGCGAAGATGACATCATGCTCCTGGACACATGGGATCAGGTAAAAACAATCAGCCAATGGAAACGCAGTTGTCAAGTGATGACCTGAAGATGAATTTGCTGGTCTCAACCAATCAGGGATCGGCTTATTGCAGTATGAGAGGGATGGAGGGCCAGTTTTTCCCCACTGAGGCGAGAGTCTTCTTCCTGAGCTTGTCCCACTTTGAGGCTCAGGGCTGGTTAAAGGTGCCAGTCTCAGCAATGAATTCAAATGTCCACACTGTATGAACCAAGCATCTGAGCCGCTCACGCTCGCTTGGCTGTTTACTAAACACCTCCCTCCCTCACCATCTTTTTAAAATGCTTTTGTGGGAATTCTGTGCTGATCCAGGTGAGGAATAGAAAACGCCCAGTGTCCGCATCCAACGCTCCCAGTTTAGAGTAAAGCTCCCTCCCGTCTGCACCAACAATGCACCCTAACACAAGTTAAGAAGGGTACCAGTCACTGCAAGGGGAGTGCTCGATGCTCACACTGTGGGCACTTCAGGCACAGAAATTATTTTATTTTTTTAAATAATGTATTTATGGAAACCATCAACGATTGTGCTGTAAGCAGGGACACAGCAAGCTGGCTTGGTGCCCTCCCAGTGTTATTCCCTAAGGAACTATTAGTGACTGTCAAAGAAAAGTCTTCCATTCCAGGGTTGAATTATAGACTGATTATCCAGTGTGATGTTCAAATTGCCCTCCCCGATCATGACTGATCGATTTCCCCCCACCCCCTAGTTTTTCTCTTTGATTTTCTCCCTTTACCCTCTCTCCTCCTGATACAGACTCATTCCTGGGGTTACAGACCCTCGTGCAGCAATGGGCCTCCAATACCTCGCCCCAAGTGGCCAATCTTCAAATGCAAACAATGAGCAGCCGTGGCTATTTAACTGTGTGAGCCGCCACAGTCAAGCCCCATTCTACCGCCCTCCGGCACCCACGCACTCGCACCTCTCGAGGGGGAGTCACTGGATAGCGAGAAGCCTGACCCTTTTTTTTTTTCCCCCACCATCTCCGAGAGTAACTGTAGCCCCAATGACCTCACCGACTGAGATTAACTCATTCAGCATAAACTGGGACCTTCCTTGTCCACTTGTTTCACCAGGCAGTCCATTCACCAACTGAGGAAGAACTATTTAGAATAACAACCAAATGAGTTAACAGAAAAAATCTGCAATTTTACATTTTCTCAAGTGCTTTGATCTTTCTTTTATATACAGAAGTTAACACACGGAAACAGGCCATTTGGCCCAACCAGTCCATGCCGGCGTTTACCCTCCACGTGTTCCCATATCCCTTCATCCCCTTTTCCTTCACCCACTTGGCCCTCCCCCTGCTCCCTCGTGCTCTGTGAGTCACCCAGTGCTGTGTCCTCACCACCGCTATCTGAGCTGGTGCGTGGGAGGGAGGGAGGGAGCAAGTGGCACACGGAGTGAGCTGGGGGGGGGGGGGGATTTGGGGCAGAGGAGTACGAAGCTGGAGCTCCCTGCAGGAACTCGCGTGGACTTGAGTCCGACTACATCTCTTTCATCATCATCCTCCTTGTCTTCCTCCTCCTCCTCGTTGTTCCTTGTGTTGTTCCAGATTTTCATGTGGATCGGCAAAGAGGCAAATGAGGTGGAAAGGAAGGAGTCGCTGATCACAGTGCAGGACTATCTGAAGACACACCCCAGCAACCGGGACATCGGCACACCCATAATCATCATCAAACAGGGCTTCGAGCCACCAACTTTCACCGGCTGGTTTGTGGCATGGGACATAAACAAATGGAGTGTAAGCAACCTCTGAACTTTGACCTCTGTATAGTAGACTCCCAGCGGTATAGGGAGAGCAACACTCTGTGCAACGCCTCCAGGGGTTCGAAAGGAGAGAGTTCTGTGAGAGTGTAGGGATGCACTAAACAGAATAAAAATGATGGTGGAGGTACAGTGTCCGAGAGACATTAGGCAGAATACTAAACCATCCTTTCAGTATTAGAACAGGGAAAGAACAGTTCGAGAGCAAGCTGCAGGAGTAAAACTGGTGGTGGTTAAAGATTAAATGGTTGAAATATTAAATGGATATTTTCTATAGTGTTCACTGCGGAGGGTAATAACTAACTCACAGGGAGAGCATTAGAGACAGAGGAGGCAGTAAAAGGTTTCCAAAAATATTTGGATCAGTTATATCATTGAGCAGGTAAATGAAACTGATGTAAAGTGTTGTATATTTGTCCAAAGAAACTGAGAGACGCAAGTATACGATGAATGGAATTGCATTAGCACAGCGGAGCTTGGAAAGGGACCTGGGAGTAATAGTGGACACGTCAGGTCGAGTGTCTAGACAATGTGGTGGAGCAGTTACAAAAGCTACAGAATGCTGGGCTCTATAACCAGAACAGGAGAATAGAAGTCTACAGAAGTAATACTAAGGCTCTATAGTGTGCTGACCAGACCTCACCATACTGCGTTCATTATGCTTTACTATGTTAAAGGCGCTATATAAATGCCTAGCTGTTGGTCAATTTCAAAAACATGAGAAAGAATCAAGGACAGGAAAAGGTCATTTCAGCCCATTAAGCTTCTCCCCCTAGAACGCTAACTTACCCAGCTCAAAATCAAACTCGCCCAGCCCATAATACAACTCACTGATTCTTTTTGTCTGCCCTAGGGAGGTAAAACTTATGAACAGTTGAAAAAAGAGCTTGGAGACACTACAGCAATTGTCCAAATCACAACTGTAAGTATCATTTTATACAGCTCCTAGTCTGCAGACACCCCACCTTCTCCGTCCCTGCACTCTCACCGTCTTCTATTCGAAACCATTCTTTCCCAATACCTCAACCCGATGGACCTCCCTCCGTTTTGCTTCCTCTTACAATCTCCTGGCTTTTAAAACTTAAACTTACTTTCATCTGCTTGTTGATTGACCTCATCTTCTCTCGTACTCCTTTCACCCTCTGTGATGTCCTGCCCTCTGGGCCTGGTCCACATGGGGAACTTCTAATCGTACCTGGGTCTTTGCAAATCACAAACTGTATTAGTGAAACAGAATGAGCTACGGTGCGCTCCTCTGCCTGTGACTTGTTCTCTATCATGATGTATGTTACTATAAAATGCCCCAAGCCACTTCTGAGTTGTAGATAATAATTTTTAGGATCAGAAATGGTAATTAGGCTAAAAAAAAACCTTTTTCCCCCCATAGATTAACCTCACCTTTCCCGCCTTCTCACCACATCTCTCTATCCCTTTTCTCTCCGTCCATTTGCCTCGTGAACCCATTAATACTTCAATCCCTTTCCCAGGTAATTTATTCTACGTCAGCTGTGGCTCAGTGGGCAGCACTCTCACCTCTGAGTCAGAAGGTTGTGGGTTCAAGTCACACTCCAGAGACTTCAGCTCAAAATCTAGGCTGACACTCCAGTGCAGTACTGAGGGAGCGCCGCACTGTCGGAGGGGCAGTACTGAGGGGAGCGCCGCACTGTCGGAGGGGCGGTACTGAGGGAGTGCCGCACTGTCGGAGGGGCAGTACTGAGGGAGCGCCGCACTGTCGGAGGGGCAGTACTGAGGGAGCGCCGCACTGTCAGAGGGGCAGTACTGAGGTAGCGCCGCACTGTCAGAGGGGCAGTACTGAGGGAGCGCCGCACTGTCGGAGGGGCGGTACCGAGGGAGCGCCGCACTGTCGGAGGGGCGGTACTGAGGGAGCGCTGCACTGTCAGAGGGGCAGTACTGAGGGAGCGCCGCACTGTCGGAGGGGCAGTACTGAGGGAGCGCCGCACTGTCGGAGGGGCAGTACTGAGGGAGCGCCGCACTGTCGGAGGGGCAGTACTGAGGGAGCGCCGCACTGTCGGAGGGGCGGTACTGAGGGAGCGCCGCACTGTCGGAGGGGCAGTACTGAGGGAGCGCCGCACTGTCGGAGGGGCAGTACTGAGCGAGCGCCACACTGTCGGAGGGGCAGTACTGAGGAAGCGCCGCACTGTTGGAAATGCAGTACTGAGGGAGCGCCGCACTGTTGGAGATGCTGTCTTTTGGATGAGACGTTAAACCGAGGCCCCGTCTGCTCTCTTGGGTGTATGTAAAAGATTCCATGGCACTATTTCGAAGAAGACTTGCATTTCTGTAGCGCCTTTTACGACCACCAGACGTCTCAAAGTGCTTTACAGCCAATGAAGTACTTTTGAAGTGTAGTCACTGTTGTAATGTAGGAAATGCAGCAGCCAGTTTGCACACAGCAAGCTCACACAAACAGCAATGTGATAATGACCAGATAATCTGTTTATGTTGATTGAGGGATAAATATTGGCAGGACACCGGGGACAACTCCCCTGCTCTTCTTCAAAATAGTGCCATGGAATCTTTTACATCCACCTGAGAGAGCAGACTGGGCTTCGGTTTAACGTCTCATCCGAAAGACAGCACCTCCAACAGTGCAGCACTCCCTCAGCACTGCACTGGAGTGTCAGCCTAGCTTTATATGCTCAGTCCCTGGAGTGGGACTTAAACCCACAACCTTCTGACTCAGAGGCGAGTGTGCTACCCACTGATCCCCAGCTGACAGAGCAGGTGAGTTCTCCCCGGTGTCCTGGGGCCAATGTTTATCCCTCAATCAACATCATTAAAACAGATTATCTGGTCATTTTCACATTGCTGTTTGTGGGATCTTGCTGTGCGCAAATTGGCTGCCGTGTTTCCTACATTACAACAGTGACTGCATTTCAAAATGTACTTCATTGGCTGTAAAGCGCTTTGGGACATCCTGAGGTGGTGAAAGGTGCTATAGAAATGCAAGTCTTTCTTTTCACATCTCGATTACCCTTTGTGTGAGAAAGTTCTCCTTTTCTTACTTCCTGTGTCCCCTGGTAATTGAACCCTTCATCACAGTGAACAATTTGCCCAGCTCAACTTTGCCAATTCCGCGGTATAATCTATTGTGCGCGGGCACTGTGTGCCAAAGGTATTGCACCTGTAGGTGGCACAGTGAGCCTAACATTATGTGACAGGGCCACCTCAAGTGAAGAGAAGAGACCCGCCTTAGGAAACGCACACAAGGAGAAAAAAGTCTTTAATGATACGGTATCATTAAAAAAAATCCAAATCCAGTGATTAATAACATCTTATTTAACGCAGGATTTGAATGGGATCGAGTCGGACAGCGAGGCGTGCTCCTGCAAGTGCTACCCTCCAGAGGCACTGATTAATAAACAAAGACATCAATTGCCTGAAGGTGTCGACCTGGTCAGAAGGGAGGTTAGTCCTGCTCTTCCATTCCTCTTGTAACTTTGAGCTGCTAATGCAGATCTTGGGATGGAAACCATGGGACTGTAAGAGACTGAGGGCCCTTTTACATGGGAGGATAGAAACATAGAAGATAGGAGCAGGAGTAGGCCATTCGGCCCCTCGAGCCTGCTCCGCCATTCAATGCGATAATGGCTGATCATCCAAATAGCAGCTGACAGCTCACATGGGGCTCTCCTTCCATTAGCTGCATTCTGCAGTGTGAAAAACCCAATGATTAAGGAACTGGTAGCATTATAGCCCCGCAGAAATCTCGGACTACGAATCGTTCAACACCTCTTAGTACCACGTTGGACAGTGCACTTCCTAACTGAACCACGGGGGCCGGAGACTTAAGAGAGTGAGTTTTGGGGGGTGAGTACTCTCGTTGGGTCTCCACCCCACAGACTATCCCCAGCCCAGAGCAGGGAGGGGGTGTGGTGGGAGGAGAGTTGCTCCCTGATCTATGAACTTGGCCACTAAGAGGCATAAGAGTGTAGCCCAGTGTTGGCGCTCCCTCTGATTATTGCCTCTCTACCCTTGGTGCTTGGCCCTTGTTTAGTGCCTCTGTACAAGGCTGAGAACGTAACAGCTGGTGGAAGATTGCAGACACAAGCAAACGAACATAGGAAAGTGTCGGACAGGAAAAGACCAACTGGTCCATCCAGTCTGCCCCATATAGTCGGGATGCCTCATGATACAGAAACTCCCCACCCAGCCAGAACCATGTGATCTCCTGGGAGAGGCGGAAGAAACAGATTAAAAACCCAGGCCAATTAGCGGGAAAAGTCTGGAAAATTCCTCTCCAACCCTTAGGCGATCCAAACTAATCCAGGAGATCACATTGACCCTGACTTAAAATGGCAGGACACCTACTTCTTGTACCAAGTGATCTCCTCAGCCAAAAACAGGTCCATCTCTCTCTCGAAGATCTATAGCGAACCAGTGTTCACTGCACGAGCCTGGGGCCTTCTAATCTGTGGTGTTGATGCTGTAACCCCGCGCCCTACGCTGCATGTTTCTTACAGCTAATATTCTGTACATGTTACACAAAGGGAGTGATATACTTGGTGGGTGTCCACACCTGGCGCTGACACAGGCACATTTTCCAGCGGAGGGGAGAGGGGGGAACCACTGGTTGTTGGGAATCCGGAGTGGGAACCCTGGCCCAGAGGTGCTGAGGCCAATAGTAACATCCCAATTGCCACCCTGCCTGAGGTCAGCCAACTCAGCAGAGTCCAGGGATCCAACAACAAGTACTTCATCTGAAGGAAGTGGTAGGTAGGGATCGTCCTGCGGGATTCACACTCGGTGCTGATGGGGGGGGGGGGGGGTGGGGGGGGCTTTGGGCTTCTGGAAAACAAATTCAATCATGGTAGGGGAGGGGCGGTGGAGGCCGTCAAATTCGGGTCATGAAGGGACCCAAAAAGATTTGAGTCCATTCCTACAAGCGGGCTGGTGCTGCAGCGTGAAAGCTGAGCAGGTTCTAGAATTGTGGCGAGGATTAAAACTGAACCGGTGAACTTCCTTCACAGAACGCCCTGACAGACCAGGATTTCAAAGTGGTTTTCGGCCTGTCGAGAGGCGTGTTCACTGCGCTGCCCATCTGGAAACAGATAAGCATGAAGAAGTCGAAAGGGATGTTCTAAAAGGTGACGGAGAACCGGATATCATTCCTCTGCCAATCGAGAATCTGCCGCCTGCATCAGTTACGCTGCTGCATCGCGCCTTCCTGCCGCTATTGTTTAGGGAATGCCTCCAAACAACCCCACCCTCCAGGAAAGGAAAACACACCAGCGCCATCTATTCTGCAAAAGGTCGAACAGAAACCCAACCACTCAACTACTCACAATTATTAAAAAGGGTAAACATTAAACATCTCCATTTAATTACTTAAAATTAACTGAGCCATTGTATTGCAAAGACTACAATGGCCATGGGGGAGGACCATAGAACGTAGAAACAGGAGTAGGCCATTCAGCCCATTGGGCTTGTTTCACCATTCTGTTAGTCACGGCAGCTCTATCTTGCTCCATATCCATGTACACCCTTTCTTCCCAAGTATCTATCTCCCTTTTAACTTCCTCAGTATTTCTATCTAAGGTCTTCCACAGCAGTGCATTCCACTTAAATTATGACACAAAATGCCATTGATGTCAGATAAATACATATCTGTGACAAGCCCTCCATCCCATAAAATTCCTAATCCAAACCTAACATTTCAGTACAAAACCCTGATCGACACAATTACCGTTTTGTCTGATTTTTTTTGTATCCAGAGAGAAAGACATTTTCATAACTAATTATATAAAATTAAAAAATGTAGGTGTAGAGAAGCACTTTAGGCCCAGGTTGTCTTTTTGATACATTGACCACACCTCCCCTGCATTCTCTTCATATCCCACAATCCCTTCTCTCTCCAGCTCATAAGAAATCATGGAGCAATAAAAGGGCCTTCAGCCCATCAGCCCCGCTCATTCCACAGACCATACACGTGCCATGGACTCTACCCCACCCTTTTAATCTAACTGGTAATCAAACAAAACCAGCTGTCTCCCATTCTGCCAGCGCATTTCACACCTAATCTAGAGCTGTCTTTTGTCTCCACTAGTCCTATCACCATCTCGTCTCGTTTTGAATACCTCTTAATGTCTCTTCTCTTTTGTTCTCTCCCAGCCTGGCCTCTTAATCTATTTAATTCCCTGTGCCTCTTTAGTCTTGATAAAGGGTTTTCACCCAAAACGTTGACTCTACTTTCTCTCCACGGATGTTGCCTAGCCCGCTGAGTTTCTCCAGCATTTTCTGTTGTTATTCCTGAATATTTATCCGGCTCCACAATTCAACCCTGGCCTCCTGCTGGTAAGGTGCGGTTTGGCTCCTCTGATGCCCCATTTGATGAGTTTTTGTCACCAAACAGATGCCAGGGAGCTCCTCACAGGAAGGGAAAGGGGAAAACAAGGTGGAGTTTCCCTCTCTGTCCTATCCTTAGAGCCACTGTTGTGTATCTCTTAGTGGCTGTGACTGTGGCCATACAGCAGGTCTCCAGCCTGTCATCCTGGCTTAGGATGATGTGGACACAGGAAGATGGGTGGGGGGGGGGGGGGGGGAGCAATATAATAAAATATCATTTGTTCCAGAATCTCCAAGGACTGAAGGCATACTGTATGTGCAAACAGTCTGTACCATTAATCACAGGCTATTTAGCTTCCAGCAGAGTCATCTGGGGTCCCTCTGAGATACAAAGATAGGAGGGAGACCTCACAGGCAAGGAGCAGATAGAGAGACCTGAGACACAGAGAGGCCAGAAGGATCTCAGAGACACAAGGGATGGAGGTGGATCAGACAGGAAGCAACTGCAGTCTGTACAAGTCTAGTCTAGTACCTAGTTCAGAACGTTCAAGCTCTATGTTAAGCAATCTACGTGACAGAGGCTTTTCCTGACTGGTATCTGGGTTGCTGTATCACAGCTCCTCACCATCTCCTGAATGAACTCAATGGTCTAGTTACCTCGTCATACTCTGCTTCAACTGCCTTTTCTGGTAACAGATTCCAGGAAGTCTATCGTTACTCTTTGGGTGAAGACAGTTCCACCTAATTTCCCTTATTACTTACAAGTTGTCAGCCGTGGCTCAGTGGGCAGCACCCTCGCCTCCGAGTCAGAAGGTTGTGGGTTCAAGTCCCACTCCAGAGACTTGAGCCCAATAATCTAGGCTGACACTCCAGTGCAGTGCTGAGGGAATGCTGCCCTGTTGGAGGTGCCGTCTTTTAAATGAGATGTTAAACCTCTCAGGTGGATGTAAAAGATCCCATGGCACTATTTCGAAGAAGAGCAGGGGAGTTCTCCCCGGTGTCCTGGTCAATATTTATCCCTCAACCAACATCACTAAAACAGATTATCTGGTTATCACATTGCTGTTTGTGGGAGCTTGCTGTGCGCAAATTGGCTGCTGCGTTTCCTACATTACAACAGAGACCACACTTCAAAAGCACATCATTGGCTGTAAAGCGCTTTGGCACATCCAGTGGTCATGAAGGGCGCTAGAGAAATGCAAGTTCTTACTTATATCTTCCTAATTTTAACTTGTGTCCCTTATTGTTTGACCGCTTTTGCTATTTGTCTGGACATGTATATCTTTAGAAAAGTGGAAAACAGCAATTTCTAGATTTAAAAAAAAAGCACAAGTTTCGAGAGAGGCCCTGGAACTATAAAAAGCATCTGATGAGGGGAGCAATAGATGGAACACAGACCTGGAGCAGCCAGCAACAGACCACGGAACAGAGACCTGCAGCAGTCAGCCTGCTCACAGACAGCCAGTCACCATTAAGCCAGCTCATAGAAAGTCCACAGATAGCTCGCACGCAGACAACCCGCAGATAGCTCGCAGACAGTCCGCAGCCAGCTTGCATACAGCCAGTCTGCAGCCACCTTGCACGCAGGCAGCAGCCAGCTCGCAGACAGTCCTCAGCCACCTCGCAGACGGTCCGCAGCCAGCACGCAGATGGTCCGCAGCCACCTCGTAGATGGTCCGCAGCCAGCTCGCACGCAGACAGTAGACAGCTCGCAGACGGTCCACAGTTAGCCTGCCAGTAAGCTTGGAGATAGTCCACAGCCAGCTCGCATGCAGACAGTAGGCAGCTCGCAGACGGTCCACAGTTAGCCAGCCAGTAAGCTCGGAGATAGTCCACAGCCAGCTCGCACGCAGACAGTAGACAGCTCGCAGGCGGTCCGCAGTTAGCCAGCCAGTAAGCCTGCAGCCAGCCAGTCCCTGCAGCCCTTTGCCAGCTAGTGAACCCACAATGAGCCTACAGTCAGCCCGCAGTCAGGCAACCACCAGCAGCAGAACATGGAGCTGAGATCCCCGGGTTGTGGAGGGCAGGAGCAGTGGGATCAGGAGTAATGGCAGAACAGGCCCAGGCAGCAGGAGTGGGGGTAGCTCAGTCAGATTCTGATTTCTGGCAGAATCCTCGCACTTTTGCTCCCCGAGACTTCCGCATTAACTGAGAAGCTGATCCCGTCACACTCCTGCTCCCAATTCTGAGACCAAATTCAAAATTCAATGGTCTGCCGATATTTTAGCATGTGTGTTATTGTCCCAAGATCTGGGGGAGGAAATTGGCAGCACAGCTCAGGCCATAGAGATTTTGATCAATTTAATTCAAAATCTGGAAAATTTCAATTAAATCACCTTTCTAGAGAAAACAAGCCATTCTTCCTCGACCATCCCTCAATTCCTGATACCTGGAAGCAGTGTAAACTACTCAACAAAATTCCTGTAACCAGGGACACGGATGTGAGTTTTCTTTAATCCAGCTTACTTTATTTTTCATTAGTTGCCAGTGTCTTACTGTTGCCTCAGACCCACCCGCCTGATGCTGCCTGTGCCCCTCATTGGTTGGAGGAAGTCAGCAGCTGCTGTACAATAAACATACACTCCAGTCACTGGACATTTGAACACGCTTTAAAACAAGTCTCTGAGAGCAGTAAACGGTTATATCGGGCATGAGTCACCTCGATTTTCTTTTTTTAAATTCGTTTATGGGATCTGGGCGTCGCTGGCAAGGTCGGCATTTATTGCCCATCCCTAATCGCCCTCGAGAAGGTGGTGGTGAGCCGCCGTCTTGAACCGCTGCAGTCCGTGTGGTAAACTTAGTCTAGTATCGGATTCTTCGCCTTAACCAATTTAATTCAAAGGTTTTTTTTTATCCTGTTAAAACAGGGAAACAGCTTGTACAAGGGAGCAACTCTACAATAAAGGATTTTCCGTTAGATTTTAGATTCAAGGCTGAGATCGATAAATTTTTGGACTTTAGGGGAATCAAGAGCTATGGGGATCGGGCGGGAAGGTGGAGATGAGGTCGAAGATCAGCCATGATCTTATTGAATGGCGGAGCAGACTCGAGGGGCCGAATGGCCGACTCCTGCTCCTATTTTCTATGTTCTTATTTTGTTAGAAGTGGTTTGTACAGTAACATTCTTCTTGAACTGCACACAATGGAGTCTGAGCAGCAACAGTGGAACCTCTTCAGATTTGTACTCTATCCCTTCGCCTATGTAACCCAGCCCCTTATTTTTTGTTAAATATGTTGTGTTCAGTTCGATATGTGGGTGAGTTTGGTGGGTTGTGCGCAAACTGCTGTGACTTTTTTTTTGAATTCTCTTACAAAATTACTGCTCTAAGCATCTCATTTCTTGCTAAAGCAACTGGCGTGTTTCTCAGGAATCAACTGGGCGCTGATTCAGTGACGCGCAGCTCGCACCACAGCGACTGGGGAGCGGGATTTCAGAAACGCTTTCCACTGAGGCTGCGCTCAAACGGTCACAAATAAAAGTTGTTTCAAAGCCACCGATTAGTCTTTGTGTTCACTTCGTTGCGACCTGTCTTAAGTTGAACTTACTGGTTAAGATTTTTTAGCAGAGCTGTCCAAGTCCAAGCTGTAAGATTTGCGGTCACAAGTTATACGCCTGAGGTGTCAACTTGGCGCTAAGCATAAGCACAATTTAAAGCGGCTAAGAGGGCATGGACGGCGCACTCACAGTTCTCTCTCTCTCTCTCCGCAGCCCAGCTGTTGGGTTTGCTTTCTCATGATAGAGAGCAGTCTCCTCTAGCACTCTCAGGTCTGCCTTTTACAAGAGAAGAAACACATTGATAACTAAACTAGATTAAGTATCATTGTAGAGTAGTTCAGTTGGTGTAGAGGCACCTTCACCTCTGCGGCAGGAGATTGTGGGTTCAAACCCCACTCTTGGACATGGGACACTCGAGAGTTTCTGCAGGTCAGAAAAGGAAAAACTGAGGTTCACGTTACATAGAGCTGCTGGCTTAGTGGGTAAACTCCGCCCAGTGCGCTGAACCATACTCGCACGTGTTCCTGCTCCTGATCGCGAGCCAATGATTTCCCCCTGCTGGAGAATGAATGTGTGTGGATGGCAGGGGAGGTGCCGGATTGGGCTCCCATTCACCCTCCCTCCGACCGTTGCCACCACTCGCCGACTGGGCTCGCACCTGAAGCATGCCCACTTGGACGAGGTCCCAGAGTGACGGCCAGCTCCTCTGCGCAACATGCAGCAAAATCATAAATGTGTTCTTTATGCTTTCCCTCCGCCTAACACACAAACTCTCGCCTCTAAACTGTTGTTTCTCTATCAAATGCCTAGAGAGCATCTACAGGTGAATGTTACAAGGATGTCATCTCCCAACATTGATCCTGGTAGTTGCACAAGAGGCCTGGTGTGACTGTCAGCATTTCCTGGTGGCTCAGTGTCAGCCTGTGGCTCAGTGGGTAGCACTCTTTGCCTTTGAGTCAGAAGGTCGTGGGTTCAAATCCCACTCCACAGATTTAAGCACAAAAATCTCAGCTGACACTCCAATGCAGTACTGAGGGAGTGCTGCACTGTTGGAGGTGCTGTCTTTCAGATGAGATAATAACCCAAGGCCCTGTCTGCTCTCTCATGTGGATATAAAAGATCCCATGGCACTATTTGAAGAAGAGCTGGGATGTTTGCCACAGTTGGGGCCAATAGTTATCCCTCAACCAACACTTAAAACAGGTTATCTGGTCATTTATCTTGCTGATAGTGGGAGCTTGCTGTGCGCAAATTGGCTGCTGCGTTTCCTACATTACAACAGTGACTACACTTCAAAAGTACTTCATTGGCTGTAAAGCGCTTTGGGACGTCCTGAGGTGGTGAGAGATCTTTCTTTCTAATGCTTTTCTGTTCTGCAATATCCCCTCAGGCAAATATATGTAAATCTGAAGGTATATGTACAGAGCTCTGGGGTTGGGGAGGGTATGAGTGGGGAGCCTGGAAATTACTCAGTGGAATGTTATATGAACACTTTACACAGTTGCACCAAATTCTTCTAGGGAAGGGTTCCATCCCTGGTCTGTGTCATTAATGAATCTCGGGTGGGGGAGTACAAATGGCCCGAGTACCTCTGTGCTAAGGAGGGATAGTCATTAACTTGACTATAAGCAACTGTTGGGTGAGGATAGAGTTGGGCATGGTTGCGATATCTTAAGCGCTTGAATGGCCAGCTGACCCTTGCTGCTTAGACATAACACATGGGTAATGCCCTTTGGGGCAAGTAGGTACAGGAGGGCGACTTGCTACCATGGACCTAAGGAAGGATGTACTTGCCTTGGAGGCGGTGCAACGAAGGTTCACTAGATTGATGCCTGGGATGAGATGGTTGTCCTATGAGGAGAGATTGTGTAGAATGGGCCGATACTCTCTGGAGTTTAGAAGAATGAGAGGTGATCTCATTGAAACATACAAGATTCTGAGGGGGGTTGACAGGGTAGATGCTGAGAGGCTGTTTCCCCCGGCTGGAGAGTCTAGAACCAGGGGTCACAGTCTCAGGATAAGGGGTCGGCCATTTAGGACTGAGATGAGGAGGAATTTCTTCACTCAGAGGGCGGTGAATCTTTGGAATTCTCTGCCCCAGAGGGCTGTGGAGGCTCAGTCATTGAGTATATTCAAGGCTGAGATCGATAGATTTTTGGGCTCTAAGGGAATCAAGGGATATGGAGATCGGGCGGGAAAATGGAGTTGAGGTCGAAGATCAGCCATGATCTTAGTGAATGGCGGAGCAGGCTCGAGGGGCCAAATGGCCGACTCCTGCTCCTTCTACTCATGTTCTTATAACCCGTAACCCAACAAGGAGTCAATACCTTCAGGAGAGAAAGTTCAGTGGGGGGGCGGAAATGAATGACTAGTTGAGTGAGCCAGGTGTGGTCAGTACCATACACTTGACTGTTCTTCTGATCCTGTTCTATGCAGCACAAGTTATTGTAGTTGAATATTTAATTGTCACTGTAATGGTAAAGTATTAATAATTAACAAAAGAATGGTTGGTGACCATGCTCCAGGTGCTTCTTTAGTTGGGAGGGGGTGGGGGGAAGAAGAAAGAGAGAACTGCCTTGTTCATTAAAGCAGGGAATGTCCTTCCTGGGAAATTGAACATTTTGCCTCAGTTTTTGCACCCAGTGTCAGTACCAAGCACCATGAGGTCAGGGTTGGGTACAGGCTCCCTCGACAATGACTGATTGCACCAGGGTGATTCCATTTCTCAGCCATCCCTACGCTCTCTGAGTGTGACTACTAATTAGTGGCCAATTATGGGCAGCTTTGCGCTGTGGACTCTTCCCCCTCCGACAGTGAAACTGGGTTGAAACTACCGATGAAAAGGAAAAAGAAAAAGCTGCAAATCAGACATGAAACCAGCAGGTCAGTCAGCATCTGTAGAGAAAAGACAGACTGCAGCGTTTTAGGTGTGTACGCTCCAGCAGAGCTGAAGACTAACAGATAAAGAGACATTTACTCAAATCAAGTGGCTTTCCGCCTGTTCGAGTGGACGTTTAAAAAGCGGGATGCGAAGGCAATCGGGTTTGTGCCCTGGCGACAGGGCCTTCTTCATCTGAACCTGTTGTATCATCTTGTGATTGCACTGCAGCGAGGAGACGTTCACCGCATCAGTCTTGACTGGATTAACAACCCATTCCCTGCATTGAATGGACAAGCCCTCGAAATAATTCATCTTTTTACACAGTGGCTTTGACCAATTAATACAGCGTTAACCACAGTGAGTCTGAAGCGTGCACCTGTTATCAGACTTTATTTGGCTGCCTATTGTTTCCTGAGAAGCTTGGCTCATGATTGTTGTCATTGAGACTCATTTTCTATTAGATAATAAACTGTGCTGGTAACACAGGTTTGACACAGCTGCATGATCCATAGCCCAGTACTGTACTCGAAGGCTGGTAATATAAATGTAAATATTTGCACACTGCTCAACTGAAACAGATAAAGGCAGTTAGCCATACTTTGTTTGATCACTTAATTGGTAAATACATTGTCCAGTGTGGAATTGAAGAATACAATCCAGGAAGGTCCCAGGTTCCGCTGTGGCTCAGTGGGTAGCACTCTCATCTCTGAGTCACGAGGCTGTGGGTTCAAGTCTCACTCCAGAGGCTGACACTCCAGTGCAGTACTGAGGGAGCGCTGCAGTGTCGGAGGTGCCGTCTTTCGGATAAGCCGTTAAACCGAGGCCCCTTCTGCTCTCTCAGGTGGATATTAAAGATCCCGTGGCACTATTTCGAAGAAGAGCAGGGGAGTTCTCCCTGGTGTCCTGGCCATTATTTATCCCTCAACCAACATCACTAAAACAGATGATCTGGTCATTATCTCATTGCTGTTTGTGGGACCTTACTGTGCACAAATTGGCTGCCACGTTACAACAGTGGCTACACCTCAAAAGAACTTAATTGGCTGTAACGTGCTTTGAGGGCGTCGTTATGTAGTAAAAGCCACTGAATAAATGAAAGTCCTTTCTATTCCTGGTTCAGGCTGAGCTTGCTGATCTCAATCAGGGTGCTGGTGAGGGCACTGCTAATTAACCCAAGTGTCCCTGGGCTAAGGTGGGGGAAAATCAGCCACTATCCACTGACCTGTGCTGGAAAGTGGATGTTGGGTTTGTCTGTGATGACCCCACCCCACAGTTAAATAGCCCGTCCAGGCGGCTCGCAATGAAGAATGGTCACTTGCATGAGATACGAGTGTGATGATAAAACCTGTGAAACTGTAACCTAGCCAGAAGCAATTGATCTGATAGAAGGAAAAGATACAACCAATTTATCATAAGCCTGTTTGAAGGGACAGTTCAACAGAGGAGGAAAGAAAGACACTGTGATTTGCCCTTATTAAATGTGTTGGAGATCATTATTTTATTCTGACATCAGTAAAGGGGTTTCCACAATGAAAATCAGTGTATTCTTTTTTGTTTAGGGTGCACTGCAACATTGCAACTATACTTTCTCTGCCACCTCAGTTACTTCCCCGCACTCGTACCGTACAAAGTCCAACACTGACACCCCACTTGTATGCAGGAACTGCCCCACAGTCGTGCCCGGGTCCAGTAGGAAAGGCTGTGCCAGCATCTTGGTCTCTGTGTCATCACCAGGCGGGTCCTCCATCGAGCCCACAGACAGTGGCGTCATTCCCACAATGTGCTGTCCTAACCTGCGGCCCAGCTCAGAGAGGTTCACTTTCGAATTCTGTTCCAGGGGCCTATAGATCACTAACGCACCATATTTTCCAAACATCATCTTTGCGAGGGATGGGTTGTCCGCTGGCAGCATGCCATGAACATACGTGCCAATGTACCAATCGGATGGCACAGCCACCCAGGCAGCTCTTCTTATAGCCATATTCTCACCAAGGTTACCTTTAAAATATTAACAAAGGGAGGGTCAAAGTTTGTTTACAAAAACCAGGGTTGGGAAGGGAGCACGTATTGGAGTGCAGTAAGTTAGAGACCAGCGTTAGAATACAATAATTTGAGGTGAATGGGGAGAGGCAGGGGCAGGGGTGAATCCAGTTGAAGCTCAGTGCTGAGCAATGGATATTTCAACACTTCTTGTACCCAGTGTCAGCAGCAAGTGCTTCCAGGTGAAAAAGCCCAATATCGTAGACAATCCTTCTTTTACCTCTAGCCTCTCTCTCTCTGTCACAATCTCGATTGTGTCTCTCCATTTTATAGATGCTATGATCATTGCTCCTCTGAACTTCCCTCTCTTGCTTCTCATAGACTCCAAATCACCCTGTCCTACACACTCTTCCTCCTCTCAGCACCCGCACTGTGCCGAAATCAAGATTCATCGCAGTCTCCTACTCCCAACTCATTTTCTCTCAGGATCTCAAAATTGCCAAAGTCTTTGCCTGCCTTGCATTACGTTTCCTACATTACAACAGTGACTAGGCTTCAAAAGTTCTTCATTGGCTGTAAAGCGCTTTGGGACGTCCTGAGGTGGTGAAAGGCGCTGGAGAAATGCAAGTGTTTTCTTTCTCCCTTCCTCAGTCCTTCCTCCAATAATCTGGACTAAACCACTGGGATGGTCATATCGATTATATCAAAAATATTTATTGGAGAACTCTGGCCTAGAAATTCAGTATAGCCACTTTTGGGGCGGTAAAGTCGGGCGGCCGCTAAAGTTTGCGCCCGGCGCAAAGTCGAGCCCCCTTCGCCGATATTCAGTTGCATCGCCCTAAGAGGTTGCTGCTGCGCTAAAACAGGCGATGCACGACTATCAATAGGCGCTAAGCCGGCAGCCCGGGGCGCTAACACCGGAAGTTGGGCGCAGGGCAGGTGCGGCGAGCTGCTGATTGCCGTCAGACACTCTGGCTCCGGTGAGCTCTTAAAGGGGGAGGGTGGATTTGTTTTTTTGAAAGGCCGAGACTAGTGTATTTGTGTTTTTGGGCAGTTTGTTATGTGGTCTCCTCCTCCTCCTCCTCCTCCCAAAGAAGGAGTGTTGCAAAACGGCTGCCTTTTCTACTGCAGGAGTGCCCTTTAATTTGCGCTCCCCGCGGCCCGCATCGGCTGAGCACCGTTCGACTCAACAGTCGCTCGGGCCGCCAGGCGCACAATGGGCCGGCGTGAGTGAAGTTCCGGTTCCGGGCGCACAAAGGGCGTTGCACGAGGAAATTACGTCATGATCTGCGCGCGCAGATGAGCGCGCGCAAAGACTTTGCGCCGGCGCTAAATGTCTACTGAAGTTGGGGCGAGGCGCAGATCGCGCTGCGCCCGGGCGCTAAGCGCCTAGCGCTCGAGATCTACTCCTCCTAAGGCGCTAATGGCTGGCGCAGCCAACTGAATTTCTAGGCCCTTGTGTTTTACCAAGAACAGCGATACCCGTGCCACCCCAAAGATAAAGAAGGTGAAACAGCTCATTGGTCTGGGATTGGACTGTCGATCTTACCAATAGTCAGGGCAAGCTGGTCAGCAAGAGGACAGCTGTCTAAACTGGTTTTCAACTGTGTTATTTCTTCAGTCGTAAGGGAACTCTGCAAAGTAATTGGGAAACTTTAATATATGTGCGATTATAAAGCTGCCATTTATTGATCAGAAACACTTTCTTAACCCATCCTCTGGGCAAAGAATTTCATTCGGAGTCTGCAAGACACAACGCTGGAGGGAGGGATTTTTTTATTGAGCGCAGCAGCCCAGGATGTTTTGTGCCACCATTTCCCCATCTTCTCTCCCGAGGTGGCAGCGCTGGGCTTCCACTGGGCATGAAACCACCCGCCGTTGTTCCGTGGCCCAGCACACTGGCATTTCAACACATTACACTGAACAATCTGAAGCTCTGCGTCAATACAAAATGAAGGAAGGCCGGTGGAGGGGGTAAAAGGAGAAGTGGTCGAACCCTGATAGTACAGCAGATATCAGCAACTTGTCTTTTGGGGCACTCACAGGGGAGAGCAAACCTCTCCCCACTCCATGGTGGCACTGTGCCACAGGGTGGTACAAGGCAGGGGAGCCGGGTGTCTGCTCCTGCAATGCTGCACTTGCTGATTTCATGATCTAAGCCATGTTATTGCGAGAAATCACTGACTGAAGGACAACTGGTCCTCGGTAATGGGGCATGGAAAACAGAAGAACCATCTCTGCTGATTCTCTTATGGTGAGTTGTAGTGTACAGGAGCTCCTGGTAGCTGCTGTGGCAGACTCTGTAATCCGCTATCTGAACCAGCACTCCAGGGCACTGTTAACTGGTTACGCAGCCAGTCTGAGTCACGAATGGAACAGCAAGGGGTTGAGCAGTCAATGGAGGATGGGATTCTTCCAACTTGGCTTCAAACAAGCCTACAAGACAATGCCCTAATGGATAGTGTGGTCCTGGCTGGACCAGCAATGAGAGGTTTACCCAGTGCTCTGAGCAGTTAAGCTGCGTGGGTTTTAGCCGGTTAAACCCCAGCAGTACCCCTTTTGCACTTGGGGTGGGTGGGGGGGAGTCCTTAAACCTAGGATCTGCCAACCTCTCTGGACTTGGGCAAGCAGGATGTGCCCCGACAGGGAGTGTTAATATCACGCAAAAAGAAACCCTGCAGATATAGACTTCTCAGTAGTTTCGTTTGGAGACTCAAAACAATGGTGATGGGCATCTACTGGCAAAGAAAAGATTCTAGTTTCCTTTTTCAATAGAAAACGCAAACAAACCTTGGCGTAATCGATGCCGTTTGCCCGCTTGGAGTGATAGTGTGCCATCGTGGCGAGGGCTGCCTGCTGCACCAACTGCTGGAACTTGACATTCCTGGCAACAAAATCCGTTTCACAATTCACCTGAGGGGAAGAAAAACATTTCTTTCAAAAAAGACCATTTTATTCACACAAGTATATCGAATCAGACAGCACAGAAAGAGGCCATTCAGCCCATCGTGCCTGTGCCGGCTCTTTGAACGAGCTCTCCAATTAGTCCCACTCCTTCGGCTCTTTCCCCGTAGCCCTGTGAATTTTCTCCTTTTCCAGTATTTATCCAATTCCCTTTTGAAAGTTACTATTAAATCTGCTTCCACCGCCCTTTCAGGCAGCGCGTTCCAGATCACAACAACTCGCTGCGTTAAAAGAAATTCTCATCCCCCACCTCTGGATCTTCGCCAATTATCTTAAATCTGTGTCCTCTGGTTCCGACCCTCGTGCCTCCCATATTAACATGTTCATATGAAATTCCTCTGCCCACTATTTTAACAGAGACCGTAGCTTGCTAACAGGTTCACACATTCATTCTAATGGCATACACAATGACTCACACGAATGCAGATTCAATAGCGACTTTCAAAAGGGAATTGGATATATACTTTAAAAAGAAAAAATTGCAGGGCTATGGGGTAAGAGCAGGGGGGGAGTGGGACTATTTGGAGAGCTTTTTCAAAGAGCCGGCACAGGCACGATGGGCCGAATGGCCTCCTTCTGCGCAAGATCCTGCAAATCCATTGGCAGGATAGGCGCACCAACGTCAGTGTTCTCGCTCAGGCCAACATCCCCAGCATCGAAACTTTGACCACGCTCGATCCACTCCGATGGACGGGTCACATCGTCCGCATGCCCGATACGAGACTCCCAAAACAAGCGCTCTACTCGGAGCTCCGGCACGGCAAGAGAGCCCCAGGTGGGCAGAGGAAACGCTTCAAGGACACCCTCAAAGCCTCCTTGCAAAAAGTGCCGACACCTGGGAATCCCTGGCCCAAGACCGCACAAAGTGGAGGAGAAGCATCCGGGAAAGCGCCAAACACCTCGAGTCTCTTCGCTGGGAGCAAGTGCAAGCAGCACAAGGAGTGCACGTCAACCCAAGCACCCCACTCACCCCTTCAACCACCATCTGTCCTGCCTGTGACAGAGACTGTAGGTCCCGAGAACTCATTTTTAGTGTAGAAGCAAGTCATCCTCGGTTCCAAGGGACTGCCTAAGAAGATTCAATGATTTAACACATTTGTTACCAGTACCACACAGGGTCATTTCAATCCAAAAGTTGCTCATCTTTACCTCCACCAGCACAGCTGAACTTCCATCTTGCAGCAGGCCAATGAGACCCTCTTTTGTCTTCCGGCCTTGTAGTTTAGAAGCTTTACTCCATCCTTCCTTATGGGCCTGTTCGTGCAGCCAGGCTTCAGCCTTTGAAAAGAAGTCAGCATGATTACCTGTTAGCCAGCAGCAAATCCTTTCACATCCATGGGAACAAGATGGTGTGAGAGTTCCCTGATTAACCCTTTGGAGTCCACACGCCTCTCTCCCACCCCCTCCACCAAAGCTATTTTCTTTGTTTATATTTCAAACTCTGGAAAATTGATTGTGGCATTATACATTTTCTCCTGTATTTTTGAATCACATATATGGGGAACAGGCACTTGAATTTTCTGAACCAGCGAGTGAAGTTCTGAAATATTGTATTCGTGTTACAAGAAAGCTGTCTTTTCTCCCAAGACCACTAGCTGAAAATGGAGTCAGGCTCGCTGAGAGAAAGCGGGCCAGAGTGTTTGATCTATTAATTGATCAGATTAGAAGATATCATATTTGTTTGCTAGGAAAGATGCACACTGTATTTCTACATTACAACAGTGACCACACTTCAAAAGTACCTCATTGGCTGTAAAGCACTTTGGGACGTCCTGAGGTCGTGAAAGGCGCTATATAAATGTAAGTCTTTGTTTTTGGGTCAACATTAGCATTTCCTGGGTACCGCAGGTGCTGGAGATTTGATTATTAACAGGGCATGTTACCATTACATCCTTTGCTGATTTTCTTTGACTGTTCTATACCAGAAGCTGCGTGAACATGCCCTCTCGGTTCAGGGGTTGGCCTGTGGAAGCTGACTGCGTTGAGCGCTTGTAAAATGTATTGGGAATTATCCCAAATTGTAACAGATAGGGCTGATATACGATGCCCTCGGATAGCCTACCAGCACTCAATATCTAGGCTCACACACGAAGAATGGTGGCTTGGCTGAGGTACCGGAGGTCTCCTAGCCCCTGTGAATCCATTCTCTCGATCAATGAGTTTACAACAGACCCTGACATGAGGCGAGGAAAACCCCCAGTGCTGGAGAGTTTGGGAACCAGAGGTCCAAAGTTACCTGTTCCTCCCGAGCACGCTACACTCACCACACTTCATGTCTCAAATTACTCATATACTGAATCCCCAAATGTTTTTTCTGAAAGAAATCTATCTAATTTGCATTTGAATGAATCAACACTAACTGCTTCCACCTGTGGATTGACCACTCGCTCACTGAAATCATGGCCCAGAAATTCGGGTTGGGGGCTTCCCGCGGGTGCAAGCCCCCAACCTGCACTTACCTTGCGCGCCGGCCATTGAGCTGTGGGCCCGCGTGGGATTCTGATCCTGGGCCTGCTCCAACTGCCGGCGCGCAGTGCTCGCGTATCCCAGGGGCGCAGTTAGTTCGATGCGTCCCCTGCGATCACGTGGGCCATGGAGAGCCAATGGTAGCAGGGAATGCCCATTCATAAAATTGACAGGAAGACCGGTCAAACTTATAAATACTATAAGCCCCAAAACATCACTAAATCTTCAAATAAATTTTAAAAAACCATCACATTTTTAAAATTAACTATAAATTACATGAAATAACTATTTTAAACAATAATTTAAATTTTTGAAAAAATTAATTACATTTTCTAACAGGGCTAAAAATAAACTTACCTTTCTTTAAAGTATTTAAAAATAATAAACCTGTGGAAAAAATGTTTTAATTTTAATTAATTCACCACTTACCTTGTAAAAAGCAGGCCTTACGCCTGCTTTTTAAAAGTGTAACTCCTGGAGACTTACCCTCCCGGAGAAACCTGTAAAAAAAAATGTAAGTTCGATGCGCACGCGCTGCCTCTCCTGCGCACGCGTTCGACCTCTGAACCCCTTCGTTCAGGGGAACGGAAGTGCCGGTTTCCCGCGCATGCGCAGTGCATGCACGAAACCGGCACTTCCATTGGGCTTACGGGTGAGTACCCCGTGCGTACTCACCCGTGAAGACCCGAATTTCTGGGCCATTGTTTCCACAGATTCGCTTTGAATTTACCCCCCCTTCAAGCGCAGGCCGGGTCCTCTGGTTCTACTGTTCTGGACACGGTGAAATAGTTTGTCAGAGTCGACATTATCTAATTTCTTTAGAATCCTAAAAACAGTTATCAAGACAGGTGGGGAAAAACTGGGTTGAAAAAACAAAATAATTCTGTGGTAAATATTTCACAACTTAGTAAAACCAGCCTTGTTTTACAACAAATACACGAGTTTGAAATAAATCGCATAAGTGTACTTTAAAATTCTGGCAGTGAATAGGTCCCTTAATGAAACCCAGTATTTCGAATCTTCCAAACCTCTGGAATTCCCTCCCTAATCCTCGCCGCCTCTCTCCTCCTTTAATACTGCTCCAGCTGTTCACAATATATATTAATGATCTAGACGAGGGAACTAGATGTAATATCTCCAAGTTTGCAGACGACACAAAGCTGGGTGGGCGTGTGTGCTGTGAGGAGGATGCCGAGAAACTCCAGGATGATTTGGACAGGTTGGGTGATTGGGTAGATGCAGTATAATGTGGATAAATGCGAGGTTATCCACTTTGGTGGCAAAAACAGGAAGGCAGATTATTATCTGAACGGCAATAGATTGGGAAAAGGAGAAGTGCAACGAGACCTGGGTGTCCTTGTGCACCAGTCGCTGAAGGTAAGCATGCAGGTGCAGCAGGTGGTTAAGAAGGCAAATGGTATGTTGGCCTTCGTAGCGAGAGGATTCGAGTACAGGAACAAGGATGTCTTGCTGCAGTTGTACAGGGCCTTGGTGAGACCACACCTTGAGTATTGTGTGCAGTTTTGGTCGCCTTATCGGAGGAAGGATGTTCTTGCCATGGAGGGAGTGCAGCGAAGATTCACCAGACTGATACCTGGGAGGGCAGGAATGACGTATGAAGAGAGATTGGGTCGATTGGGCTTATACTCGCTGGAGTTTAGAAGAATGAGAGGGGATCTCATTGAAACTTATAAAATTCTAACAGGTCTAGACAGACTAGATGCAGGAAGGATGTTCCCGATGGCGGGGGGGTCCAGAACCAGGGGTCACAGTCTAAGGATAAGGGGTAAGCCATTTAGGACAGAGATGAGGAGGAATTTCTTCACCCAGAGAGTGGTGACCCTGTGGAATTCTCTACCACAGAAGGCAGTTGAGGCCAATTCATTAAATATATTCAAGAAGGAGTTAGATATATTTCTTAAGGCTAAAGGGATCAAGGGATATGGGGAGAAGGCAGGGACCGGGTACTGAATTTGGATGATCAGCCATGATCTCATTAAATGGCGGAGCAGGCTCGAGGGGCCGAATGGCCGACTCCTGCTCCTATCTTCTATGTTTCTATGTAAGATGCTCCTTAAAACCTACCTCTTTGACCAAGCTTTTGGACACCTATCCTAATATCTCATATGGCTCGGTGTCAAATTTTGACTGATAACGCTCCTGTGAAGCGCCTTGGGACGTTTTACTACATTAAAGGTGCTGTATAAATGCACGTTGTTGTTGTTGCTAAAATGATATGCTCCTTCACTGCAGATGAACTGCTCTGTAATATATCATTGGCTGACTGCTGTGTATGAAACACAAGACGAAACTCATGGCATCATCAGTGGACTCATCAATTAACAGCAGTGGCTACAATATAAATGTATCAGTGTACTTGAAGTTTTTTTTAACGCATTTCACCGTTGAATAATTTAAATGCGGGTTTCATTATTTATCAGAATTTTTAAAGTTTGCTTTTACAGCATCACCTGTGACCCAGTGGGTGAATGCACCATGCAGTGTGGAATGATCGACAGACCAAGGAGGTCCCAGCTTGCTTTCTGGTCTGCACTAACTTACCCGCTCCCAACCAGGGCAACTGTGGGCTGCTGCAACACCCCGGGGTCAGGGAGGCGTGGCTAAAAGAATTAGCCTGGGTTCCCTGCTCCTGATCACGATCCAATAGACCCGGTTTTGCTAGTGATGCTCCCATAGTCGAACAGCCAGCTGAAACTTACAATCAAGCTTTACATATGAAGAATGCTCCCTTGAAGCGAGGTATCGGAGGGCTGCCGCCACCTATGGAACCATAAACCAGCCTTCAGGATGGGGTGGGGAACGGGGAAAAGGGCAAAAAAGACTTGCATTTCTATAGCGCCTTTCACCACCTCAGGACGTCCCAAAGCGCTTTACAGCCAATGAAGTACTTTCTGAAGTGTGGTCACTGTTGTAATGTAGGAAACGTGGCAGCCAATTTGCACACAGCAAGATCCCACAAACAGTAATGTGATAATGACCGGATAATCTGTTTTAGTGATGTTGATTGAGGGATAAATATTGACAAGGCACCGGGAAGAACTCCCCTGCTCTTCTTCGAAATAGTGCCATGGGATCTTTTACGTCCACCTGAGAGGACAGACGGGCCTCGGTTTAACGTCTCATCCGAAAGACGGCACCTCCGACAGTGCAGCACTCCCTCAGTACCGCCCCTCCGACAGTGCGACGCTCCCAGAGTACTGCCCCTCCGAGAGTGCGGCGCTCCCTCAGTACTGCCCCTCCGACAGTGCGGCGCTCCCTCAGTACTGCCCCTCCGACAGTGCGGCGCTCCCTCAGTACTGCCCCTCCGACAGTGCGGCGCTCCCTCAGTACTGCCCCTCCGACAGTGCGGCGCTCCCTCAGTACTGCCCCTCCGACAGTGCGGCGCTCCCTCAGTACTGCCCCTCCGACAGTGCGGCGCTCCCTCAGTACTGCCCCTCCGACAGTGCGGCGCTCCCTCAGTACTGCCCCTCCGACAGTGCGGCGCTCCCTCAGTACTGCCCCTCCGACAGTGCGGCGCTCCCTCGGTACTGCCCCTCCGACAGTGCGGCGCTCCCTCAGTACTGCCCCTCTGACAGTGCGGCGCTCCCTCGGTACTGCCCCTCCGACAGTGCGGCGCTCCCTCAGTACTGCCCCTCCGACAGTGCGGCGCTCCCTCAGTACTGCCCCTCCCTCAGTACTGCCCCTCCGACAGTGCGGCGCTCCCTCAGTACTGCCCCTCCGACAGTGCGGCGCTCCCTCAGTACTGCCCCTCCGACAGTGCGGCGCTCCCTCAGTACTGCCCCTCCGACAGTGCGGCGCTCCCTCAGTACTGCCCCTCCGACAGTGCGGCGCTCCCTCGGTACTGCCCCTCCGACAGTGCGGCGCTCCCTCAGTACTGCCCCTCCGACAGTGCGGCGCTCCCTCAGTACTGCCCCTCCGACAGTGCGGCGCTCCCTCAGTACTGCCCCTCCGACAGTGCGGCGCTCCCTCAGCAACTGTACTGGAGTGTCAGCCTAGATTTATGGGCTCAAGTCTCTGGAGTGGGACTTGAACCCACTACCTTCTGACTCAAAGGCGAGGGTGCTGCCCACTGAGCCACGGCTGACACAACACTGGGGTGTCCCCTTCAGCTTTACAGTTACAATTTCCACCTACCTGTTGAAGGTTGCTGTTAAACTTTTCCAAGGCCTTCTTACAATTTGTAAACGAGTATCCCGTCTTTTTCCGGAGTTTCATGAGAAGCTCTTTATCAGCTGCCATCAATCTAACCCCAGGACAGTGCAGAAACTGGGTTGGTTGCGCAGAGAAGATCTAACAAAGACAGACGGAAATCTCAGAGAACTTCGTAACATGATCAAAGCTTCAGGCTTTAGTTGCACAGTTTTTATCTATTCATTTACACATCAGTGCCTCAGTGTTACTCACTAATGTTCTGTCAAAGGCCACAAACCCGACTCACGTCTCGCCTGAGACTCACTCTCAGGATTGCTGCAACTCAATACCATGTAGTGAGGGGCGTAGGTCTGTGCTTACTATTCACACAGCGCGCTTCTCATTTCAATCATGCCGCAGTGGGCAGCTGCCATGTGAGGCCAGGCACTTTCCCACAAGAGGAGAAATAACTGACAGGACTGTGTTCAAAACAGTGGCATTTTAACAGGGCTTTCACTTGTAGGGGAGCAGGGAGGGTCCTTGAGCCCAGTAGCTCGCTCTTGTCCTTTTCTGCAAGAGGGGCAAGAAGAGAGGGAAGAGCACTGAATCCCAGCTCAGTCAAAATCCCCCAGCCAGGCAGGCTGTGAATCTAGGCTGAGCGGCACACAGATCAGCAAGGAAATTAGGTATGAAGTTTTAGGCGATGTACACATTTTCCTGCTGGCATTCAGACCGGCTCGACCTTCCCTCATATGGTTTACTGTATCGTCGGAACCACAGTGCAACTCAGTGCAGGTAGAGAACCCTACTTATAACCATAAATGCATTCTGACAGGAGTTTGATGCCCATTATGCACCCTTCCCCAAACTGAGCAACCCAAATTGGTCCTCCCGTTATTATAATGGTGGATTAGGAAGTCAAAAACCCTTCTATAAAAAATATATTTTTAATTTCTCAGCTTACTATGAGAGCCACAAGTTTTCTGGACCTCCAGTTCATGGTCACATTTTTTAAATTTTTATAGATAATAATAATGAGGGCATAGTTCGGGGCAGGGGGATACTTGGCTTCTCAAATGTATTCACAGACTGTCCAAATTTTATACAGGTAAAAACTCAGCCTAGGCGCAGGCAAATTGGATGTGGATTCAGGCCGAAGTAGCTTTGGATTGTCACAAACCCTTCATTTGTTTAATTTGATTTGATACAAAATATAACAGTTAACTGAGAGGCTGTAAATACTGGAATTTAGAAAATCCTGGAAATACACAGATCTTTCATCTTCTGAAAGAGAAAAGACAGGGTAACGTCTCAAGGCAGACTCCTACTCAGTTCTGGCCTTTTCTTTTTCAGAAGCTTAAGGGCCTGCTGTGTATTCCCAGCATTTTAGATAGAATGATACAGCACAGAAGGAGGCCACAGAAAGCTAGCATGCAGGGACAGCAATAAGGAAGGCAAATGACATGTTGGCCTTTATTGCAAGGGGGTTGGAGTATAAGAGTAAGGAACTCTTGCTCCAATTGTACAGGGCCTTGGTGAGGCCACACCTGGAGTACTGGGCACAGTTTTGGTCTCCTTATCGAAGGAAGAATATACTTGCCTTGGAGGCGGTGCAACGAAGGTTCACTAGATTGATTCCTGGGATGAGAGGGCTGTCCTATGAGGAGAGATTGTGTAGAATGGGCCGATACTCTCTGGAGTTTAGAAGAATGAGAGGTGATCTCATTGAAACATACAAGATTCTGAGGGGGATTGACAGGGTAGATGCTGAGAGGTTGTTTCCCCCTGGCTGGAGAGTCTAGAACCAGGGGGCACAGTCTCAGGATAAGGGGTCAGCCATTTAGGACTGAGATGAGGAGGAATTTCTTCACTCAGAGGGTGGTGAATCTTTGAAATTCTCTGCCCCAGAGGGCTGTGGAGGCTCAGTCGTTGAGTATATTCAAGGCTGAGATCGATAGATTTATGGACTCTCGGGGAATCGAGGGATTTGGGGATCGGGCGGGAAAGTGGAGTTGAGGTCGATGATCAGCCATGATCTCATTGAATGGCGGAGCAGGCTCGAGGGGCCGAATGGCCGACTCCTGCTCCTAATTCTTATGTTCATTCAGCCAGTTATGCCTGTGCCAGCTCTTTGAAAGAGCTCTCCAATTAGTCCCACTCCCCCTGCTCTTTCCCCATAGCCCTGCAAATGGTTTCCTTTTTAAGTATCTATCCAATTCTCTTGAAAGTGACTATTGAATCTGCTTCCACCGCCCTTTCAGGCAGCGCCTTCCAGATCATCACAATTTGCTGCTAAAACATTCTCCTCTGCCCCCACCCCGACTCTTTTGCCAATTATTTTAATTCTGTATCCTCTGGTTACCGGCCCTCTTGCCATTTTCGGTTTGTATTTCAATTAGCTGAATAATAAGGCAAGTGCATATTAAACAATGCCGATGCCTTTTCAGTGCTGAAGGCGAGTTGGAAGGGCTGTGTTGAGAAGAATGATCTGGACAAGCTCCCGCTCTCCCTGCCTGTGGCCGCCGCCACTCGCTCAACCTAACTCGCCGGCTGAGGGCGGCGTCACACCGCAATCGCTCCAATCAGAAAACAGCCGCTGGCACACCCGCCTCTGTGGATTGGCCAGCCGTCCTGTCAATCACCCGCGCCCGCCCGCCTCCCAGCAAGTTAGGTTTCGCCTCACGGCCCGTGCCTTCAAAGGATTTTTTCCGCCGGGATTTTAAAATCCCTGATGGGTGATGAGGTAGCGGGTGGAAAGGGTTCGTTTTTACCCTGGAGATCGCGGCCCGGAGAGCGCAGAGAGCGGCCATGGCGCTGTGCAGGATCGACGGCTCGGTGCCGGGCGGCGGACAGCAAACGACGGGGAGCCAACACCAACAAACTTCAGCGGCGGCTGTTCGCGAGAACGCCAAGAGAAGGCTCTGCAGCCCAAAGCTTCTGATGGCTCCCACTGCTGGTTGAAACCTAATATTGCAGCAGCAGAAAATAAAACGTGTCTTTTTTCTCTCGTCAAATGTTAAAGGGGATATTTTATTATTAAAGCTTTTGGCTGGGTGGCAGCATAAGAACATATATTATATAAAAACATAAGAAATAGGAGCAGGAGTCGGCCATACGGCCCCTCGAGCCTGCTCCGCCATTCAATGAGATCATGGCTGATCGTCTACCTCAACTCCACCGTCCTGCCCGATCTCCATATCCCTTGATTCCCTTAATATCCAAAAATCTATCGATCTCAGTCTTGAATATACTCAACGACTGAGCCTCCACAACTCTCTGGGGTAGAGAAGTCAGGAGTCCCAGCATGGATTTGAGCCCATAATCTCAGCTCTTCAGCGCAGTACTGAGGGAGTGCCGCACTGTCGGAGGTGCTGTCCTTCAGTTGAGATGCTAAATGAAGGTCCCCATCTGTCTGTTCGAGTGGATGAAAAAGATCTCGTAGCACTATTTGAAGAGCAGTTTCTTCCTCCGGTGTCCTGGCCAAGATTCCTCCCTCAACCAATACCACCAAAAACAGATTAACTGGTCATTCATCTCATTGCTGTTTGTGGGACTTTGCTGTGCGCGCCTACATAAATAAGCAGCTTTGGGAGGAGGGAAGAAAATTGTAGGCAGCAAAATAAACAATCTTGTACTTGCCTTACTGTAAAAGATAAACACTGATTTGTTCATTGTATTTTTGCAATCCAACAGTCTTTCTCCTAAACTCGTAGCAATAGCGATTGACTGTCATATGTCAATCTCATATTTGTGTTAAGTGTATTCTGCACAGTTTTGCTGATTAAGACAAAGGGACGTAGATTCAAACTAGTAAATGGTAGCTTTAGGACTGATGTCAGGAAATTCCTCTTCACACAGAGTGGTCAACACATGGAATTGACTCCCAGGAAGAGCTGTGGTGGCGAAAACCCAGGAATCTTCTAAGAAACAATTGGATGATAGGATAAAGGGGAGCCTTTCGAGTCATTCTGGATGATCTCAGATGGGCCAAATGGACTCCTTCATCCATAATTATCTTGTGTAATTATTCTGAATTTAGCTATTCTGAGACCCTAGCTACAATTCTACACTTCCCAACATTGTGTATGATCAAGTTTTTTTAATCAAAGATAAAATGACCGATGTTAACTCTTCCTGTTATTCTAAATTAATTTCTAGTTAATTGACATACCCTCCTCTTCTCCACATTTAAATCCTCTCCAATGGCTTATTTTGTAATTGCAGCACGTGCTGTGGTAATAAACCATAAAGACCAGATGGTCCTAGGTTTGATCCGCAGTCTGTGCTGAATTAGCCAATCTCACCCAGGGTGCTATGAGCATTATAATTGGCCTCAGCACCCCTTGGCTAGGGAGGAGGGAAAAAACAGTCAGCCAGGATGTCTTCCACAGTTAAATAGCCGGTCCCATCTCACACATGAATGACCACGTGGGCAAGGTACCAGAGGTCTTCTGACATCTGTGGAACCACCCTCGGCAAGAGATGGCACCTTCATTACAACAATGACTACCCTTCAAAAGTACTTCATTGACTGTGAAGCGCTTTGGGGCATCCTGAGATTGTGGAAGGCGCTGTAGAAATGAAAGTTTGTTCTTTCAGGGGGGAAAAAAATGACAACGTGCGATTTGAAAGTTTTTGGCTTTATGATCAATTTGGTCGTTTTTTTACAGATTAAAAATATGGAACAAGTGTCAAAGCGTTGGCAATTGGTCAGTTTTTCTTTGGTCAATGCAATACATTCTCTTGGTTCAGGAGGAGAGTTAAAATAAACACAATAAAAAGTGATTATCACACAGAAACTTGGTAACCCCAAGTACATAGAAATGATGATACAGTCCAGAGAAACAGGCACAGTTAGCTTGGAGGCACTTTTGCTTTGATAAGCTTTTTAGGTTTGAGGCACAATTTATATTCAAGAAAAAAACCTTTAAAAGATCTCTATAACTATGATCAAAAATGTAATTTTTTTGGCAGGCGTTAGGTGGGTAGCACAGTGTGTTACAAAATTGGCCTTTCACCTCTGACCTGGGTTTGAATCCAGCCCAGACTGGTGGAATGAAAGTCCCCTCCAACAGGCCTATGTGGAATGAGCTTGGGGGCTACATAAGAAATAGGAGCAGGAGTAGGCCAATCGGCCCCTCGAGCCTGCTCCGCCATTCAATAAGATCATGGCTGATCTGATCCTAACCGCCAATCCACTGTCACAGAACCATCTCCTGAATCTAACAGAATTAGACACACGAAATAGGAGCAGGATCAGACTACACGGCCCCTGGGCCCGCTCCGCTACCCACAGGGCCATGACCGATCCGAACCTAGACTCATGTCCAAATTCCTGCCCGCTCCCCGTAACCCTTAATTCCTTTTACTTCTAGGAAACTGTCTATTTCTGTTTTAAATTTATGTAATGATGTAGCTTCTACAGCTTTTTGGGGCAGCATATTCCATGGAACTACCACCCTCTGAGTGAAGTAGTTCCTCATCTCAGTTTTGAAAGAGCAGCCCCTTATTCTAAGACTATGCCCCCTAGTTCTAGTTTCACCCATCATCGGGAACATCCTCCCCGCATCCACCCGATCCAACCCCTTCACAATCTTATATGTTTCAATAAGATCGCCTCTCATTCTTCTGAACTCCAATGAGTAGAGTCCCAATCTACTCAACCTCTCCTCATATGTCCATCCCCGGGATTAACCGAGTGAACCTTCTTTGTACTGACTCGAGAGCAAGTATGTCTTTTCTTAAGTATGGACACCAAAATTGTGTGCAGTATTCCAGGTGCGGTCTCACCAATACCTTGTACAACTGAAGCAATACCTCCCTATTTTTATATTCTATCCCCCTAGCAATGAAAGCCAACATTCCATTGGCCTTCTTAATCACTTGCTGCACCTGCATACTAACCTTTTGAGTTTCGTGCACCAGGACCCCCAGATCCCTTTGTACTTCAGTACTTTCCAGTTTCTTGCCATTAAGATAATAACTTGCTCTACGATTTTTCCTGCCAAAGTGCATAACCTCACACTTTCCAGTGTTATATTCCATCTGCCAAATCTCTGCCCACTTACTTAGCCTGTCTATGTCCCCTTGCAGGTTTTTTATGTCCTCCTCACTCACTACTTTTCTTCCCATCTTAGTATCATCTGCAAACTTTGATATGTTACACTCGGTCCCCTCCTCCAAATCGTTAATATAGATTGTAAAGAGTTGGGGACCCAGCACTGACCCCTGCGGAACACCATTAGTTACTGATTGCCAGTCTGAGAATGAACCATTTATCCCAACTCTCTGCCTTCTGTTAGATAGCCAATCCTCTATCCATGCCAGAATATTACCCCCAATCCCGTGATTTTTTATCTTAAGCAATAATCTTTTGTGTGGCACCTTGTCAAATGCCTTTTGGAAGTCTAAATACACTACGTCCACTGGCTGCCTTGACCCAGTTAATAATGAGTGCAAGGCCAGTGTGAATGATGTGAAGCTGAGGAAAAGTCAAGCCGGTGGATTAAGAGTGCTTGTCTGAGGCAGAATTTAAGGCACATTGTTAGTGTAATGTAAGGGGAACTTTACATTTGATCCATGCTGTTCCCAGCACGCAACGTCAACATTGGACGGCCGATTCTCTGAATGTGAGCTGCCAGCGAAGATCCAAAGCTCATAGCACACGTTGGGGAAAAAAAAAACCAATCAATGCAAAATGTGGAAAAATATTCTGTTACCCAGCACTGACACCCATCACTGCGGCATAAATTCAATGTACATAATTCTTCTGTTTCATTCAAAGTTTTTCACCATCCAAAATGTGTCTTCCTTCAATGTAGGATGGTATCATCTCCTACATAATTATTGTCAATGCCAGCTCTCAGATTGTCCAGCGAGAGGCACGGCTCAAGCAGGGCGACGGGTGATGACTCCATCCAGTGGCCCAGCGGAGATCTGATCAAACTCACCCGACAATTGGCTTCAACTGATACAAATCCCAGGCATTCCAACTCATTGCCATCTCCCTTCCTGTATGACAATTGCACCCAGAGTTTTCCATACAGCTCCTATTCTTAGAGTCCCAACGTTAGTACCTTGCTTAAGTGTCATATACTTCAAAAAAAATATTGTCAATACGGAGTCAACCTAGGCAGTGATGGGGACACTACATGTGGCCTTAGCGTCTCTGGGTTAGGATGGGGGGGGGGGGGGGGTGGCGGAGGGAAGGGGGAAACAACCAGAGTCCCTGCTCCTGATCACTGTCCATTAATCCGCAATGGAAATATATGTGTGTGTGTGTGTGTGTGATGATGTGTCAGGTGAGGGCAGCTTCAAGCTCAACTCTGGTGCTCCCTTAGCCAAATAGCCTGACCCACACATTAAGACTGTCTGGTTAGTTGAGGTACTGGAGGGCCACCTGTGCACATGGAAAGGTCCCCCAGCATGGGCTGGCACCTCCAGCACAGGAAGAATAATTATTTTTATGCTCGTTTTTGCTGAAATATTCTGTGTACTGCGAGTGTTGGTCTTTGGCAGAAGCTGGGTTGGTCTCCGCTGAAGTGTGATTGTCAGAAAGCTGAATAAACATCGGTTAGACAGACAATAACCCAGGCAACTCAAACAATGTTATGTCAGCTGTCTGACTGTTCGTTCAGCTGCCCTGCACCCCCAGCAGGAGTTCCTCCTCAAACTCTCTCCCCCAGCGACGTCTCACTGCTTAAAAACCAGTATATTTATTTAAAAAAAGAGAACGTGCACCCGACATCTCACTGAATGACTACACCAGCAGGTGAGCTACTGAGCCAGGTCTTACTGGTTGATCTTAGCCGGGGAGGCAGTAACAACACTACAACTTAACCTCAGCGCCCTCGAGCCAGCCAGGGTACCAGAAGGTTGCTGGCACACATTGAACTGTATCCCAGGATAAGCCACCATTAGGAATTGGAAGGGGTGAAAAAAAGTGGGGGGCAGGGGGGTCAAAAAGGAAATGGAAAAAAAGTCCTTACAGTAAAATAGAAAACAATTCTTCAAACTGGCTACTACATGGGTCACCTACAGAAGGGCTCCCTCATGAATCTCGTGTTAAATGACAGATTTCCCTCTCTAAGTTAGTCACTGCTCTCCGGCACTCGGTTCCTTTTTGGTCACTTTGTACAGGTTGATATTTTGCTCCTTGTTCCGGTGAAGGAGTTGGCACTGAAAATGCTGAGGCAGGATCTCCTCGTAGAAAGAGACGGTCTCGTGCTCCCTCCGCATTTTGGAAGAGAGGTAAATGGTGGCTCGCTGCGCACCGAGATGTCGCAGCGTCTGGACGAGCGAGGAATAGGTCTCGGGGAGATACACAATGTCGGAGCCCAGAACAAAGTCGTAGTCGGTGGGGAACCGACTGTGGTCAAGGCCCCAGGAGAGGGCACGGACCCGTGAGCGATGTGTCCAGGAAGAGGGGACGTTGGCCGAGACGTTGCTCTTTATTTGCTTCAAAGCACACGGCAGGTCTGTGATGGTTACATCGCCACCTGATGAATACAAGAAAGAAAGAATGACATTTCTCCATTTACACTTTCCTCTGAAGCTTTTGGAGTCAACCATGTTTAAAAGTCAACAACAAGCTTGCATTTATATAGCGCCTCTGTATTCACAGAAATCACAGAAACCCCACAGTGCAGATAGAGGCCATTTCGGCCCATCGAGCCTGCACCGACACATATCCCACCCGATCCCCGTAACCCCTACACCAACACATATCCCACCCTATCCCCGTAACCCCATGTATTTAATCCCCCTAACACTAAGGGTCAATTTATCATAGTCAATCAACCTAACTCGCACATCTTTGGACTGTGGGAGGAAACCGGAGCACCCGGAGGAAACCCACGCAAACACGGGGAGAATGTGCAAACTCCACACAGACAGTCGCCCGAGGCCGGATTCGAACCCGGGTCCCTGGCGCTGTGAGGCAACAGTGCTAACCACTATGCCACCGTGCTGCCTGTAATCTTTCCATGATGATAAATCAGAACGGATTGGATGCTTCCCTTCCTGTCGCAAGACTTGTTCAATTAATGCAGGATCTGCAATGTGTACGGTCAGGATAGGCCCGAAACGTGCCTTCCACCAAGGGTCGTACTTTGCCTTTCCCTCTAGCTAATAAACAAGAACAGAACGATAGCAAAATATTTCGGATTTCCAGCATCCGCAGTAACAACAGAAAATGCTGGAAAAACTCAGCAGGCCAGGCAACATCCGTGGGGAGAGAAACAGAGTTAACGTTTCGGGTCGAAACCCTTCGTCAGGACGGAGAAAAAAGGCAGGAAATGAAACAAAAGGCAGTTTGGGGGCTGGGAAATGGGGGAGGGGATGAAAGAAGAGACATTAAGAGATATTCAAGGTGAGACGAGATGGTAATAGGACAGGTAAAGAAACAAACAATGGCTCTAGATGAAGTGTGAAATGCGCTGGCAGAGTGAGAGACAGCTGCCATGTGGGAGAGAGAAAAAGGAAAAGTCACAAACCAAAAGTGTGGATAAAAAATATAAAAATATAATAGGGGCCGAGGTTATGATCTGAAATTGTTGAACTCGATATTGAGTCCGGAAGGCTGTAAAGTGCCTAATCGGAAGAGGAGGTGCTGTTCCTCGAGTTTACGGTGAGCTTCCATGGAACAATGCAAGAGGCCGCAGACGGTGAGGTCCGAGTGGGAATGGAGCGGTGAATTGAAACGACAGGCGACCGGAAGCTCGGGGTCACCTTTACGGATTGAACGGAGGTGTTCCGCAAAGCGGTCACCCAATCTGCGTTTGGACTCCCCAATGTAGAGGAGACCGCATCGTGAGCAGCGAATACAGTATACTAGATTGCGAGAAGTACAAGTAAATCGCTGTTTCACCTGGAAGGGGTGGTTGGGGCCCTGGACAGTGGGAAGGGGGGAGGTATATGGGCAGGTGTTGCATCTCCTGCGCTTGCACGGGAAGGTGCCGGGCGAAGGGGAAGGGGTGCTGGGGGGTGATAGAGGAGTGGACTAGGGTGTCTCGGAGGGAGCGGTCCCTACGGAATGCTGAAAGGGGAGGTGAGGGGAAGATGCGTTTGGTGGTGGGATCACGCTGGAGGTGGCAGAAATGGCGGAGGATGATCCGTTGAATGTGGAAGCTGGTGGGGTGAAAGGTGAGGACAAGGGGAACTCTATCGTGGTTCCGGGAGGGAGGGGCAGGAGTGAGGGCAGAAGTGCAGGAGATAGAACGGACACGGTCGAGGGCCGTGTCAACCACGGTAGAGGGGAATCCTCGGTTGAGGAAAAAGGAAGACACAGAAGACAGGCGAAGACATTGTCAGTACAATCTTTTAACCCTGTAGTTCCCAGTTCACCGGGGGTCGGAGAATCTTGAAGAAGGAAGGGGCGCAAAACAAATTGACTTCAACGGCACATCGGGGTTCATTCAATTTGAAGCAGCTCCCAGCCCCACAGGGCAGTGGTCGTTTGGGACACAGTCCCAGAGTAAGCAGCTGACTTGGAGTCAACTGACGTCTTTAAAAAAGGAACTGGATGGACATCCGTTGAGAAGGTGGGGTTGAGGGGTAAAGGGATATTAACAGTGCTTGTCAATTTTTTTACTAGGAAGATAGGGGAAGGAACTTTGTGTTGCTTAAAATAGGAGATTGACAGGTAGTTTGGTCGGGAGTCCGTGACAGAATAATTAGGGGATTGATGGGCTGAAGGGCTGCCAATGGTGGAGCGATTAAAACCGGGGATGTGCAAGAGGCCAGAATTAGAGGAACGCAGAAATCTCGGAGGGCTGGAGGAGGTTAGAGAGAGGCAGGGGGTGAAGCCATGGAAGGATCTGAAAACAAGAATGAGAATTCTAGAGAAATCCAGAGTTAGTTCCGGTTTGCCCAGCACACTCTCTCCCTGTGGGGACACCACCCACTTAGCCAAGTCCAGAAAGGGGAGGTGTAGGTTTCGCAGAGCCAAAGCTTAGAGACCCCCGGGCTTATACGTGCTGCTGTTCAACCTGATAAAACTGTGCAGCCTACCAGCACGGACCACAGGTAGGCTTCCCCCTGCTCCTCCAGCAAGGACTACCCTGCCAGTTAGGGAGCTGGCTTGCAGGATTATCTGGAGCGGAGTGGGCAGGATCCCAGCTCCCGGTGACAGATCTACCTTTTTCAGGTTCCGTTAGGCTGGCTGGCCAATCATCAGCAGTGCCACAGAGTACGACAGACCTCCCTGGCTCAGGTGTTGCATCAACAAGTCTGTCACGGGGAGGGTCGAGTGGGTTCCAGACTTCCATTGCCAGCTGGGTCATCTTGGAGCCATCGCCACCCCAACGAGATCCTGCAACTCCCCAGGAGGGTAGCAGTCACTGGTTGGTCAGTGACCTAATCCTCCATTGTGGACACAGGGGGAAGAGAAAGTAAGATGCTCTACAGGAGAAGGTAATGCTATGGGGTAAGTATCATCACAGGCAACAACTTACATTTATATAGCGCCTTTAAGGTAGTAAAACGTCCCAAGGCGCTTCACAGCAGTGATTATTATTGTTATAAATCTCATCATTCATCAAGAAACTACTCGTGAAATAATGCTGGACAGCCAGCTGGTGGCGCCGTCCAAGGAGTATAAATACTCGGGCGTTGGCCCCAACTTGTCAGGGACATTTTGTAAGACAAGAAACTAGTGAAGTACAACTAGACCTCCATGTTCTGAAACAAGTTGATTAAAGCCTTGCTTTATACTCAAACCAAGTGCGTTGTGAGTTTTATTACGTCAATTATCAAACAAACTTTGACACAAGATGTTAGAACAGATGACCAAAAACTTGGTCATAGGTTTTAAGGAGCATCTTAAAAGGAGGAGAGAGAGGTAGAGGGGTTTAGGGAGGGAATTCCAGTGTTTAGGGCCTTGGCAGCTGAAGGCACGGCCACCAATGGTGGAGCGATTAAAATCGGGGATGCTCAAGAGGCCAGAATTCGAGGAGCGCAGTTGGGTTGTGGGGCTGGAGGAGGTTACAGAGATCGGGAGGGGCGAGGCCACGGAGGAATTTGAAAACAAGGATGAGAATTTTAAAATCGAGGCGTTGCCGGACCGGGAGCCAATGTAGGTCAGCGAGCACAGGGGTGATGGGTGAACGGGACTCGGTGAGAGTTGGGACACGGGGGCAGCAGGGTTTTGGATGAGCTCAAGGCAGCGAGAGTCCAGTGCAAATGTGCCAAGGCGAAAGAATCCCCCTAGCAGGCATCACTCCAGCATGCCTGCTCCAATAAAGTTGGCCGAAATGGAGCCTTACACGGAAGCCAAGTAAATTAAACTAAAACACAAAAACATTTTTTGGGATTCAGAAATAGAGGAACTGCAAGGGTTAATACAGAACTACAAAGGGATTTGTAAGCCTCCTTTCTTGAAGGCGCAGACTCCTTGCTGGGTCATGGATCCAAACAACCTACGGTACCTCACACCTGTACGGGCCATTCTTCAGGTACAAGCCCAGACAGCGAGTCTGTCGTAGGCTATTTGAGCGTGAGGGGCGTACCCTGTTCTCACCTCACCCACACTGGATAGCAACCAGGAGCAGAAATCCTCGCTGATTTTCCTTTGTTAGTCCAGGGGCACCGTGGCATCCCTGGCTGTGATCAGTAATCTCAGCAGGGACCACAGATCGAATCTGGGACCCTTCTGCTCCGTATGGCTCAGCAACGTAACCAGCTAAGCCTAGGAGGCTTACAAGTCCCTTTGTAGTTCTGTATTAACCCTTGCAGTTCCTCCATTTCTGAATCAACAAAAATGTTTTTGCGTTTTAGTTTCATTTACTTGGCTTCCGTGCAAGGCTCCATTTCGGCCAACTTTATTGGAGCAGGCATGCTGGAGTGATGCCTGCTAGGGGGATTCTTTCGCCTTGGTACATTTGCTCTGGACTCTCGCTGCCTTGAGCTCATCCAAAACTCTGCTGCCCGTGTCCTAACTCGCACCCAGTCCCGTTCACCCATCACCCCTGTGCTCACTGCCCCGTGTCCTCACTCGCACCCAGTCCCGTTCACCCATCACCCCCTGTGCTCACTGCCCCGTGTCCTAACTCACACCCAGTCCCGTTCACCCATCACCCCGTGCTCACTGCCCCGTGTCCTAACTCACACCGAGTCCCGTTCACCCATCACCCCCTGTGCTCACTGCCCCGTGTCCTAACTCACACCGTGTCCCGTTCACCCATCACCCCCTGTGCTCACTGCCCCGTGTCCTAACTCGCACCCAGTCCCGTTCACCCATCACCCCCTGTGCTCACTGCCCCGTGTCCTAACTCGCACCCAGTCCCGTTCGCCCATCACCCCCTGTGCTCACTGCCCCGTGTCCTAACTCGCACCCAGTCCCGTTCACCCATCGCCCCGTGCTCACTGCCCCGTGTCCTCACTCGCACCGAGTCCCGTTCACCCATCACCCCCTGTGCTCACTGACCTACACTGGCTCCCGGTCCGGCAACGCCTCGATTTTAAAATTCTCATCCTTGTTTTCAAATTCCTCCGTGGCCTCGCCCCTCCCGATCTCTGTAACCTCCTCCAGCCCCACAACCCAACTGCGCTCCTCTAATTCTGGCCTCCTGAGCATCAGAGGAGTGATGGTAATAATGTGTAGAATTAGCTTCTCATCTGAGGGGAACGGTCTGGTAGCAAGCAAACATTTCCTTTACTGTACCCCCCTCCCGCGCTCAATCAACACAAAACATGCCATGTGCATTACTACAGCAAAACACTGCGGATGCTGGAAATCTGAAATAAAAACAGGAAATGCTGGAGATACTCAGCAGGTCAGGCAGCATCTGTGGAGAGAGAAACAGGTCAAGGGTCATCGACCTGAACCGTTAACTCTGTTTCTCTCTCCACAGATGCTGCCTGAGTTGCTGAGTATTTCCAGCATTTTCTGTTGTTATTCCATGTGCATTACTGTCGGTTTTGCGCTCTCACATTACATTTGCAGCGTTAGCGTTGCTTGGACAATTTAAACTTACCTAACAGAACAGCTAGAATCCCCACAATGCCAGTGCCTGCACCCAGTTCAATCACCTTCCTCCCACAGAAGCTCGTCTGTTGCTCTTCAAAGTACTGACAAAGAGCAAGACCCTGAAAACATCACACATTCACGTTAGAATGAATTCATTTAGAGCGTGATGTGAAGCATTGCAGCACCAACAGGTGGTGCCACGGAGGGCAGAACACAAGAAAGAACGAACTTGCATTTCTCCAGCGCCTTTCACCACCTCAGGACGTCCCAAAGCACTTTACAGCCAATGAAGTACTTTTTGAAATGCAGTCACTGCTGTAATGTAGGAAACGCGGCAGCCAATTTGCACGCAGCAAGCTCCCACAAACAGCAATCTGATAATGACTGGATAATCTGTTTTAGTGATGTTGATTGAGGGATATATATTGGCCCCAGGGAGAACTCCGCTGTTCTTCTTCGAAATAGTGCTGTGGGATCTTTTACATTCACCCGAGAGAGCAGACGTGGCCTCGGTTTAACGCCTCATCCGCAGCACTAGTGTCAGCCTAGATTTTTGTGCTCCAGTCCCTGGAGTGGGACTTGAACCCACAACCTTCTGACTCCGAGGCGAGGGTGCTGCCCACTGAGCCACGGCTGAGAACTATGTTCAAACACTGCCATATGGGGGGAAGGGACGATTGGCGAGGGAGCAGCTATCGCCAGACCACTCTCCCAGCAGCCAGGTAAGAAAGAACTACTCATCACGTCCTCAGGATGTCCCAAAGTGCTTCACAGCCAATGAATTACTTTGAAGTGTAGCTACTGTTCTTATGCGGCAGCCAAATTTCCACACAGCAAGCTCCCACAAACAACAATGAGATGAATGCAGCATTGGGCGGGGTAAAGAGGAGAAATTTTGGCCAGGAGATGAGAACTCCCCTGCTCTTTTTTCAAATTGTGGCCGTGGGATCTTTTACATCTATCTGAGAGAGCAGACGGCACCTCAGACAGTGCGGCGCTCCCTCAGTACTGCCCCTCCGACAGTGCGGCGCTCCCTCAGTACTGCCCCTCCGACAGTGCGGCGCTCCCTCAGTACTGCCCCTCCGACAGTGCGGCGCTTCCTCAGTACTGCCCCTCCGACAGTGCGGTGCTCCCTCAGTACTGCCCCTCCGACAGTGCAGCGCTCCCTCAGTACTGCCGCTCCGACAATGCGGCGCTCCCTCGGTACTGCCCCTCCGACAGTGCGGCGCCCCCTCAGTACCACCCCTCCGACAGTGCGGCGCTCCCTCAGCGATGCCCCTCCGACAGTGCGACGCTCCCTCAGCGATGCCCCTCCGACAGTGCGGCGCTCCCTCAGTACCACCCCTCCGACAGTGCCGTGCTCCCTCAGTACTGCCCCTCCGACAGTGCAGCGCTCCCTCAGTACTGCCCCTCCGACAGTGCGACGCTCCCTCAGCGATGCCCCTCCGACAGTGCGGCGCTCCCTCAGTACCACCCCTCCGACAGTGCCGTGCTCCCTCAGTACTGCCTCTCCGACAGTGCGTCGCTCCCTCAGTACAGCCCCTCCGACAGTGCGACGCTCCCTCAGCGATGCCCCTCCGACAGTGCGACGCTCCCTCAGCGATGCCCCTCCGACAGTGCGGCGCTCCCTCAGTAGTGCCCCTCTGCCAGTGCGGCGCTCCCTCAGTACTGCCCCTCTGCCAGTGCAGCACTCCCTCAGTACTGCCCCTCTTGCCAGTGGAGCGCGCCCTCAGTACCATCCTTCGGACAGTGGAGCGCTCCCTCAATACTGCCCGTCCGACAGTGCGGCGCTCCCTCAGTACTGCCCCTCCCACAGTGCGGCGCTCCCTCAGTACCGCCCCTCCGACAGTGCGGCGGTCCCTCAGTACCGCCCCTCCGACAGTGCGGCGCTCCCTCAGTACTGCCCCTCCCACAGTGCGGCGCTCCCTCAGTACTGCCCCTCCGACAGTGCGGCGCTCCCTCAGTACTGCCCCTCCGACAGTGCGGCGCTCCCTCAGTACTGCCCCTCCCACAGTGCGGCGCTCCCTCAGTACTGCCCCTCCGACAGTGCGGCGCTCCCTCAGTACTGCCCCTCCGACAGTGCGGCGCTCCCTCAGTACTGCACTGAAATGTCAGCCTAGATTATGTGCTCAAGTCCTGGAATGGGAATTGAACCCGTAACTTTCTCACTTGGAGGGAAAAATACGGCCAACTAAGCCAAGCTAACATATCAGCGTGGCAGATGAAAGACTGGCTTGTTTTTCATCTGTGCATTGCATTTGCAGCCCACTAGACTTACAGCATCCCAGACTGGAGCAGCAACTCCCAGATCAGCGCTGAAGTTCTGGGTAATCTTTAAAATATGCCCACAAAACTCGTAACTGGTCTCCTCTGTGTAATAGTCTGAAAAAAGGCCATCATCCTTGGGGAAAACACTGCACAAATGCTCTTCCACCTGGGCTTGCATCATTCTCTCTCTCTCTGAATTTTCTTTCACTGATCGATGGGTACTTTCCATCGGCTCCTCTGTGATCACAGGATGAATTTCTTCCAAGTGCTGGCGGTTGTTTCCTCCTGGGAAAAAGAAAACAGGGGAAAAAACTTGCAACGCTGCAATGTGAAAAGGGGGAAGACATTTTAAAATATTCGAGCTGATCCCACGTGCAACACCACAGGGGTTGTTGGGGTTTTACGTCGAACTGCTCAGGTGCCTGTCCCTTTAAGGCCACTGCTCAGGTACTGCCTGCGAGAAAGAGATCTAAGCAAGCACATCCTGAAGCACTTAAGAGGCTACAGTGTTGAGGGAAAAGATGTTGGAAGGATGTTCCCGATGGCCGGGGAGTCCAGAACCAGGGGTCACAGTCTAAGGATAAGGGGTAAGCCATTTAGGACTGAGATGAGGAGGAATTTCTTCACCCAGAGAGTGGTGAACCTGTGGAATTCTCTACCACAGAAGGCAGTTGAGGTCAATTCATTAAATATATTCAAGAAGGAGTTGGATATATTTCCTAAGGCTAAAGGGATCAAGGGGTATGGGGAGAAGGCAGGGACAGGGTACTGAATTTGGATGATCAGCCATGATCGCATTGAATGGCAGAACAGGCTCGAGGGGCCAAATGGCCTACTCCTGCTCCTATCTTCTATGTTTCTATGAAAAGTCCTATGGATTGGCAGCTGCTTGTAAATTCCTGGCTCTGTTCTTTGCGGGGGCGGGGGGGAAGCCAGGTGACCAATGTCAGATAAACAGCAGGAAATGACTGGCTTTCTTTTTTAAATAGGACACCTTGAAGTGAGATGGATGCACACTAACTGGTAGATTTTGTTGGAAAGTTTGCAGGATTGCTCACTGAAGGCTCAGAACCATAAATCCTTTTGATTTAATGCACTGTGCATCATTCAGAAAAGTAAACACCACTTCATATCTTTAAACAGATCAGGATGACTCGTGCATCATAAATGCCACTCCTAACACTCTGTGAACACAACACAGAGAAGTTTTGAACTTTGTCACTGAACAATATGAAGTGTTGTTGCCAAGCACAGAGCTCAAGCAAACCTGACGGCTGGGGGGCGGGGTTACGTCCCAATCCGTCCATTCAGCGGACAGCTCGGGAACCAACGACTCTTCGGATTGGCCAGCCTTGCTGCCAATCATCCGCCTTCCCCCTCCCCCCTCAAGTTCGACTTACCTCACAACTTCGGCGTCATGCCCATTCCAGGTGTAGTTGTTGTTTTGGGGTTTTTTTGGGAGGGAGGCATTGGCCAATTAAGTCTTCCGCGGGGGAGTTCGCTGTACTCTGCCCGCGCGGGGCGGCCTCGCCGCTCCGAACAACCCCTCACCTCACCGTCCCGCCATGGCCGGCCGGCTGACCGACGCAGCGCCAACTCGACCAAACCTCGCAGCGCCGGCAAGCGCTCCTCCGAATCACTCCGCAAGGAGGGAGGGAGGGAGAATTTAAACGGCTGGCTCAACTCAGCTATTGACAGGGAAGGAGGGACGGAAAACTGTCTCAAACTAGAAGGTCGTGTGTATTTGCAACACCAAAGTTCTAGTTGGTCCCCTTGGAGGACAAGTCCTGATTGCTGATTGGTCCCCTTAGCGGACAAAGACACGCCCAGCAGTTTCTCTGGAATGTGTAATTCGATCCTCCCTGCCTAAGTAATCAGTCACTTTGCAACGTGTAAATCGAGCCATTCTGACTGCCTACTCCAGACAGCAGGGCTCACCTTCGCGGGTTAAGACCTTCTCCCACCACCCCCCCAAACAAGTTCCTGCCCCCATCGCCCAGGTTTCTGACCTCCTCCCCCCCCCTGGCGTTGCCCATGGAGTGTAGTCTTCAGGTGAAGCAGGGTTAGAGAGCGCAGATAATTGGTCCAAGGCCTAAACCTCTCTTTCCTCCTTTTAAGATCTCCTTAAAACCTACCTCTTTGACCAACGTTTTGGTCATCTTTCCTAATAAACCCTTATGAAAGAAAGACTTGCATTTCTCCAGCGCCTTTCACGACCACCGAACGTCCCAAAGCACTTTACAGCCAATGTAGTACTTTTTTTGAAGTGTAGTCACTGTTGTAATGTTGGAAACGCAGCAGACAATTTGCGCACAGCAAGCTCCCACAAACAGCAACGTGATAATGACTAGATAATCTGTTTTAGTGATGTTGATTGAGGGATAAATTGGCCAGGACACTGGGGATAACTCCCCTGCTCTTCTTCAAAATAGTGCTATGGGATCTTTTACGTCCACCTGAGAGGGCAGACGGGGCCTCAGTTTAACATCTCATCCTATGAGGCTCGGTGTCGAATTTTGTTTGATAATTGATCCTGTGAAGCGCTTTGAGACGTTTTACTGCATTAAAGGCGCTATATAAATGTGAGTTCTTGGGCGCGCAGATGCAGTTCAGCCTCCCCATTTTAAAGTCATACATTCTGTCCACATATTATATTTCCATTACAAATTCCCATGTCCACATTTATAATGGAATCTTGCCATGGGGGGGTGGTGTACAGACTGTGATCAAACATCATGCTAAGTAACATCCCGATTGTATCACGTTCTCTGCATGCCGAGCACACTCACCTCAAGGGACAGCTGCCAGTATTGGCCGGGACTCAAATGAACTATCGTAGATGGGATTGTTGTTGGTTTATTTAACACATAAATTGTATTACGTTGAAAAGTAAACAGAATATCACTTCTAGGAATATTCATCATTTAAACATGGGCCGTGTAATTTCTGTACTCTCCCATGCTGTGTCTGATATTGAGGCCCTCAGAGGGTAATGTCAGTATGTTAAGGTAACTACAGGAAACTCTTTTTACCGGCACCTAAATAACCGGAAATCTCTCTTAACCGGCAAAATTCAGGAGTAGGTTCAGGTAAGTTTTACTTCATATTAGTGGCCGTGTAACCGGGGTTCCTGCACCTGTTGCCATGCAACAGGGACGCCTGGATCTGTGGCCGTGTAACCGGGGTTCCTGCACCTGTTGCCATGCAACAGGGACGCCTGGATCTGTGGCCGTGTAACCGGGGTTCCTGCACCTGTTGCCATGCAACAGGTACGCCTGGATCTGTGGCCGTGTAACCGGGGTTCCTGCACCTGTTGCCATGCAACAGGGACGCCTGGATCTGTGGCCGTGTAACCGGGGTTCCTGCACAAGGGACACCTGGATCTGTGCCCGCGTACGGGGCTCTCGTACCTTGGTAAGTATACCTCTCTGTAATCCGGACTTTTTGATCAACCGGCACCACGCCGGTCCCGTTGGTGCCGGATAAAAAAGAGTTTCCTGTACTTGCTGTTCTTTGGTGCAGAAGGCCTGTTCTTACAGCCCTCCCTGCCCTCCCTGTTCCAGTCTTCTGAAGTTCCTGTATTCTTGCACCCAGTCTTATCTTGTGTTGCCAGGGTCTTCACTTTGTAATTATTCAGTGTTCAATACTTGAATGGTGGAACTGGCCCGAGGGGCTGAATGGCCTGCTCCTGTTCCAGTCTCGGAGACTGGTGATTTGTAATCGTGCATTCTAGTACCGATAGCTTCTCTCTCAACTTATTCAGAAATTGTTCAAAACAATAACTTTCCCTTATCTTATTTGATCACTGACCCCCACACTGTAACACCCCGATATACCCCACACCCCTCACTGTAACACTCTGACATATCCCACACCCCTCACTGTAACACCCTGATATACCCCACACCCCTCACTGTAACACTGATATACCCCACACCCCTCACTGTAACACTAATATACCCCATACCCCTCACTGTAACACTGATATACCCCACACCCCTCACTGTAACACTAATATACCCCATACCCCTCACTGTAACACTGATATACCCCACACCCCTCACTGTAACACTGATATACCCCACACCCCTCACTGTAACACTGATATACCCCATACCCCTCACTGTAACACTGATATACCCCACACCCCTCACTGTAACACTCTGATATACTCCACACCCCTCACTGTAACACTCTGATATACCCCACACCCCTCACTGTAACACACTGATATACACCACACCCCTCACTGTAACACTCTGATATACCCCATACCCCTCACTGTAACACTCTGATATACCCCACACCCCTCACTGTAATACTCTGATATACTCCACACCCCTCACTGTAACACTCTGATATACCCCACACCCCTCACTGTAACACTCTGATATACCCCACACCCCTCACTGTAACACTCTGATATACCCCACACCCCTCACTGTAACACTGATATACCCCACACCCCTCACTGTAACACGAATATACCCCATACCCCTCACTGTAACACTGATATACCCCACACCCCTCACTGTAACACTCTGATATACCCCACACCCCTCACTGTAACACTCTGATATACCCCACACCCCTCACTGTAACACTCTGATATACCCCACACCCCTCACTGGAACACTCTGATATACTCCACACCCCTCACTGTAACACTCTGATATACCCCACACCCCTCACTGTAACACTCTGATATACCCCACACCCCTCACTGTAACACTAATATACCCCATACCCCTCACTGTAACACTGATATACCCTACACCCCTCACTGTAACACTCTGATATACTCCACACCCCTCACTGTAACACTCTGATATACCCCACACCCCTCACTGTAACACTGATATACCTCACACCCCTCACTGTAACACTCTGATATACCCCACACCCCTCACTGTAACACTGATATACCCACACCCCTCACTGTAACACTGATATACCCCACACCCCTCACTGTAACACTGATATACCCCACACCCCTCACTGTAACCCTCTGATATACCCCACACCCCTCACTGTAACCCTCTGATATACCCCACACCCCTCACTGTAACACTGATACACCCCTCACTGTAACACTCTGATATACCCCACACCCCTCACTGTAACACTCTGATATACCCCACACCCCTCACTGTAACACTCTGATATAGCCCACACCCCTCACTGTAACACTCTGATATACCCCACACCCCTCACTGTAACACTCTGATATACCCCACACCCCTCACTGTAACACTGATATACCCCACACCCCTCACTGTAACACTCTGATATACCCCACACCCCTCACTGTAACACTCTGATATACCCCACACCCCTCACTGTAACACTGATATACCCCACACCCCTCACTGTAACACTCTGAGAAACCCCACACCCTTCACTGTAACACTGACATACCTCACACCCCTCACTGTAACACTGATATACCCCACACCCCTCACTGTAACACTGATATACCCCACACTCCTCACTGTAACCCTCTGATATACCCCACACCCCTCACTGTAACATCCTGATATACCCCACACCCCTCACTGTAACACTGATATACCCCACACCCCTCACTGTAACACTCTGACATACCCCACACCCCTCACTGTAACACTCTGATATACCCCACACCCCTCACTGTAACACTCTGATATACCCCACACCCCTCACTGTAACACTCTGATATACCCCACACCCCTCACTGTAACACTCTGATATACCCCACACCCCTCACTGTAACACTAATATACCCCATACCCCTCACTGTAACACTGATATACCCTACACCCCTCACTGTAACACTCTGATATACTCCACACCCCTCACTGTAACACTCTGATATACCCCACACCCCTCACTGTAACACTCTGATATACCCCACACCCCTCACTGTAACACTGATATACCTCACACCCCTCACTGTAACACTCTGATATACCCCACACCCCTCACTGTAACACCCTGATATACCCCACACCCCTCACTGTAACACCCTGATATACCCCACACCCCTCACTGTAACACTCTGATATATCCCACACCCCTCACTGTAACACTGATATACCCCACACCCCTCACTGTAACACTAATATACCCCATACCCCTCACTGTAACACTGATATACCCTACACCCCTCACTGTAACACTCTGATATACTCCACACCCCTCACTGTAACACTCTGATATACCCCACACCCCTCACTGTAACACTCTGATATACCCCACACCCCTCACTGTAACACTCTGATATACCCCACACCCCTCACTGTAACACTAATATACCCCATACCCCTCACTGTAACACTGATATACCCTACACCCCTCACTGTAACACTCTGATATACTCCACACCCCTCACTGTAACACCCTGATATACCCCACACCCCTCACTGTAACACTCTGATATACCCCACACCCCTCACTGTAACACTGATATACCTCACACCCCTCACTGTAACACTCTGATATACCCCACACCCCTCACTGTAACACTGATATACCTCACACCCCTCACTGTAACACTCTGATATACCCCACACCCCTCACTGTAACACTGATATACACCACACCCCTCACTGTAACATCCTGATATACCCCACACCCCTCACTGTAACACTGATATACCTCACACCCCTCACTGTAACACTCTGATATACCCCACACCCCTCACTGTAACACTGATATACCCACACCCCTCACTGTAACACTGATATACCCCACACCCCTCACTGTAACACTGATATACCCCACACCCCTCACTGTAACCCTCTGATATACCCCACACCCCTCACTGTAACCCTCTGATATACCCCACACCCCTCACTGTAACACTGATACACCCCACACCCCTCACTGTAACACTCTGATATACCCCACACGCCTCACTGTAACACTCTGATATACCCCACACCCCTCACTGTAACACTCTGATATAGCCCACACCCCTCACTGTAACACTCTGATATACCCCGCACCCCTCACTGTAACACTCTGATATACCCCACACCCCTCACTGTAACACTCTGATATACCCCACACCCCTCACTGTAACACTCTGATATACCCCACACCCCTCACTGTAACACTGATATACCCCACACCCCTCACTGTAACACTCTGATATACCCCACACCCCTCACTGTAACACTCTGATATACCCCACACCCCTCACTGTAACACTCTGATATACCCCATACCCCTCACTGTAACATCCTGATATACCCCACACCCCTCACTGTAACACTGATATACCCCACACCCCTCACTGTAACACTCTGATATACCCCACACCCCTCACTGTAACACTCTGATATACCCAACACCCCTCACTGTAACACTGATATACCCCACACCCCTCACTGTAACACTGATATACCCCACACCCCTCACTGTAACACTGATATACCCCACACCCCTCACTGTAACACTCTGATATACACCACACCCCTCACTGTAACACTGATATACCCCACACCCCTCACTGTAACACTCTGATATACCCCACACCCCTCACTGTAACACTCTGATATACGCCACACCCCTCACTGTAACACTGATATACCCCACACTCCTCACTGTAACCCTCTGATATACCCCACACCCCTCACTGTAACATCCTGATATACCCCACACCCCTCACTGTAACACTGATATACCCCACACCCCTCACTGTAACACTCTGATATACCCCACACCCCTCACTGTAACACTCTGATATACCCCACACCCCTCACTGTAACACTCTGATATACCCCACACCCCTCACTGTAACACTGATATGCCCCACACCCCTCACTGTAACACTCTGATATACCCCACACCCCTCACTGTAACACTCTGATATACCCCACACCCCTCACTGTAACACTCTGATATACCCCACACCCCTCACTGTAACACTCTGATATACCCCACACCCCTCACTGTAACATCCTGATATACACCACACCCCTCACTGTAACACTCTGATATACCCCACACCCCTCACTGTAACATCCTGATATACGCCACACCCCTCACTGTAACACTCTGATACACCCCACAACCCTCACTGTAACACTCTGATATACCCCTCGCTGACACTGTTATACCCCACACCCCTCACTGTAACACTCTGATATACCCCACACCCCTCACTGTAACATCCTGATATACCCCACACCCCTCACTGTAACACTGATATACCCCACACCCCTCACTGCAACACTCTGATATACCCCACACCCCTCACTGTAACATCCTGATATACCCCACACCCCTCACTGCAACACTCTGATATACCCCACATCCCTCAGTGTAACACTGATAGACCCCACACCCCTCACTGTAACTCTAATATACCCCACACCCCTCACTGTAACACTCTGATATACCCCACACCCCTCACTGTAACACTGATATACCCCACACCCCTCACTGTAACACTCTGATATACCCCACACCCTGCACTGTAACACTCTGATATACCCCACACCCCTCACTGCAACACTCTGATATACCCCACACATCCCTCACTGTAACACTCTGATATACCCCACACCCCTCACTGTAACACTGATATACCCCACACCCCTCACTGTAACACTCTGATATACCCCACACCCCTCACTGTAACATCCTGATATACCCCACACCCCTCACTGTAACACTCTGATATACCCCACACCCCTCACTGTAACACTGATATACCCCACACCCCTCACTGTAACACTGATATACCCCACACCCCTCACTGTAACATCCTGATATACCCCACACCCCTCACTGTAACACTCTGATATACCCCACACCCCTCACTGTAACACTGATATACCCCACACCCCTCACTGTAATACTGATATACCCCACACCCCTCACTGCAACACTCTGATATACCCCACACCCCTCACTGTAACATCCTGATATACCCCACACCCCTCACTGCAACACTCTGATATACCCCACATCCCTCAGTGTAACACTGATAGACCCCACACCCCTCACTGTAACTCTGATATACCCCACACCCCTCACTGTAACACTCTGATATACCCCACACCCCTCACTGTAACACTGATATACCCCACACCCCTCACTGTAACACTCTGATATACCCCACACCCTGCACTGTAACACTCTGATATACCCCACACCCCTCACTGCAACACTCTGATATACCCCACACATCCCTCACTGTAACACTCTGATATACCCCACACCCCTCACTGTAACACTGATATACCCCACACCCCTCACTGTAACACTCTGATATACCCCACACCCCTCACTGTAACATCCTGATATACCCCACACCCCTCACTGTAACACTCTGATATACCCCACACCCCTCACTGTAACACTGATATACCCCACACCCCTCACTGTAACACTGATATACCCCACACCCCTCACTGTAACATCCTGATATACCCCACACCCCTCACTGTAACACTCTGATATACCCCACACCCCTCACTGTAACATCCTGATATACGCCACACCCCTCACTGTAACACTCTGATATACCCCACAACCCTCACTGTAACACTCTGATATACCCCACACCCCTCACTGACACTGTTATACCCCACACCCCTCACTGTAACACTCTGATATACCCCACACCCCTCACTGTAACATCCTGATATACCCCACACCCCTCACTGTAACACTGATATACCCCACACCCCTCACTGCAACACTCTGATATACCCCACACCCCTCACTGTAACATCCTGATATACCCCACACCCCTCACTGCAACACTCTGATATACCCCACACCCCTCAGTGTAACACTGATATACCCCACACCCCTCACTGTAACTCTGATATACCCCACACCCCTCACTGTAACACTCTGATATACCCCACACCCCTCACTGTAACACTGATATACCCCACACCCCTCACTGTAACACTCTGATATACCCCACACCCTGCTCTGTAACACTCTGATATACCCCACACCCCTCACTGCAACACTCTGATATACCCCACACATCCCTCACTGTAACACTCTGATATACCCCACACCCCTCACTGTAACACTGATATACCCCACACCCCTCACTGTAACACTCTGATATACCCCACACCCCTCACTGTAACATCCTGATATACCCCACACCCCTCACTGTAACACTGATATACCCCACACCCCTCACTGTAACACTGATATACCGCACACCCCTCACTGTAACACTGATATACCCCACACCCCTCACTGTAACACTGATATACCCCACACCCCTCACTGTAACACTCTGATATACCCCACACCCCTCACTGTAACACTCTGATATACCCCACACCCCTTACTGTAACACTCTGATATACCCCACACCCCTCACTGTAACACACTCTGATATACCCCACACCCCTCACTGTAACACTCTGATATACCCCACACCCCTCACTGTAACACACTGATATACCCCACACCCCTCACTGTAACACTGATATACCCCACACCCCTCACTGTAACACTGATATACCCCACACCCCTCACTGTAACACTCTGATATACACCACACCCCTCACTGTAACACTCTGATATACCCCACACCCTCACTGTAACACACTGATATACCCCACACCCCTCACTGTAACACTGATATACCCCACACCCCTCACTGTAACACTGATATACCCCACACCCCTCACTGTAACCCTCTGATATACACCACACCCCTCACTGTAACACTCTGATATACCCCACACCCTCACTGTAACACACTGATATACCCCACACCCCTCACTGTAACACTCTGATATACCCCACACCCCTCACTGTAACACTCTGATATACCCCACACCCTCACTGTAACACTCTGATATACCTCACACCCCTCACTGTAACACTCTGATATACCCCACACCCCTCACTGTAACACTCTGATATACCCCACACCCCTCACTGTAACACTCTGATATACCCCACACCCCTCACTGTAACACTCTGATATACCCCACACCCCTCACTGTAACACTCTGATATACCCCACACCCCTCACTGTAACACTCTGATATACCCCACACCCCTCACTGTAACACCCTGATATACCCCACACCCCTCACTGTAACTCTCTGATATACCCCACACCCCTCACTGTAACACTCTGGTATACCCCACACCCCTCACTGTAACACTCTGATATACCCCACACCCCTCACTGTAACACTCTGATATACCCCACACCCCTTACTGTAACACTCTGATATACCCCACACCCCTCACTGTAACACACTCTGATACACCCCACACCCCTCACTGTAACACTCTGATATACCCCACACCCCTCACTGTAACACTGATATACCTCAAACCCCTCACTGTAACCCTCTGATATACCCCACACCCCTCACTGTAACACTCTGATATACCCCACACCCCTCACTGACACTGTTATACCCCACACCCCTCACTGTAACACTCTCATATATCCCACACCCCTCACTGTAACATCCTGATATACCCCACACCCCTCACTGTAACACTGATATACCCCACACCCCTCACTGTAACACTCTGATATACCCCACACCCCTCACTGTAACATCCTGATATACCCCACACCCCTCACTGCAACACTCTGATATACCCCACACCCCTCACTGTAACACTGATATACCCCACACCCCTCACTGCAACACTCTGATATACCCCACACCCCTCACTGTAACATCCTGATATACCCCACACCCCTCACTGCAACACTCTGATATACCCCACACCCCTCACTGTAACACTGATATACCTCACACCCCTCACTGTAACCCTCTGATATGCCCCACACCCCTCACTGTAACACTCTGATATACCCCACACCCCTCACTGTAACACTCTGATATGCCCCACACCCCTCACTGTAACACTCTGATATACCCCACACCCCTCACTGTAACACTCTGATATACCCCACACCCCTCACTGTAACCCTCTGATATACCCCACACCCCTCACTGTAACACTCTGATATACCCCACACCCCTCACTGTAACACTGATATACCCCACACCCCTCATTGTAACACTCTGATATACCCCACATTCCTCACTGTAACACTCTGATATACCCCACACCCCTCACTGTAACACTCTGATATACCCCACACTCCTCACTGTAACACTGCTGTACCCCACACCCCTCACTGTAACACTCTGATATACCCCACACCCTCACTGTAACACTGATATACCCCACACCCCTCACTGTAACACTGATATACCCCACACCCCTCACTGTAACACTCTGATATACCCCACACCCCTCACTGTAACACTCTGATATACCCCACACCCCTCACTGTAACACTGATATACCCCACACCCCTCACTGTAACACTGATATACCCCACACCCCTCACTGTAACATCCTGATATACCCCACACCCCTCACTGTAACACTCTGATATACCCCACACCCCTCACTGTAACACTGATATACCCCACACCCCTCACTGTAACACTGATATACCCCACACCCCTCACTGCAACACTCTGATATACCCCACACCCCTCACTGTAACATCCTGATATACCCCACACCCCTCACTGCAACACTCTGATATACCCCACATCCCTCAGTGTAACACTGATAGACCCCACACCCCTCACTGTAACACTCTGATATACCCCACACCCCTCACTGTAACATCCTGATATACCCCACACCCCTCACTGTAACACTCTGATATACCCCACACCCCTCACTGTAACACTGATATACCCCACACCCCTCACTGTAACACTGATATACCCCACACCCCTCACTGTAACATCCTGATATACCCCACACCCCTCACTGTAACACTCTGATATACCCCACACCCCTCACTGTAACACTGATATACCCCACACCCCTCACTGTAATACTGATATACCCCACACCCCTCACTGCAACACTCTGATATACCCCACACCCCTCACTGTAACATCCTGATATACCCCACACCCCTCACTGCAACACTCTGATATACCCCACATCCCTCAGTGTAACACTGATAGACCCCACACCCCTCACTGTAACTCTGATATACCCCACACCCCTCACTGTAACACTCTGATATACCCCACACCCCTCACTGTAACACTGATATACCCCACACCCCTCACTGTAACACTCTGATATACCCCACACCCTGCACTGTAACACTCTGATATACCCCACACCCCTCACTGCAACACTCTGATATACCCCACACATCCCTCACTGTAACACTCTGATATACCCCACACCCCTCACTGTAACACTGATATACCCCACACCCCTCACTGTAACACTCTGATATACCCCACACCCCTCACTGTAACATCCTGATATACCCCACACCCCTCACTGTAACACTCTGATATACCCCACACCCCTCACTGTAACACTGATATACCCCACACCCCTCACTGTAACACTGATATACCCCACACCCCTCACTGTAACATCCTGATATACCCCACACCCCTCACTGTAACACTCTGATATACCCCACACCCCTCACTGTAACATCCTGATATACGCCACACCCCTCACTGTAACACTCTGATATACCCCACAACCCTCACTGTAACACTCTGATATACCCCACACCCCTCACTGACACTGTTATACCCCACACCCCTCACTGTAACACTCTGATATACCCCACACCCCTCACTGTAACATCCTGATATACCCCACACCCCTCACTGTAACACTGATATACCCCACACCCCTCACTGCAACACTCTGATATACCCCACACCCCTCACTGTAACATCCTGATATACCCCACACCCCTCACTGCAACACTCTGATATACCCCACACCCCTCAGTGTAACACTGATATACCCCACACCCCTCACTGTAACTCTGATATACCCCACACCCCTCACTGTAACACTCTGATATACCCCACACCCCTCACTGTAACACTGATATACCCCACACCCCTCACTGTAACACTCTGATATACCCCACACCCTTCTCTGTAACACTCTGATATACCCCACACCCCTCACTGCAACACTCTGATATACCCCACACATCCCTCACTGTAACACTCTGATATACCCCACACCCCTCACTGTAACACTGATATACCCCACACCCCTCACTGTAACACTCTGATATACCCCACACCCCTCACTGTAACATCCTGATATACCCCACACCCCTCACTGTAACACTCTGATATACCCCACACCCCTCACTGTAACACTGATATACCCCACACCCCTCACTGTAACACTGATATACCGCACACCCCTCACTGTAACACTGATATACCCCACACCCCTCACTGTAACACTGATATACCCCACACCCCTCACTGTAACACTCTGATATACCCCACACCCCTCACTGTAACACTCTGATATACCCCACACCCCTTACTGTAACACTCTGATATACCCCACACCCCTCACTGTAACACACTCTGATATACCCCACACCCCTCACTGTAACACTCTGATATACCCCACACCCCTCACTGTAACACACTGATATACCCCACACCCCTCACTGTAACACTGATATACCCCACACCCCTCACTGTAACACTGATATACCCCACACCCCTCACTGTAACACTCTGATATACACCACACCCCTCACTGTAACACTCTGATATACCCCACACCCTCACTGTAACACACTGATATACCCCACACCCCTCACTGTAACACTGATATACCCCACACCCCTCACTGTAACACTGATATACCCCACACCCCTCACTGTAACCCTCTGATATACACCACACCCCTCACTGTAACACTCTGATATACCCCACACCCTCACTGTAACACACTGATATACCCCACACCCCTCACTGTAACACTCTGATATACCCCACACCCCTCACTGTAACACTCTGATATACCCCACACCCTCACTGTAACACTCTGATATACCTCACACCCCTCACTGTAACACTCTGATATACCCCACACCCCTCACTGTAACACTCTGATATACCCCACACCCCTCACTGTAACACTCTGATATACCCCACACCCCTCACTGTAACACTCTGATATACCCCACACCCCTCACTGTAACACTCTGATATACCCCACACCCCTCACTGTAACACTCTGATATACCCCACACCCCTCACTGTAACACCCTGATATACCCCACACCCCTCACTGTAACTCTCTGATATACCCCACACCCCTCACTGTAACACTCTGGTATACCCCACACCCCTCACTGTAACACTCTGATATACCCCACACCCCTCACTGTAACACTCTGATATACCCCACACCCCTTACTGTAACACTCTGATATACCCCACACCCCTCACTGTAACACACTCTGATACACCCCACACCCCTCACTGTAACACTCTGATATACCCCACACCCCTCACTGTAACACTGATATACCTCAAACCCCTCACTGTAACCCTCTGATATACCCCACACCCCTCACTGTAACACTCTGATATACCCCACACCCCTCACTGACACTGTTATACCCCACACCCCTCACTGTAACACTCTCATATATCCCACACCCCTCACTGTAACATCCTGATATACCCCACACCCCTCACTGTAACACTGATATACCCCACACCCCTCACTGTAACACTCTGATATACCCCACACCCCTCACTGTAACATCCTGATATACCCCACACCCCTCACTGCAACACTCTGATATACCCCACACCCCTCACTGTAACACTGATATACCCCACACCCCTCACTGCAACACTCTGATATACCCCACACCCCTCACTGTAACATCCTGATATACCCCACACCCCTCACTGCAACACTCTGATATACCCCACACCCCTCACTGTAACACTGATATACCTCACACCCCTCACTGTAACCCTCTGATATACCTCACACCCCTCACTGTAACACTCTGATATACCCCACACCCCTCACTGTAACACTGATATACCCCACACCCCTCACTGTAACACTCTGATATGCCCCACACCCCTCACTGTAACACTCTGATATACCCCACACCCCTCACTGTAACACTCTGATATACCCCACACCCCTCACTGTAACACTCTGATATACCCCACACCCCTCACTGTAACCCTCTGATATACCCCACACCCCTCACTGTAACACTCTGATATACCCCACACCCCTCACTGTAACACTGATATACCCCACACCCCTCATTGTAACACTCTGATATACCCCACATTCCTCACTGTAACACTCTGATATACCCCACACCCCTCACTGTAACACTCTGATATACCCCACACTCCTCACTGTAACACTGCTGTACCCCACACCCCTCACTGTAACACTCTGATATACCCCACACCCTCACTGTAACACTGATATACCCCACACCCCTCACTGTAACACTGATATACCCCACACCCCTCACTGTAACACTCTGATATACCCCACACCCCTCACTGTAACACTCTGATATACCCCACACCCCTCACTGTAACACTGATATACCCCACACCCCTCACTGTAACACTGATATACCCCACACCCCTCACTGTAACATCCTGATATACCCCACACCCCTCACTGTAACACTCTGATATACCCCACACCCCTCACTGTAACACTGATATACCCCACACCCCTCACTGTAACACTGATATACCCCACACCCCTCACTGCAACACTCTGATATACCCCACACCCCTCACTGTAACATCCTGATATACCCCACACCCCTCACTGCAACACTCTGATATACCCCACATCCCTCAGTGTAACACTGATAGACCCCACACCCCTCACTGTAACTCTGATATACCCCACACCCCTCACTGTAACACTCTGATATACCCCACACCCCTCACTGTAACACTGATATACCCCACACCCCTCACTGTAACACTCTGATATACCCCACACCCTGCACTGTAACACTCTGATATACCCCACACCCCTCACTGCAACACTCTGATATACCCCACACATCCCTCACTGTAACACTCTGATATACCCCACACCCCTCACTGTAACACTGATATACCCCACACCCCTCACTGTAACACTGATATACCCCACACCCCTCACTGTAACATCCTGATATACCCCACACCCCTCACTGTAACACTCTGATATACCCCACACCCCTCACTGTAACACTGATATACCCCACACCCCTCACTGTAACACTGATATACCCCACACCCCTCACTGTAACATCCTGATATACCCCACACCCCTCACTGTAACACTCTGATATACCCCACACCCCTCACTGTAACATCCTGATATACGCCACACCCCTCACTGTAACACTCTGATATACCCCACAACCCTCACTGTAACACTCTGATATACCCCACACCCCTCACTGACACTGTTATACCCCACACCCCTCACTGTAACACTCTGATATACCCCACACCCCTCACTGTAACATCCTGATATACCCCACACCCCTCACTGTAACACTGATATACCCCACACCCCTCACTGCAACACTCTGATATACCCCACACCCCTCACTGTAACATCCTGATATACCCCACACCCCTCACTGCAACACTCTGATATACCCCACACCCCTCAGTGTAACACTGATATACCCCACACCCCTCACTGTAACTCTGATATACCCCACACCCCTCACTGTAACACTCTGATATACCCCACACCCCTCACTGTAACACTGATATACCCCACACCCCTCACTGTAACACTCTGATATACCCCACACCCTGCTCTGTAACACTCTGATATACCCCACACCCCTCACTGCAACACTCTGATATACCCCACACATCCCTCACTGTAACACTCTGATATACCCCACACCCCTCACTGTAACACTGATATACCCCACACCCCTCACTGTAACATCCTGATATACCCCACACCCCTCACTGTAACACTCTGATATACCCCACACCCCTCACTGTAACACTGATATACCCCACACCCCTCACTGTAACACTGATATACCCCACACCCCTCACTGTAACACTGATATACCCCACACCCCTCACTGTAACACTGATATACCCCACACCCCTCACTGTAACATCCTGATATACCCCACACCCCTCACTGTAACACTCTGATATACCCCACACCCCTCACTGTAACACTCTGATATACCCCACACCCCTTACTGTAACACTCTGATATACCCCACACCCCTCACTGTAACACACTCTGATATACCCCACACCATAACACTCTGATATACCACACACCCCTCACTGTAACACTGATATACCTCAAACCCCTCACTGTAACCCTCTGATATACCCCACACCCCTCACTGTAACACTCTGATATACCCCACACCCCTCACTGACACTGTTATACCCCACACCCCTCACTGTAACACTCTGATATACCCCACACCCCTCACTGTAACATCCTGATATACCCCACACCCCTCACTGTAACACTGATATACCCCACACCCCTCACTGCAACACTCTGATATACCCCACACCCCTCACTGTAACATCCTGATATACCCCACACCCCTCACTGCAACACTCTGATATACCCCACACCCCTCACTGTAACACTGATATACCCCACACCCCTCACTGTAACTCTGATATACCCCACACCCCTCACTGTAACACCCTGATATACCCCACACCCCTCACTGTAACACTGATATACCCCACACCCTTCACTGTAACACTCTGAAATACCCCACACCTCTCACTGTAACACTCTGATATACCCCACACCCCTCACTGTAACATCCTGATATACCCCACACCCCTCACTGTAACACTGATATACCCCACACCCCTCACTGTAACACTCTGATATAGCCCACACCCCTTACTGTAACACTCTGATATACCCCACACCCCTCACTGTAACACACTCTGATATACCCCACACCATTACACTCTGATATACCACACACCCCTCACTGTAACACTGATATACCTCACACCCCTCACTGTAACCCTCTGATATACCTCACACCCCTCACTGTAACCCTCTGATATACCCCACACCCCTCACTGTAACACTCTGATATACCCCACACCCCTCACTGTAACCCTCTGATATACCCCACACCCCTCACTGTAACACTCTGATATACCCACACCCCTCACTGTAACACTGATATACCCCACACCCCAACACTCTGATATACCCCACACCCTGCACTGTAACACTCTGATATACCTCACACCCCTCATTGTAACACTCTGATATACCCCACATTCCTCACTGTAACACTCTGATATACCCCACACCCCTCACTGTAACACTCTGATATACCCCACACTCCTCACTGTAACACTGCTATACCCCACACCCCTCACTGTAACACTCTGATATACCCCACACCCTCACTGTAACACTGATATACCCCACACCCCTCACTGTAACACTGATATACCCCACACCCCTCACTGTAACACTCTGATATACCCCACACCCCTCACTGTAACACTCCGATATACCCCACACCCCTCACTGTAACACTCTGATATACCCCACACCCCTCACTGTAACACTCTGATATACCCCACACCCCTCACTGTAACACTCTGATATACCCCACACCCCTCACTGTAACCCTCTGATATACCCCACACCCCTCACTGTAACACTCTGATATACCCCACACCCCTCACTGTAACATCCTGATATACCCCACACCCCTCACTGTAACACTCTGATATACCCCACACCCCTCACTGTAACACTCTGATATACCCCACACCCCTCACTGTAACATCCTGATATACGCCACACCCCTCACTGTAACACTCTGATATACCCCACAACCCTCACTGTAACACTCTGATATACCCCACACCCCTCACTGACACTGTTATACCCCACACCCCTCACTGTAACACTCTGATATACCCCACACCCCTCACTGTAACATCCTGATATACCCCACACCCCTCACTGTAATACTGATATACCCCACACCCCACACTGCAACACTCTGATATACCCCACACCCCTCACTGTAACATCCTGATATACCCCACACCCCTCACTGCAACACTCTAATATACCCCACACCCCTCACTGTAACACTGATATACCCCACACCCCTCACTGTAACTCTGATATACCCCACACCCCTCACTGTAACACTCTGATATACCCCACACCCCTCACTGTAACACTGATATACCCCACACCCCTCACTGTAACACTCTGATATACCCCACACCCCTCACTGTAACACTGATATACCCCACACCCCTCACTGTAACACTCTGATATACCCCACACCCTGCACTGTAACACTCTGATATACCCCACACCCCTCACTGCAACACTCTGATATACCCCACACCCCTCACTGTAACACTGATATCCCCCACACCCCTCACTGTCACACTCTGATATACCCCACACCCCTCACTGTAACATCCTGATATACCCCACACCCCTCACTGTAACACTCTGATATACCCCACACACCTCACTGTAACACTGATATACCCCACACCCCTCACTGTAACACTGATATACCCCACACCCCTCACTGTAACACTCTGATATACCCCACACCCCTCACTGTAACACTCTGATATACCCCACACCCCTCACTGTAACACTCTGATATACCCCACACCCCTCACTGTAACACTCTGATATACCCCACACCCCTCACTGTAACACTGATATACCCCACACCCCTCACTGTAACACTCTGATATACCCCACACCATAACACTCTGATATACCACACACCCCTCACTGTAACACTGATATACCTCACACCCCTCACTGTAACCCTCTGATATACCCCACACCCCTCACTGCAACACTCTGATATACCCCACACCCCTCACTGTAACACTCTGATATACCCCACACCCCTCACTGCAACACTCTGATATACCCCACACCCCTCACTGTAACATCCTGATATACCCCACACCCCTCACTGTAACATCCTGATATACCCCACACCCCTCACTGTAACATCCTGATGTACCCCACACCCCTCACTGCAACACTCTGATATACCCCACACCCCTCACTGTAACACTCTGATATACCCCACACCCCTCACTGTAACACTCTGATATACCCCACACCCCTCACTGTAACACTCTGATATACCCCACACCCCTCACTGTAACACTCTGATATACCCACACCCTGCACTGTAACACTGATATACCCCACACCCCTCACTGTAACACTCTGATATACCCCGCACCCTCACTGTAACACTGATATACCCCACACCCCTCACTGTAACACTGATATACCCCACACCCCTCACTGTAACACTCTGATATACCCCACACCCCTCACTGTAACACTCCAATATACCCCACACCCCTCACTGTAACACTCTGATATACCCCACACCCCTCACTGTAAGACCCTGATATACCCCACACCCCTCACTGTAACACTGATACACCCCACACCCCTCACTGTAAGACCCTGATATACCCCACACCCCTCACTGTAACACTGATATACCCCACACCCCTCACTGTAACACTGATATACCCCACACCCCTCACTGTAACACTCTGATATACCCCGCACCCTCACTGTAACACTGATATACCCCACACCCCTCACTGTAACACTGATATACCCCACACCCCTCACTGTAACACTCTGATATACCCCACACCCCTCACTGTAACACTCCGATATACCCCACACCCCTCACTGTAACACTCTGATATACCCCACACCCCTCACTGTAAGACCCTGATATACCCCACACCCCTCACTGTAACACTGATACACCCCACACCCCTCACTGTAAGACCCTGATATCCCCCTCAGTGTAACACTCTGATATACCCACATTTTTGTGGTTGAGTCACTGGCGTGGGATTGAACCCACAACTCTCTGACTCAAAGGCAAGAGTGCGACCCACAGATCACAGCTGACAGATGGGGAAAGGCTCGAGCAGACTCCGCGGGGCACTGTTAATCACTGCAGATCACTCCTTCCTTTCTTGCAGGTAGCATTTGGGGATGAAGGGGCCAGTCACATGTCACTGTCAGAAACGAAACATTTGATTTTAAAATTCTCATTCTTGTTTTCAAATCCCTGCAACCCTCCGAGATCTCTGCGCTCCTCCAATTCTGGCCTCTTGAGCATCCCCCCAACTTCCTTCACTCCACCATTGGCGGCCGTGCCTTCAGCTGCCAAGGCCCTGAGCTCTGGAATTCCCTCCCTAAACCTCTCTGCCTCTCTCTCCTCCTTTAAGACGCTCCTTAAAACCGACTTCTTTGACCAAGCTTTTGGTCACCTGCCCTAATATCCCCTCATGTGGCTCGGTGTCAAATTCTGTTCGATAACGCTGCTGTAAAGCACCTTGGGACGTTTTACTGCATTGAAGGCGCTATATAAATGCAAGTTGTTGTTGTTGGTTATATCGAAGGTCTTTATAGACAACACTTGGTCCGTGTGATCTCCTGGACTGGTTTCGATCGCCTGAGGGAGTCGGAGAGGAATTTTCCCGAGTATTTTTTCCCTTATTGGCCCTGTTTTTTTTGGGCCTCTCCCAGGAGATTACACGCTGGGGTGGTGGTGGGTGGGTGGGCGGGCGGGGGGTGGTGGACCAGCTGGTCTCTTCCTGCCCGTCAGTTTTGTATGTTTGTATAATTCCAGCTGTGGCACTGCATTAGCTGCAGAGGAGGTGATTGGCTCAAAAAGCAGCTGTGGGCTGCAGGAGGTTTCGGTGCAGTTCAAACCCTTGGCCACTGGGAGGCTGAGTCGATCCTGCTGACACACAACATAATGCAGTCATGGAGTGATTAATCTGTTCACCAGCGCACTACCAAGTAAATGAAACCCCCAGACTGCTCAGTTAATTATTATAAATATGCTTTGCTTTCTTTTTGTCAATTCCATACGCATTAAGATGAAGGAAATCATTGCTGGGGAATGGAACGCTTTCTACTCAGTGCGAGCCTCACGTGCTCCCAGGCCAGGTACAGTACGGACCAAATACAGGTTAAAGCTCTGGATCCCAGTTCTGACGAAGGGTCATCGACCTGAAACGTTAACTCCGTTTCTCTCTCCACGGATGCTGCCCTGGCCTGCTGAGTTTTCCCAGCGTTTTCTGTTGTGACTACAGGTTAAAGCTCCCTCTACTGGGCCTCGACCACACACTTTCATCGCAATCTCAATAAAGCCTGGCTGTGACGTTTGCGGTTCTCACCCTGACCTTCCTTATGGCACCTCAGAATGAGACCGGCAGTTTAATGCCAAATTAGGGGCAGTTTGGCACCCGGCACCCAATCGCTCCAGGGCGACCGTTGAGACTGCCCGAAGCTTGTTTCATGTACGATCAGAGAGAGCGGACTTTGATCCTGTCGATGTGGGTGGGATTCAAGCCCGGATCCCAGAGCCGAAAGACCTCTGTGCTAATCTCCTGTATGACCCCATTACACCCCTTTTATCCCCCTGCTTTTGCTCGGGGTTTGACTGCAATGTTTTAAAAGTTTGTTTTGTTTTATAAACCATTAACAGTTCCCTTATATTTAATCTTGGGATGTGGGTGACATTCGCTGCGCCACATGTTGTTGCCCACCTCCATTCGCCCCCAGAATGTGGCGGGTCTTCTTGTTCAACAGCAACAGTTCTTGTAGCAATTGACTTGACAACTGAGTGGCTTGCTAGGCTGCTTCAGAGGGCATTAAGAGTCAGCCACATAGTGTGATAGGCTCAATCAGCTCCGATGGACGGGTCACATCGTCCGCATGCCCGATACGAGACTCCCAAAACAAGCGCTCTACTCGGAGCTCCGGCGCGGCAAGAGAGCCCCAGGTGGGCTGAGGAAACGCTTCAAGGACACCCTCAAAGCCTCCTTGGAAAAGTGTAACATCCCCATCGACACCTGGGAATCCCTGGCCCAAGACCGCACAAAGTGGAGGAGAAGCATCCGGGAAGGCGCCGAACACCTCGAGTCTCTTCGCCAGGAGCAAGCGGAAGCCAAGCGGAAGGAGCGCACGTCAACCCAAGCACCCCACCCACCCGCCCCTTCAACCACCGTCTGCCCCACCTGTGACAGAGACTGTAGGTCCCGCATTGGACTCATCAGTCACCTGAGAACTCATCTTTAGTGCGGAAGCAAGTCATCCTCGGTTCCGAGGCACTGCCTAAGAGAGAAGAGAGAGTGGGACTGGAGTCTGGTGTCGGCCCAGAACAGGCAGGGGTGGCAGGTTCCCTTCCCTCAAGGACATTAGTGAACCAGTTGTTTTTTTTTACCACAATCCGGCAGCTTCCACGGTCATTCTTCTGTTGCCAGCCCACAAATGACCTGATTGCTTGAATTCAATTCCCACAATTTGCCGTAGTGAGACTTGAGCTCACAGCCTGTGGCACTAGTCCAGTATCAGAACCCCGAGGAAAGTATAACAAGAATTCAGGCAGCTCTCCAATGGTTTAGTGGGTAGATGCACCTTGTGGTGCGGTACTGAGGCACATGGAGCAGGAAGATCCCAGGTTCGATTTCCCCGGCTTGTGCTGAGTTAGCTGGGAAGCAGTTGGGTTGCTACAATTTGACTCAGCACCCTTGAGCCAGGGAGGGGTGGGGGAAATCAGCCAGGGTTCCTGCTCCTGAGTGCTTTCCAGTGATCTCTGCTGTCAAACAGGCATGTGGGCGTAGTTTTTTTTAAATTCATTGTCGGGACGTGGGCACAGCCGACATTTGTTGCCCATCCCCTAGTTGCCCCTTAAGAAGGAGGTGGTGGTCGTGCTTCTTGAACCGCTGCAGTCCGTGCGGTCAAGAGTTCCAGGATTTTGACCCAGCGACGATGAAGGAACGGCCGATATATGTCCAAGTCAGGATGGTGTGTGTGACTTGGAGGGGAACTTGGAGGTGGTGGTGTTCCTGTGCGCCTGCTGCCCTTGTCCTTCTAGGTGGTGGAGGTCACGGGTGAGTGTGTGTGTGGACATCACATTAGGGCTTGGCTGTGATGGCCCTGTGGTTAAATAGCCAGCCAACACTCACCGTCGGGGTTCGCACATGAAGCATGGCTGCGTGAGTGAGGTACAGGAGGATAGAATGCAACTGTAGGCCAGCACAAGGCAATGTCTTCAGAACATAAGAACATATGAGCATAAGAAATAGGAGCAGGAGTCGGCCATTTGGCCCCTCAAGCCTGCTCCGCCATTCAATAAGATCATGGGCTGATCATCGACCTCAATTCCACTTTCCCGCCCGATCTCCATATCCCTCGATTCCCCTAGAGTCCAAAAATCTATCGATCTCAGCCTTGAATATACTCAACGACTGAGCCTCCACAGCCCTCTGGGGCAGAGAATTCCAAAGATTCACAACCCTCTGAGTGAAGAAATTCCTCCTCATCTCAGTCCTAAATGGCCGACCCCTTATCCTGAGACTGTGACCCCTGGTTCTAGACTCCCCAGCCAGGGGGAAACAGCCTCTCAGCATCTACCCTGTCAATCCCCCTCAGAATCTTATATGTTTCAATGAGATCGCCGCTCATTCTTCTAAACTCCAGAGAGTAGAGGCCCATTCTACACAATCTCTCCTCATAGGACAGCTCTCTCATCGCAGGAATCAATCTAGTGAACCTTCATTGCACCGCCTCCAAGGCAAGTATATCCTTCCTTCGATAAGGAGACCAGAACTGTGCACAGTACTCCAGGTGTGGTCTCACCAAGGCCCTGTACAATTGGAGCAAGACTTCCTCACTCTTATACTCCAACCCCCTTGCAATAAAGGCCAACATGGGAGGGAATTGGGAAAAAAGGCAGTGACCACATCCAGGGCAAATGCACAGATTTTTTGGTGCGACCATCATCCTTTTCTGCCCCTGCTGATTTTCCTGGTATTTCTGATGCTGTCGTACAGCAACATGCAAACGGGGGAAAGAAGATGTTTGTTTGGTTGAGAGGAAACCTTTGACTCCGCTGTACTCCAGCACAGCCGGCTGGCCCCACACCTCACTCTGGGCCCGGGCTCCGTGGCTTGGCTCAGGCTTTGGTTGTGTTTACCCGCCAAAGAGAACAGGCAAAACCAACAAAGAAAAGCTCAGTCCACGTGGCAAATGGAAAACAAACAGCAAGAACTGGCACGGGTCTTCTGGCTACCTGCTCCTGCACAGAACACAGCACATTGCTGCAGGGATACATCATCTCTATCAACATTACACTCCGTTACATCTGCATGTAAACACGAGCCTTACAAATGCTCTAACCTACATGCACTTTGTCCAGTCTAGACCTGGCCCTGACTCAATATTGTGGCTCAATAGACCCATAAAAGTTCTGTAAGCAATAAAACGTGCATGTTATGAGTTGGAGGTAATACCATCTGCAGGCAGCAGTCTAGTTTACCTCTGTACTTCTGTTGAGGGAAGGCTCCGCAGTTTTTGCTCTGCCACTGGCAAACAACACATCCATTAGTCACCACTGATTGCCGCACTAATTCCATTTGTTTTCCCCTCCTCTCGAATCTTCTCCCTTTCTGCACTGAAGACAGTGATCACTTTTCATAGAATCGCTAATTGCTAGAGTAGATGTCCTGTGGCTCAGTGGGTAGCACGTTTGCCTCTGAGTCAGAAGGTTGTGGGTTCAAGTCTCACGAGGCTGGAGCACAAAATCCAGGCTGACATTGCCTGTGCCGTACTGAGGGAGCACCGCATTGTCGGAGGGGCAGTACTGAGGGAGCGCCGCACTGTCGGAGGGGCAGTACTGAGGGAGCGCCGCACTGTCGGAAGGGCAGTACTGAGGGAGGGCCGCACTGTCGGAGGGGCAGTACTGAGGGAGCGCCGCACTGTCGGAGGGGCAGTACTGAGGGAGCGCCGCACTGTCGGAAGGGCAGTACTGAGGGAGGGCCGCACTGTCGGAGGGGCAGTACTGAGGGAGCGCCGCACTGTCGGAAGGGCAGTACTGAGGGAGGGCCGCACTGTCGGAGGGGCAGTACTGAGGGAGCGCCGCACTGTCGGAGGGGCAGTACTGAGGGAGTGCCGCACTGTTGGAGGGGCAGTACTGAGGGAGTGCCGCACTGTCGGAGGGGCAGTACTGAGGGAGTGCTGCACTGTTGGAGGGTCAGTACTGAGGGAGTGCCGCACTGTCGGAGGGGCAGTACTGAGGGAGCGCCGCACTGTCGGAGGGGCAGTACTGAGGGAGTGCCGCACTGAGGGAGCGCCGCACTTTCGGAGGGGCAGTACTGAGGGAGCGCTGCACTGTCGGAGGGGCAGTACTGAGGGAGCGCCGCACTGTCGGTGGGGCAGTACTGAGGGAGCGCCGCACTGTCGGAGGGGCAGTACTGAGGGAGCGCCGCAGTGTCGGAGGGGCAGTACTAAGGGAGCACCGCACTGTCGGAGGGGCCGTACTGAGGGAGCGCCGCACTGTCGGAGGGGCAGTAGTGAGGGACTGCTGCACTGTCGGAGGAGCAGTACTAAGGGAGCACCGCACTGTCGGAGGGGCAGTACTGAGGGAGCACCGCACTGTCGGAGGGGCGGTACTGAGGGAGCGCCGCACTGTCGGAGGGGCAGTACTGAGGGAGCGCCGCACTGTCGGAGGGGCAGTACTGAGGGAGTGCCGCACTGTCGGAGGGGCAGTACTGAGGGAGCACCGCACTGTTGGAGGGGCAGTACTGAGGGAGCGCCGCACTGTCGGAGGGGCAGTACTGAGGGAGCGCCGCAGTGTCGTGAATGAAATGAAGGGAGCAGAACTTGTAACATTCTGTAGAATTTACAGCACAGAAACAGGCCCTTCGGCCCAACTGCTCCGTGCTGGTGTTGATGCTCCACACCAGCCTCCTCCCTCCTTACTTCATCTCACCCTATCAGCATATCCTTCTATTCCTTTCTCCCTCATGTACTTACCTAGCCACATGGTAGTGTGTTCCACAGTCTGGCCACTGGCTGAGTAAAGAAGTTTCCCTGAATTCTCTATTCGATTAGGATTTCCATTTGTTACCATATAGATCATGTTCGATGGGATTAATGCTTCTGGAAGAAAACAACTCCCGATACTGGACTTTCTTTATTACTGTAATGTTAGTGTTCATTTTAGAATCAGAGTGTGTAAGGTGAAAACCTGTAAAACCGTCCAGCCCAGGGAGACGCTATTTCTCTGGATCTGTTACCAATCCAAAGGTTAATGTGATAAATAAGGCAACTTGTTCCACTTAAAATGTTCAGGGTTCTTGCAGTATGTAAACTGATGAGTGATGCATAAGTCCACCTCCCTCGTCCAATAGCTCCCATAGAAATGAATAACCAAGATTATAGTCTCGAAATCACTGTTTTGCTTAATGCTTTCATGTGAAACTTTGCTCTGTTTGATGTTTTAAGAGAGCCACTAATCCCTTCAAAATAAAAGTTAGCGCAAAGAGATAGAAAACGGCCAAGGTCAATAGTTCACTTTCAGAAGTGACGGGCAAAAGTGCTGAGGTAAGCTGTTAGCCAGCAGCAATAGCAGTCTTGCTGATGTCGCGTGCGCAGGGTAATCTTCCCAAAACTAGCTAAGGAGCCACCAAAACAAGTTACCTTTTTTATTTCTCTTTACGGACTGAACGCAAGAAACCTTTTGCCCGTTTAAGACACTCAGCAGGCAAGTTATTGCCGGTCTCTGCTGAGGTGATGGTAAAGGGTGCTACAATCGGCCTCCGCATGCCCGCTAATTGCTGTTCAGTGTGTGTGTGGGGATGTGAAGTAAGGAGAGGATCTGTCCCGCTCCCCAGTGATGAATAGCCTGCCAACACTCACTGTGGCATCGTTTGGATGGCAGCTTCAGCCTGTGAAAGAAAGAAAGACTCGCATTTCTCCAGTGCCTTTCACAACTTCAGGACATCCCAAAGCACTTTACAGCCAATGAAATACTTTGTGAAGTGCAGTCACTGTTATAATGTAGGAAACGTGGCAGCCAATTTGCGCACAGCAAGCTCCCACAATCAGCAATGTGATAATCACCAGACAATCTGTTTTTAGTGATGTTGATTGAGGGATAAATATTGGCCGAAACACTGGGGAGAACTCCCCCCTGCTCATCTTCAAAATAGTGGCCGTGGGATCTTTTACGTCCACCTGAGAGAGCAGACGGGGCCTTGGTTTAATGTCTCATCCGAAACACGGCACCTCTGACAGTGCGGCGCTCCCTCAGCACTGCCCCTACGACAGTGTGGCGCTCCCTCAGCACTGCCCCTCCAACAGTGCGGCGCTCCCTCAGTACTGCCCCTCCGACAGTGCGGCGCTCCCTCAGTACTGCCCCTCCGACAGTGCGGCGCTCCCTCAGCACTGCCCCTCCGACAGTGCGGCGCTCCCTCAGCACTGCCCCTCCGACAGTGCGGCGCTCCCTCAGCACTGCCCCTCCGACAGTGCGGCGCTCCCTCAGCACTGCCCCTCCGACAGTGCGGCGCTCCCTCAGCACTGCCCCTCCGACAGTGCGGCGCTCCCTCAGCACTGCCCCTCCGACAGTGCGGCGCTCCCTCAGTACTGCCCCTCCGACAGTGCGGCGCTCCCTCAGTACTGCCCCTCCGACAGTGCGGCGCTCCCTCAGTACTGCCTCTCCGACAGTGCGGCGCTCCCTCAGTACTGCCTTTCCGACAGTGCAGCGCTCCCTCAGCAACGCACTGGGAGTGTCGGCCTGGATTATGTGTTCAAGCCCTAGAGTTGGATTTGAACCCACAAACCTCTGACTCAGAGGCAAGTGTGTTACCCACTGAGCCACAGCTGACAAGTGTATCAATCCCAAATTAGAGATCCACATACCCTCGTCTGTCCGCAAGATCAGGTGTACGTCTGTCTGAAGGAAAATGTATAAAGAGCACAGGCTTGAGTAATCCATATTCCAGGGAGTGTGCAGGCAGTGTGTCAGTATTTACAGGGAGTGTGTCAGTATTTACAGGGGGTCCCCGGGAGTGTGTCAGTATTTACAGGGGGTCCCCGGGAGTGTGTCAGTATTTACAGGGGGTCCCCGAGAGTGTGTCAGTATTTACAGGGGGTCCCCGAGAGTGCGTCAGTATTTACAGGGGGTCCCCGGGAGTGTGTCAGTATTTACAGGGAGTCCCCGGGAGTGTGTCAGTATTTACAGGGGGTCCCCGGGAGTGTGTCAGTATTTACAGGGGGTCCCCGGGAGTGTGTCAGTATTTACAGGTGGTCCCCGGGAGTGTGTCAGTATTTACAGGGGGTCCCCGGGAGTGTGTCAGTATTTACAGGGGAATCCCCGGGAGTGTGTCAGTATTTACAGGGGGTCCCCGGGAGTGTGTCAGTATTTACAGGGGGTCCCCGGGAGTGTGTCAGTATTTACAGGGGGTCCCCGAGAGTGTGTCAGTATTTACAGGGGGTCCCCAGGAGTGCGTCAGTACTGACAGGGGGTCCCCGGGAGTGCGTCAGTATTTACAGGGGGTCCCCGGGAGTGAGTCAATATTTACAGGGGGTCCCCGGGAGTGTGTCAGTATTTACAGAGGAATCCCCGGGAGTGTGTCAGTATTTACAGGGGGTCCCCGGGAGTGTGTCAGTATTTACAGGGGGTCCCCGGGAGTGTGTTAGTAATTACAGGGGGGTCCCCAGGAGTGTGTCAGTATTTACAAGGGGTCCCCGGGAGTGTGTCAGTATTTACAGGGGTCCCTGGGAGTGTGTCAGTATTTACAGGGGGTCCCCGGGAGTGTGTCAGTATTTACAGGGGGTCCCCGGGAGTGTGTCAGTAATTACAGGGTGGTTCCCGGGAGTGTGTCAGTATTTACAGGGGTCCCCGGGAGTGTGTCAGTATTTACAGGGGTCCCTGGGAGTGTGTCAGTATTTACAGGGGGTCCCCGGGAGTGTGTCAGTATTTACAGGGGGGCCCCAGGAATGTGTCAGTATTTACAGGGGGTCCCCGGGAGTGTGTCAGTATTTACAGGGGGTCCCCGGGAGTGTGTCAGTATTTACAAGGGGTCCCTGGGAGTGTGTCAGTATTTACAGGGGTCCCTGGGAGTGTGTCAGTATTTACAGGGGGTCCCCAGGAATGTGTCAGTATTTACAGGGGGTGTCCCCGGGAGTGTGTCAGTATTTACAGGGGGTCCCCGGGAGTGTGTCAGTATTTACAGGGGGTCCCCGGGAGTGTGTCAGTATTTACAGGGGGGCCCCAGGAATGTGTCAGTATTTACAGGGGGTCCCCGGGAGTGTGTCAGTATTTACAAGGGGTCCCTGGGAGTGTGTCAGTATTTACAGGAGGTCCCCAGGGAGAAGTACTGAGGGTGGTGGCTATGAATGTATATATTGTGGAGGGATTGTGGGGTGGTGAGTAGAGACTGATGTTAACCTGTCTCCCAGTCAGGGCTGCAGCAGATAATGGAAGGGGATACATTTGGTGTATAACTGGATAATCGCACTCCAAACAGACAGAGATTGAAATCAAAATTCAAATCCATTTTTATTCACATTGTCAATGCAATATGCATGTACCAAAAAAACATAATTTCAAAATAATATACATAATGACACTGAAAGTAAAAAAAGCACACACCATACATCACAGGATGTACTGATACTAGTATCTTAGATACAAAATGAGTTGCTCAGAGGAGAAATCCCCAAAATTCACTTTCAGAAAATAAATTAAGATTTTAAAGAAAGATGATGCACAAATTTGAATGAAATCGGGCACTGATCAGGACACCTATACCGTCATAAAATGGGCAATGGCAGCATATTTTGGGGTTTGTCTGTTGGGTTAAGTTTTAGCCATTGGTTGACTGCTGTAACAAATCACTTCTGGAACTTAAACAAAAAACTATTTGTACCAACAGATTCAGTGGTGTTATTCACCTTCCTGTTTTCAAATGAAGTTTCTGGCAAAGCACTGTAGTACCATTATTCAAGAAGGGTAGCAGGGATAAACCAGGGAATTACAGGCCAGTGAGCCTAACATCTGTGGTAGGGAAATTATTGGAAAAAATTCTGAGGGACAAAATTAGTCTCCACTTGGAGAGGCAAGGATTAATCGGGGATAGTCAGCATGGCTTTGTCAAGGGTAAATCATGTCTGACAAATCTGATTGAATTTTTCGAGGGGGTGACTAGGGGGGTGGATGAGGGAAATGCTGTGGATGTGGTTTACATGGACTTCAGTAAAGCTTTTGACAAAGTCCCGCATAGGAGACTGGTCAAGAAGGTAAGAGCCCATGGGATCCAGGGTGCCTTGGCGCGTTGGATCATAAACTGGCTGAGTGGCAGGAGGCAGAGGGTGATGGTCGAAGGTTGCTTTTGTGACTGGAAGCCTGTGTCCAGTGGGGTACCTCAGGGATCGGTGCTGGGTCCCTTGTTGTTTGTGATCTACATAAATGATTTGGATGAGAATGTAAAAGGTATGATCAGTAAGTTCGCAGATGACACGAAAATTGGTGGGGTGGTAAATTGTGAGGAGGAAAGCCTCAGGCTACAGGATGATATAAACGGGTTGGTCAGATGGGCGGAAAAGTGGCAAATGGAATTTAACCCTGAAAAGTGCGAGGTGATGCATTTTGGATGGACAAATAAGGCAAGGGAATACACAATGAGTGGTAGGACCCTAGGAAGTACAGAGGGTCAGAGGGACCTTGGTGTACATGTACATAGATCCCTGAAGGCAGCGGAACAGGTAGATAAGGTGGTTAAAAAGGCATATGGGATACTTGCCTTCATTAGCCGAGGCATAGAATATAAGAGCAGGGAGGTTATGATGGAGCTGTACAAAACGCTGGTGAGGCCACAGCTGGAGTACTGTGTGCAGTTCTGGTCGCCTCACTATAGGAAGGATGTGATTGCTTTGGAGAGGGTGCAGAGAAGATTCACCAGGATGTTACCTGGGATGGAGCGCCTCAGCTATGAAGAGAGGCTGGACAGGCTGGGGTTGTTTTCCTTGGAGCAAAGAAGGCTGAGGGGGGACCTGATTGAGGTGTACAAAATGATGAGGGGCATAGATAGGGTAGACAAAGAGGAACTTTTCCCCTTAGTAGGGGGGTCAATAACAAGGGGGCATAGATTCAGGGTAAGGGGCAGGAGATTTAGAGGGGATTTGAGGAGGAACTTTTTCACCCAGAGGGTGGTTGGAATGTGGAACTCAATGCCTGAAAGGGTGGTAGAGGCAGGAACCCTCACAACATTCAAGAAGCATTTGGATGAGCACTTGAAATGCCATTGCATACAAGGCTATGGACCAAATGCTGGAAAATGGGATTAGACTGGACAGGGATGGATGGGCGGCGCAGACACGATGGGCCGAAGGGCCTCTTTCTGTGCTGTAAAACTCTATGACTCTATGACTATGACTGTACCAGGAATTGCCCTTTCAAGGTCACCACCTCAGCCATTAGTAAATCCCTGAATTCAAGTTCTTCTGGTTACCAGGAACAGGGTGGGGGGTGTTTAAAATTAAATTGCTTTTGTTATCTTAATTAACTCATTTGCAACAAATTGTATAATACGCTCAACTGCAAGTTAAACTACCTGTACAACCACACTAAAGGCGAGGCCCGCAAGGCCGAGCCAGAGGGGCTTATTAAGAATCAGCTGAGTGTATCTCGTTGACAATGCATCATGGGAAATCTATGCCCTCAGCACCGTAATCCAATACTAAAACTAGACTTCTCTCAAGGTAAACTAGAATCTTTTTCACCTGGCCTGCCCTTCGCATTTCAGATAATAAATATTGTCCCTGTCTCTTTGCTGTATGTGAGATCTTTCACTGCACAAAATAGCTTCCTGGTTTCCAGACAAAATGGTCACTGCACTTCAAATTAATTGATTGTGAAACACTGTGAGATTTTTCTGAGAGGTGATCAGGCGCTGTGTAAATGCAACTCTTGCTCTTTTCTCCATTTACCATTAGCTTATAGGCCTAGTGGACCTCAAAAACGCCTAGCTGCTGGGCTGCACCAGTCATATTCATAGGTTTAGCATTGAGACTTGAACGAGCAGCCATGGCTTCTACAGTACTGGAAGAACACTGGTCTGTCAGTGGCCCAATCAAAGTTCCCCCATAGCTCTTCGAGAATAACAAAAGTTCTGGATAAAATACATATTCTGATCTGGCAAGTTCTGATCTGAGGTTTAACTACTAAAGCAGTCCTGTGGTGCTTCAGAGGTTAGGGATCAAAGGGCTTGCATTCTTTCATCATGTTGCAAAAAGTGTTCACAGTAGACATAGTCATCTGTCAATAAACTGAAGATTAAGCTCCTGCTCCGGCACCAGGAGAGTTCTCGTCATTGGTTTTACGATGCTGTCCTTGAACTCTGGTCTCACCTCAAAGTGGGTCAGAATCTGAAAAAAAAGGCACACGTAAACTGCACCACCACAGTAAACTTTTCTACATACACACTCCACCAGAGGACATCACATTCATCAGAATGATACCCTTAAAGGGTTAAATTAGGAGGACCAGGTGCATGAATTTTGTCTCGTTTTCCCTTGAGTTTAGAAGGTTGATGGGGGATCTGATCAAATGTTTAAAATGTTAAAAGGATTTGATAGGGTAGATACAGAGAAACGGTTTCCTCTGGTGGGGGGAGTCCAGAACAAGGGGGCAGAACCTTAAAATTAGAGCCAGGCCGTTCAGGGGTGTGTCAGGAAGCACTTCTTCACACAAAGGGTGGTGGAAATCTGGAACTCTCTCCCCCCAAAAGCTGTGGATGCTGGGGGTCAATTGTAGCTGTCAAGACGGAGATGGATAGATTTTTATTAGGTAAGGGGATCGAGGGATAAGGAACAAAGGCGGGAAAATGGAGTTGAGGTAGGTGCAGATCAGCCGTGATCTGACTGAATGGCAGACCAGGCTCGAGGGCCTGAATGACCTCCTCCTGTTCCTAGTTATTGATAAAACCACCATCTGGAAATGGTTAACAAGTCAGCAGCCAATACAGATCTTGTACTTGCTCTACTGAGTCAGCTAGTGCTACAACTATTCCATTTATTTGTTTATAAAATTATGAGGGGCCTAGATCGAGTGGATAGGAAGGACCTATTTCCCTTAGCAGAGAGGTCAATAACCAGGGGGCATAGATTTAAAGTAATTGGTAGAAGGATTAGAGGGGAGTTGAGGAGAACTTTCGTGGTGGGGGTCTGGAACTCACTGCCTGAAAGGGTGGTAGAGAGGCAGAGACTGTCATGACATTTAAAAAGTACTTGGATATGCACTTGAAGTGCCGTAACCTGCAGGGCTACCCCCCAAGAGCTGGAAAGTGGGATTAGGCTGGGATAGTTCTTTATCGATGGGCCGAATGGCCTCCTTCTGTGCCGTAAATTCCTATGATTCTAGGACTTGCATCTACTAAGTACCGTGGCCATGAAACAGTAACCCCATTTCCTATTGTGCCTAGCAGAGCCCAAATTCCCCAACTTACTCTAGCCAGGGCCAGGTGGACCTCTAACTCTGCGATTCTTCTTCCAATGCAGCTCCGCTTCCCAAATCCAAATGGGATGGACGCGTAGGGATGAAAACTCTCATCCTTGTGAAGCCATCGCATCGGCTGAAAGCAGTCAGGGTTGGGGAAGATCTCCTCATCTCGTGAGGTTGCATAGTGACACAGAGTAATCAGGGTCTGGATAGAAGAATGAAGACCATTCAGAATCATCAAAGCACCATCGGAACAATGGTCAGCTATCAAAACACAAGGCTACCAGGAGGGTGCAGCAGTATTCCCCGTGCACTCTACCTCAAGCACACACAGCCAGGTAGGTCACACCTTCCAGATTAATATAAAAATCAAATCTCTATTTGTTGGATGCCCATGGAAGCTTTTTATTAAATGACCTGCATGCCTCAGGGTGCAGATTATGACTGATTTTGCTGCTCAATGTAAGAATCACTTGTGTGATCTTTTTTCATTCATTATTTTATATATTATTTCACATACCTAATAGAGATCTTGAGAAGGGATTTGATATGGTAAAAGCTACATTTAAGATTATGAAAGGTGTTACGTCCGTGTATAATGGTGTGGAGATGCCGGAGTTGGACTGGGGTGGACAAATGAAGAAGGAGCAGCGCTCCGAAAGCTTGTGATTTCAAATAAAGCTGTTGGACTATAACCTGGTGTTGTGTGACTTCTTACATTTGTCCGTGTATAAGACACAGACTGCGGAGAACGGTATAATAGGTGTTTACTCAACGTGGCTCAGACTGCAACTGATCTGTACAGATTACCACTCAGCGTTATATACAGGTGTGGTCACTGCAGGTACTACAGTATACATGAGCTGTAAAAAGTAGTTCCCCCCTTAAAGGTACATACATTACAATTCCTCCCCTTTTAGATTAACAGTACCATAACACTCATTTAACAATTAAATATCAAACTAATTACAATTAACACTTTTAACATGCAACATTAGCTGAAAATAGTCTATTTATAAATTCAGCCTTTGGGGAGCCTTCCTGATCCTTTCTGGATAGTGCCTTTCCCGAGTGTCTTGCTCTTGGTGCGGAGGCAATTCTGGCCCCCTGTCGTCGGTTGGTTCATCAGCTTCCGATCCTACTGTTTCTGGGGTAGATGCTACCTGTACGTCGGGTTCATCACCAGGTACGTATGGGCGAGGCATGGGGTTGACTTGTTCCTGTGACTCTAGGATCTGGTCAGCATGGCGTCTCACGATGCTCTCCCCAACGTCCACTGTGTACATTAGTGGGCCCTGCCGTGTGCATATCGTTCCTGGCTGCCATTTTTCTGTTCGGTAGTCGCGGGCCAAGACTGGTTGCCCTACATTGAAGCTCCTTGTTGGCTTCTCATGGATGTGCTGGAATTGCTTACTCTCAACATCTCTTCGTATGTTTGGTCTGAGCAAATCCAGGCGAGATCTTAACCTTCGGTTAAAGAACATCATGGCTGGGGCCTGGTTGGTGACTGCATGTGTCGCATTCCGGTAGGCGAACAGGAAATTGTCCACCTTGTGCTGCAGCGGAATGTTGTCATTGTACATAGCCTTTATTGCCTTCTTAAAGGTTTGTACGAACCTCTCAGCCAATCCATTTGTGGCTGGATGATACGGGGCAGATGTGTAATGTCTTACCCCATTCTTTTTCAAGAACCTCCGGAACTCTTCGGACACAAACTGTGGTCCGTTGTCAGAGCAAATCTGTTCTGGCAAGCCATTCCTGGCAAAAATGGTCCGTAGGACTGCAATAGTTTTCTCCGTGGTGGTGGAGGACATTTTGATGACCTCAGGCCATTTCGAGTGCGCATCCATGGCTATTAAAAACATTGAGTCCATGAATGGACCAGCAAAATCAATATGCACCCGTTGCCATGGAGATGAGGGCCACTCCCATGGGTGTAGAGGGGCCTGTGGTGGTGCATTTTGGACTTTCTGGCATCCTGAGCAGCTCTTGGTCAGGTCCTCGATTTGTTTATCGATTCCCGGCCACCACACATAAGCCCTGGCTAGGCTTTTCATTTTTACCCCTCCCAGATGACCCTCATGAAGCTCATTGAGCACTCTATCCCTTAACTTGGGTGGAATTACCACTCGGGATCCACACATCAAGGTCCCCCGGCACACTGACAGCTGTTCTCTCCTTGTTGAGAATGCTGGCAACAGTGAGTCGCCATGTGCTGGCCATCCCTTCACCGTCAAATCATATACCCGAGACAGTGTCGGGTCATTTCGGGTTTCCTTTTCGATATAAGCGTTAGTTACTGGTAGGTATTCAACTATAGTCGAATAGAATATTTCGACAGGATCCACTGCTGGTGCTTCCTCCGCAGTAGGCAGTGGCAGGCGTGATAGCCCATCAGCATTTCCATGCTGTTTCGTGCCCTTATATTCAATCTCATAGTGGTGTGCCCCTAGAAAAAGTGACCATCTTTGTAGTCATTGCGCAGTCATCACCGGAACGCCCTTCTTCGGATTAAAAATGGAGACAAGAGGCTGGTGATCAGTCAGCAAGGTGAATTTCTGCCCGTGCAGATAGTGATTGAACTTTTTCACTCCCCACACTAGGCTGAGGGCCTCCCTGTCAATCTGGGCGTAGTTACGCTCGGCTGAGGTTAGTGATTGTGACGCAAAGGCTATTGGCCTCTCTGAGCCGTCCGAGAATTTGTGCGACAGCACTGCTCCAATGCCGTAGGGTGACGCATCACATGCCAACCGAATTGGTAATGCTGGGTTGTAATGGGCCAATACCTCTTTCGATGTGATTAGTGTTTTGCTCTTCTGGAAAGCTCGTCTACATTCGTCACTCCACTTCCATGGCACCCCAGTTTGCAGTAGGGTGTTCAGTGGGTGTAGTATTGTAGACAAATTTGGCAAGAACTTATGGTAGTAGTTTACCAGCCCGAGGAACGACCTCAGTTGTGACACATTTTCCGGTGCTGGAGCCTTGACTACTGCCTCAATCTTCTCTGGGGACTTATGTAACCCCTCTTTATCGATAACGTGGCCACAATACGAGATTTGTTTTCTAAAAAACTCGCATTTGGGGCGGTTAGCTCAGAGCCCATATTCCTGCAATCTAGTGAGCACCTGCTCCAGGTTGGCAAGGTGATCACTGTCATTTTCGCCCGTGACCAGGGTGTCGTCCAAATAACACTGGGTCCCTGGGATCCCTTGCAGGACTTGTTCCATTGCCCTCTGCCAAATAGCTGATGCTACCCCGAATATCAGCCGGTTGTATTGGTCGAGACCTTTATGGGTGTTGATTGTGAGGTATTTTTTTGATGCTTCTTCTACCTCCATTTGCAGATACGCCTGGGCCAGATCAATCTTAGTGAAGCGTTTCCCTCCAGATAGCAAGGCAAAAATATCTTCAATCCGCGGAAATGGATATTGTACGGTGTGAAGGACCGGGTTCACTGTTACCTTAAAGTCCCCACAGATGCGAACCTTCTTTGGTTCCCCAGGTGTGCTGCTCAACGACTTTTTCATCACAGGGACGATGGGTGTAGCCCACTCGCTCCAGTCTACCTTGGACAGTACACCTGAACGTTCCAGACTCTCCAGCTCTGCTTCGATGGCTGGGCGGATCGCATAAGGTACCAGTCTGGCCTTAAAAAATTTTGGGCTTGCGTTTTCTTCAATTTTAATCGTCGCTGTCATGCCTTTTAGTGTTCCGAGTCCTTGCTGGAACACTTCTTTCGCGTCAGTTAGGATCTTTGACAGTCGCCCAGGTGTGACGTCGTCATCCTTTTTGTCAGCCACAGTCAGTGCCTGTATGGAATGCCAATCCAGTTGTATTTTCCGGATCCATTCACGTCCCAGTAATGGTGGTCCTCCATCTTGCAATACATACAGGTCTAGTTTTGGTGTTTCCTTACCGTTATATATAACGGTCACCCTTATTTTTCCTTTGGGGTAGACTTTTTGCCCCGTGTACGTCTTCAAAATAATTTTTGTGTCTCTCAAGGGTATGTGTGAGAATAGCCGCTCGTAGTCCCGTCGGTTTATGACTGTTAGGGCTGATCCTGTGTCCAATTCCATCTTTACCTGGACTCCTGCTATCTTGAGAGTGACCCAAATGGTTCGGTGATCCTCCGTTGTGATCACATTATGTAGTTTCAGACAACTCAGTTCCCTGCTTTCGAAGTCGTTATCACTCTTTTGTTCGTTTGAACTATTCTCCGTCATCTTATGTACCTTCTGGTACTTTCCTTTGGTAGGTTTCTTATTGCTGGTTTTCTTTCCCGACCTGCAGACTTGTGCTATGTGTCCTACTTTTCCACACTGTCTGCACACTTTGTCTTTGAACCAGCAATCATTCTGGTCGTGTGTTGTTCTGCCGCAGCGATAGCACTTCTCTGTTCCATATGACATTTCGTTTGTGCCATATTCTTGCGGTCTCTGTTGTATCTCTGCAGCGCCCCGTGCTGCTGCTTCATATGATACCGCAATGCTGAAAGCCTTTTCTAGCGTAACGTCCTTTTCAGATAAAAGCCGTTTCTGGGTTCCTTCACTTTGAAGCCCACACACAAACTTGTCCCTTAAGGCATCTGTCAGTCCCGCTCCAAACTGGCAGTGATTCGATAGTTTGCGCAGTTCTGTTAAATAATCAGCATTGCTTTCATCCTTATGCTGGTTCCGTTTGTGAAACTTGAATCTTTCTGCTATCAGCAGCGGTGTGGGGTTTAAATGTTCCTTTAGTATCGTTACTATGTCTTCAAAACTCTTTTCCATTGGCTTCGTTGGGGTTACTAGATTTCGTAATAAACCATACGTCTTTGCACCCATTAAATTTAACAATACCGACGCTTTCTTGTCATCTGACACCTCATTTGCCTCGCAGTACACCTCTATTCGTTCGACATATGTAGTCCAATCTTCGACTTCATTGTCAAATGCGGTGATACTGCCACTCTTCGGCATTTTGGGTGTGGTTTAAAATGGCGTCTCCCAATGGCTTAAAATGGCATCTCCCGCGCTTTCCTTCCTCCCCCGCTGCTGCCGACGCCGCTCCTGGCGGTTCTCGTGGCAATGGCGGCGCCCTGTAGGTTTCGCGCGCTTCTCTCTCTCCCTCTCTCCGACGCTGCTCGGCCCCTGAACACCGGCTGCACCCTGTGCGCTCTGCCCTCTCTCTCTCTCCCCCGTCGACGCTGCTCGGCCCTTTGCTGTGCCGCTCGGTCGGGCTCTAGCCCGCCGCTGTCCGGGAAGGGTCTGCGCACTACCTGTTGCCAGCCTGTTTCGCTGGACCACCTCGACTGGAAAGCCAAGCTTGGCTCTCGACAGCCTCCCCCGCAATTCTCGAGTCTCTGCTGGATGACTGGGCGGTTGCCCGTGGTCGACGCCCGAGTCTCTGGCCTTGACCTCCAATCCACTGATCTCCAGGAACGAATCCCCGGGAGGTGATGCAGAGTTGCAGGTAGGTTCGAACCTGCCTCGTTGCCAATGTTACGTCCGTGTATAAGAAGACACAGACTGCGGAGAACGGTATAATAGGTGTTTACTCAACGTGGCTCAGACTGCAACTGATCTGTACAGATTACTACTCAGCGTTATATACAGGTGTGGTCACTGCCGGTACTACAGTATACATGAGCTGTAAAAAGTAGTTCCCCCCTTAAAGGTACATACATTACAAAAGGGTTCGATCGGGTAGACGTAGAGAAGATGTTTCCACTTATGGGGGAGACCAGAACCCGGGGCCATCAATATAAGATAGTCACTAATAAATCCAATAGGGAATTCAGGAGAAACTTCTTTACCCAGAGAGTGGGGAGAATGTGGAACTCGCTACCACAGGGAGTGGTTGAGGCGAATAGTATAGATGCATTTAAGGGAAAGCTAGATAAGTGCATGAGGGAGAAAGGAATAGAAGGTTATGGTGACAGGGTGAGATGAAGAGGGGTGGGAGGAGGCTTGTGTGGAGCATAAACACCGGCACGGACCAGTTGGGCCAAATGGCCTGTTTCTGTGATGTTAATACAGTACATATATCTACAGTATATATTACATATAGTATGTGTATATGTGTGTGTGTGTGAGTGTATGTATGTGTTTATACGTGTATGTGCGTATGTGTGTGTATATAAGTGTGTGTGTGTGTGTGTGTGATTAGTACGGAAAAACAGTTCATGCAGATGCATTTCCTGTTCATTATGTCACACTACTCCGTCACACTTCGTTATACACAGATTTATTTAAGGAAAACCTCTTCCAGCTGACTGGCTCAAATTGTTAATTGTAATAAAACACAAAGACATCAGAAATAGTAAACATGCAGGTAAACTAAACACTTATAACATAACAACCCCTTTTATGATGTTATTATAGGGATATAAGCAATGTTCTTGTTAAGCTGTGCGACCGCGTGGCCATCTGGAGGTCCCGCGCAGGCCGCTCACCGGCTTTACAGGGGTAATAACCGCGCATGCGCAAAAAATTGAATGGGCCGCGCAGCCAATCAAGGGCCCGCGCACCCAAAAAAAATTACAGGGAACATTGGATACAAGCCCCAATTGTTCAATAATGGGGTTAAGATGGTCTGTGGCTCACCTACACCTCCAGCAGAGGGTGGGGCTGGCCCAGTTTTTCCAATGGGAGCCATTCCCCTTAATTTGAATAGGCTACAGTCAGGAAAAGTTCACTGCCAAGTGTTTGGATTGTAGCACATTGGTCTGAAAATCTGGCAAGACAGCAGCACTTAAAGGGCTGCCGCTAGTCACTAAAGGGAAAATAAGGAGATATTAGGACAAGTGACCTAAAGCTTGATCAAAGAGGTAGGTTTTAAGGAGCGTCTTAAAGGAGGAGAGAGAGGTAGAGAGGTGGAGAGGTTTAGGAAGGGATTTCCAGAACTTAAGGGCTAGGCAGTTGGGAACTCCCACACCCTCTGGATTTAAAAAAAAAAATCTTACAATTCTCTACACTCCTTACTTTTTGGGGAATGATGTATTCTCCGATTTGGATATCTTTATCTGGAATCACACGAGCGTTACCCGGGATTACAGGATAAAGCCTGGAAAGTGGAAAAATGGTACATTATACGTATGTTTCAGTCAGAATTCCCTCGTGTATTCCTGATGTTCCCGGTCATTTCTCTCACCGCTGTTTTGTGTTTCTGATGACGGATGTCCGTGCTTGGGAGTTGACTACTTTTTCTGCTTTCGACGCCCAGTGTCAGCATCGGGCACTCCCCGGTCGAGTAACAACACATCCAGCTCCCTTTATTCTGTGCCACCAGCGTGCCTCTGCTCCAACCTCAGAACAGCGCCCCCGACTGTCATTTGTCCACTTCCCACACCAGTCCTCCCAAAAAGAAGTGACATTTCTCTCGCGCTCCCAACACATAGGAGGTCTGAGAGCTCATTACAGGCCAAGGGAAAGGAGGGAGAAACCTCTCAGAGTAAGACTGCCAATTTTGTGAAAGTTAATGCCGAATTCCATAGAATTTACAGCACAGACACAGGCCATTCGGCCCAACTGGTCCATGCTGACGTTTATGCTCCACACCAGCCTCCTCCCATCCCTCACTATGAGCTGACCCAATTTTTCCAATGGGAGCCCTTTCCCTTCATTTGAATAGGCTTCAGTCAGGAAATGTTTACTGCCGAGAGCTTGGACTGTAGCTCGCTCGTCTGAAAATCTGGCGAGACCGCAGCTCGTCAAAGGGACATTTTTGGGTGGTGGGCTCACATCTGCTGGGGCTGGAGTCGAGGCGACCCAAACTCATTTCACGGTACACCTTTAAGACCAGCAGAGAGGGGAGGCTGCCATCCTGTCAGTCCAGGCTAGATTCAAGCTCATTCCCGACGGGTGAAAGGTCCGTTAGCTTTCAGTCCCTCCACCATTGCATGACCACCTCCACTGAGTTTTTGATAAGTTGCCCACTCCGTTAACAAACAAATCCAACACAATTTTGCACTCATTTTCAGGTCGGAATTGGTGGCTGCAGTCCCCCAAACACAAATCCCTGGATGCTGCGACTGGGAGGTGCTGAGCAGAGGATAGACCATATAGAAGGGACACCCACACTTGCAGGCAATGTTCCCTCTAAGCTGCGCATGTGAAGGTACCGCGCAGCTGCTGACAAGCGGCAGCCGCACAAAAGATTTAAAGGTGCCATTGAAAAAACTGGCCGTGCACAACAACGACATTTTAGAGGGAACATCGCTTGCAGGGTAGCAACACTCACTCTTTAACCTCACCTCAGTGCTTCCTTCACAACAGCTTTCATGAGGGGCATCTTTGCTACGTCAGCGGCTGAGGGAATGGGCTGGTCTCCAACCGTCTGTTTTATTTCGCGGTGCAGGGCTGCCTGAATGTCCGGGTGCCTGGACAACTCATATAGTGTCCACGACATTGTGCTGGAAATCTACAGGAACAAGAGCGGGAACACGGATCAGTTTAATACTGGCACTGAAAGGGAAGGGGAACCACCTAGTGTAGCATTGAGCAATACAGATAAGAAGGTCCCAGGTCAACTCTCAGTCTCTGCTGTTACAAGTGCCTGAAATAGCCCTAGGCTACATGGGAAGCCATTTACCAATGACCCTTGTTGGACAGTGGGCATGTGCGCCAACATCAGCAGAGGACAGGACTGGACTTGGATGTGATGGCCTCTGTGATGGGATAGCCTGCCAACATTGAAGTCAATGAGAGGTATATTGAGTAGGGTGTTCCACCCAATCCTGTGGGATTCCCGCTCAGCGAATTAGGTTAAAATAACCCCCGCTGAATATTACAGAATCTGAAAAAAAACACAATAAATGGTGACAAGCACTTACTGTGTCCACACCAGCGAGTAGCAACTCTGTGATGTTGCCATAAATGGTTCTCATTGGGAGATTCTGGGACGACAGGAAGTAGGTCAGGTACTTCCCCTCGATTGGTTCCCTTCTCGCTAACTTCTGTTGAATTTCCGCCATCTTTCTGTCTATGTGTCCTTTAGCTGCCATTTAAAAAAAAAAAATTGCAAAATAACTTCAAGGATAAGGTCAGACGTAGCATCACTTTCCCTGACCAGCACTAACTGCAGTTGAACCCCTGTTGGGAAGAGCAACACATCTCTGCTCCTGACACAGTCTACTGTTCCAAGCGGGATTGTACGCACAGTTCCTTGCACAGCGAGTGCCTGATCTCAGTAGCAGGGCGGTGTCAGTTACAGGCCTGGTCCCTCCTCACATGGACACAGAGTTTAAAGAAAAAGGAGCTTACAAGTCTCATTCTGAGGGAATAACAGGAGCAGGAAACTCAACACCAGAGTACTCAAAACCAGACTTTGCTTGTGTATTTTTGTTGCTACTAACAGCTGCTTAACCATCTGCCATTGTGCCTTCCACTGTGGAACGGCCATCTCCCCCCATTGCACTCCCAATTGCAAAGAGGTCATCGTAGGTTTCATATCAGGGGGCCCCCTGTATCTTTGTTTACTGGAAGAGTAACCAAGAGAGGGTAGGCTGGTCAGACAGCACTGGGAGGCTCATAACACCCACCCACCCTCTGGGACCGGCAACCCACAACATGCAGGCTGAGGCCCTCCTACTTCCAGTTGCCCCGGAGGCGGTGCTTGCGGAGGTTTTGGTTTACAAAGGAAGCGGTCAGCGAGTTATGCCGCAGGCTGCGGGTCACTTCCACCGCAGGCACCGCTCTACCAGAGGCTGTAAAGGTCACCGTCGGCCTGAACTGTGGGGCCATGCCAGGCTGCCACTGGAGACAGTAACCTTCGCCATTTAGCATAAAGTAAGACACAGACACACTGGGGTAGGTTTTCACTTTTGGGCAGGCAGTGGGCGGCAAGCAGTGGGCAGTGGACGGCGGGCAGTGGGCAGTGGATGGCGGGCAGTGGACGGCAGGCAGTGGGCGGCGGGCCGTGGGCAGTGGACGGCGGGCAGTGAGCGGCGGGCAGTGGGCGGCGGGCAGTGGGCGGCAGGCAGTGGACGGCGGGCAGTGGACGGCGGGCAGTGGGCAGTGGGTGGCAGGCAGTGGTCAGTGGACGGCAGGCAGTGGATGGCGGGCAGTGGACGGCGGGCAGTGGACGGCGGGCAGTGGGCAGTGGACGGCGGGCAGTGGATGGTGTGCAGTGGGCGGCGGGCAGTGGAGGGAGGGCGGGCAGTGGGCGGCAGGCAGTGGGCAGTGGGCGGCGGGCAGTGGATGGCAGGCAGTGTGCAGTGGACGGCGGGCAGTGGACGGCGGGCAGCGGACGGCGGGCAGTGGACAGCGGGCAGCAGACGGCGGGCAGTGGATGGCGGGCAGTGGGCGGCGGGCAGTGGATGGTGGGCAGTGGGCAGTGGATGGCGGGCAGTGGATGGCAGACAGTGGGCAGTGAACAGTGGACAGCGGGCAGTGAACAGTGGATGGCGGGCAGTGGATGGCGGGCAGTGGATGGCGGGCAGTGGCTGGCAGGCAGTGGGCAGTGAACGGCGGGCAGTGGATGGCGGGCAGTGGATGGCAGGCATGTGGGCAGCGGGCGGCGGGCAGTGGGCAGTGGATGGCGGACAGTGGGCAGTGAACAGTGGACGGCGGGCAGTGGATGGTGGATGCCGGGCAGTGAACAGTGAACGGCGGGCAGTGGACGGCGGGCAGTGGACGGTGGGCAGTGGATGGCGGGCAGTGGTCAGTGGGCAGTGGATGGCGGGCAGTGGGCAGTGGATGGCGGGCAGTGGATGGCGGGCAGTGGACGGCGGGCAGTGGGCAGTGAGCAGTGGATGGCGGGCAGTGGATGGCGGGCAGTGGACAGTGGACGGCGGGCAGTGGACGGCGGGCAGTGGACGGCGGGCAGTGGACGGTGTGCAGTGGACGGCGGGCAGTGGAGGACGGGCAGTGGGCGGCGGGCAGTGGAGGGCGGGCAGTGGGCAGTGGGCGGCAGGCAGTGGGCGGTGAGCAGTGGATGGCGGGCAGTGTGCAGTGGACGGCGGGCAGTGGACAGTGGGCAGCGGATGGCGGGCAGCGGACGGCGGGCAGTGGCTGGTGGGCAGTGGGCGGTGGGCAGCAGGCAGTGGACGGCGGGCAGCAGGCAGTGGAGGGCGGGCAGCGGACGGCGGGCGGTGGATGGTGAGCAGTGGACGGCGGGCAGTGGATGGTGTGCAGTGGGCAGTGGATGGCGGGCAGTGGATGACGGGCAGTGGATGACGGGCAGTGGGCAGTGGATGGCGGGCAGTGGGCAGCGGGCAGTGGGCGGCGGGCAGTGGGCGGCAGACACTGGGTAGTGAACAGTGGACGGCGGACAGTGGACGGTGGACGCCGGGCAGTGAACAGTGGACAGCGGGCAATGGGCAGTGGATGGCGGGCAGTGGGCAGTGGATGGCGGGCAGTGGATGGCGGGCAGTGTGCAGTGGACGGCGGGCAGTGGACAGTGGGCAGCGGATGGCGGGCAGCGGACGGCGGGGCAGTGGCTGGTGGGCGGTGGGCAGCAGGCAGTGGACGGCGGGCAGCAGGCAGTGGACGGCGGGCAGTAGAGGGCGGGCAGCGGACGGCGGGCGGTGGATGGTGAGCAGTGGACGGCGGGCAGTGGATGGTGTGCAGTGGGCAGTGGATGGCGGGCAGTGGGCAGTGGATGGCGGGCAGTGGGCAGCGGGCAGCGGGCAGTGGGCGGCGGGCAGTGGGCGGCGGACACTGGGTAGTGAACAGTGGACGGCGGACAGTGGACGGTGGACGCCGGGCAGTGAACAGTGGACGGCGGGCAGTGGGCAGTGGATGGCGGGCAGTGGGCAGTGGATGGCGGGCAGTGGCTGGCGGGCAGTGGGCAGTGAACAGCAGGCAGTGGGCAGTGGATGGTGGGCAGTGGATGGCGGGCAGTGGACGGTGGGCAGTGGGCGGTGGATGGCGGGCAGTGGAGGGCGGGCAGTGGGCAGTGGATGGCAGGCAGTGGACGGCGGGCAGAGGATGGCGGGCAGTGGGTGGTGGGCAGTGGATGGCGGGCAGTGGGCAGTGGGCGGTGGGCAGTGGATGGCGGGCAGTGGGCAGTGGACGGCGGGCAGTGGGCAGTGGATGGCGGGCAGTGGGCAGTGGACGGCGGGCAGTGGACGGCGGGCAGCGGGCAGTGGGCGGTGGGCAGTGGATGGCGGGCAGTGGGCAGTGGACGGTGGGCAGTGAACGGTGGGCAGTGGGCAGCGAGCAGTGGATGGTAGGCAGTGGATGGCGGGCAGTGGGCAGTGGACGGCGGGCAGTGGGCAGTGGATGGTGGGCAGTGGACGGCGGGCAGTGGACGGCGGACGGCGGGCAGTGGACGGCGGGCAGTGGGCAGTGGATGGCGGGCAGTGGGCAGTGGACGGTGGGTAGTGGACGGCGGGCAGTGGACGGCGGACGGCGGGCAGTGGACGGCGGGCAGTGGACGGCGGGCAGTGGACGGCAGACGGCGGGCAGTGGACGGCGGGCAGTGGACGGTGGCAGTGGATGGCGGGCAGTGGACGGCGGGCAGTGGACGGCGGGCAGTGGGCAGTGGACGGCGGGCAGTGGACGGTGGGCAGTGGATGGCGGGCAGTGGAGGGCGGGCAGTGGGCAGTGGATGGCAGGCAGTGATAGGCGGGCAGTGGACGGCGGGCAGTGGACAGCGGGCAGTGGGCGGTGGGCAGTGGATGGCGGGCAGTGGGCAGTGGACGGTGGGCAGTGAACGGTGGGCAGTGGGCAGCGAGCAGTGGATGGTAGGCAGTGGATGGCGGGCAGTGGGCAGTGGACGGCGGGCAGTGGGCAGTGGACGGCGGGCAGTGGGCAGTGGATGGCGGGCAGTGGGCGGTGGACGGCGGGCAGTGGGCGGCGGACGGCGGGCAGTGGACGGCGGGCAGTGGACGGCGGGCAGTGGATGGCGGGCAGTGGGCAGTGAATGGTGGGCAGCGGACGGCGGGCAGTGGACGGCAGACGGCGGGCAGTGGACGGCGGACGGCGGGCAGTGGACGGCGGGCAGTGGACGGCAGACAGCGGGCAGTGGACGGCGGGCAGTGGACGGTGGCAGTGGATGGCGGGCAGTGGATGGCGGGCAGTGGACGGCGGGCAGTGGACAGCGGGCAGTGGACAGCGGGCAGTGGGCAGTGGACGGCGGGCAGTGGACAGTGGACAGCAGGCAGTGGATAGCGGGCAGCGGGCCGTGGACGGCGGGCAGTGGGCAGTGGACGGCGGGCAGTGGACAGCGGGCAGTGGGCAGTGGACAGCAGGCAGTGGATGGCAGACAGTGGGCAGTGGATGGCAGGCAGTGGGCAGTGGACGGCGGGCAGTGGGCAGTGGACGGCAGGCAGTGGGCAGTGGACGGCGGGCAGTGGGCAGTGGACGGCGGACAGTGGGCAGTGGACGGCGGACAGTGGACGGCAGGCAGTGGGCAGTGGACGGCGGGCAGTGGACAGCAGGCAGTGGACAGCGGGCAGTGGGCAGTGGACGGCGGGCAGTGGGCAGTGGACGGCGGGCAGTGGGCAGTGGACGGCGGGCAGTGGATGGCGGGCAACGGGCAGTGGATGGCGGGCAACGGGCAGTGGACGCCGGGCAGTGGATGGCGGGCAGTGGACGGCGGGCAGTGGGCAGTGGGCAGTGGACGGCAGGCAGTGGGCAGTGGACGGTGGGCAGTGGACGGCGGGCAGTGGACGGCGGGCAGTGGACGGCGGGCAGTGGGCAGTGCCCGCCGTCCACTGCCCGCCATCCCTCCCCACTTCCTCAGCCTCGACACATTGTACAGGACACCACTCCACATTAACGAGGCATCTCACTTACCGAAAGCAAACATGTAATCCCAGCAGGCAACGAAATTCCGCCAGGGTCCCGGGTAGATTTTGTGCAGAAACTTCGGCATCACCATGGTGATGAGCGTCATTTGAAACATGGTGTTAATCGACTGGATAAAATCTTCCGTTTCTTTGGGAACATCAGCCTTGAGGCAGCCAATCCGTGTCTCAAAGAGCACTGAAGAGATACCTGGAAGAATTAGCAGAGGTGGACAGAGATCACTACTTATGGAAATTAAAAACTACCTCAGTAATCACACAATATTACTTGGGGCTGAGTGGTTTAGCATACTATTCTGTTATTTCTGGGACCTGAATTTAGTCTCAACTGACAGAAGGCCCTTTGATTTTGTTCCCATTTCAGGAGTGCGGCCTCCATGAGATGCTCTCTCCCGCTTAGGTCCATTGCAGGCCTACTTTACAATACAGAGACCTGACTGTAGGCCACAGATGCCTGTGGGCCACCAACTGCCCACAATCAGCGAGGAAGACCAAAGCACTGGATCCAGTGCCAGCTTTGTAAGCCTGGCCGCCCCTTCCCTGTGGGCCAGCCGTTCACCCCCTAGCAGTGGAGCCAATGGTGGAAGAAGCGCACTCCTCGAATGTGAAAGTCCCTGTCTGTTGGGCAGTAAGAGTCGTGAACAAAATGAGTTTGTCATTGGTCCCAGCCCAGGTCTTGGCCGCAACAGCTTCACACCAACAAGCTGGCATTCAGCCATGAGTTCTGTACACAGTCCCGCAGTCGGAGAGATAAAAAGAATCCACAGCAAATCTGAACTTAAACAGAAGACGCTGGAGACACCAGTTGTAATATTAACTTACCTTTCTAAACATTAATGCATCTCCCTCTTTCAGCTGCCGAGTGATCTCCTTGTGGCGACACGCCACCACTGGACATAATCCGCTCACGGCGGCACGGACAGTTTAAGCAGACGCCCCCAGCCGGGGGCCCTTTCCGCCAGCAACTTGTTTCCCGCAGGGACAGGCTGCCGGGAGCACTTCCTGTCTGGGGAGTATTTAAGTGGATGCGCGGGCTTTTCCAGTTCCTCTTTGTCATGAGGTAGAATAAAAGCAGTTGTGTTTTACTAGCTCTGGTCTCGACTCCCACGTTTGCCGCGGTAGCTCAACACCGGTGACCCCGACGCTCAGGACGAATCCTAAGCTAGCATGGCGGATACAAACGCAGTCACGGTTAAATTACCGGACTTTTGGGAGAACCTAGCCAAAGCCTGGTTTGTTCAAGCTGAGTCCAGATTCCGGCTGAAACACATTACAGTCGACGCCACAAAGTACGACTACCTCGTCTCCGCTCTCACCTACGCCACAGTCCCCAAGGTTTGGGCAGCGCTGCAGAATCCACCACCGGACGGCAAGTACGAACATCTGAAGGCTGCGCTCCTTAAAAAAATTTCAAACGTCCTCTTACCAGCGCCACTGCCAACTCCTTGACCTCCCCGGCCTTGGTGACGCTTCACCATCAGACCTGCTTTCCCACATGCTGTCCCTCTCGGACGACAAAAACCCTGGCGCCCTCTTTCGCACGCTTTTCATTCGGCAGCTCCCCGCCAGCATCCGCCCGCTCATTGTGGAGTCTGGCTCCACGGACCTGAATGACATAGCCGAAAAGGCCGACCGGCTGCTCTCTGCACAGTCCGCTCGCGACGTCGCGCCCGACCTCACGGCAACGACCACGCGGTCTTCCCGGCCCACTAGGCCCGACCGCCCTACCACTCCGGGTCACTGCTACTACCACACCCGTTTTGGCGCTAGGGCCCAACGCTGCACGCCACCGTGTACTTTCAAACCCCCCCCCGCACTGGCCCCCGCGATGGCCGCGGGGCAAAAGGGGCCCCTACTGTACGTCACCGACGACAGAACCAACCGCCGATTTCTGTGCGACACAGGGGCCCAGCACAGCATCACCCCCGCCTCCGCCCTCGAAATCCAACGCGGCACACGGGGTATCAAGCTGGCCGCAGCCAATGGCTCTGACATCCGCACATATGGCACCCGCATGGTCACGCTCGACCTCGCGAGCCGCCGCTACCGCTGGGAGTTCCTCACAGCCAAGGTCCTCTGCCCACTCCTCGGCGCAGACTTCCTACGCGCCCACGGCCTCCTTGTCGACATTCCGAGGCACCGCCTCGTCGGCATCAACACTATGGCCCCCATCCCCGGCGCATTTACCCCGGCCCGTTCGGCCGGCCTGACGACCTACTGCCTCGCCAGAGCCACGGACGACTACTCGGCACTCCTAGCCGAGTTTCCCGCCCTCACTAACCCGACCTTTTCGGCAAAAGCCGCCAAACACGGTGTGGAGCACTATATCCCCACCACCGGCCCCCCAGTTTCTGCCCACGCCCGCAGACTCAACCCAGCCAAGCTGGAAATCGCGTGGGCCGAGTTCACCACCATGGAACAACTCGGCATCATCCGCCGCTCCAGCAGCCCTTGGGCCTCGCCCCTCCACATCGCCCCCAAGCCCGGCGGAGGCTGGCGCCCTTGCGGGGACTACCGCCGCCTTAACAACGCCACCACCCCCGACCGATACCCGGTGCCACACATCCAGGACTTCTCTGCCCGACTGGCCGGACGAACCGTCTTTTCCAAAGTCGACCTGGTGCGCGGTTACCACCAAGTTCCCGTACACCCCGCGGACATCCCCAAAACGGCCGTCATCACCCCATTCGGCCTGTTCGAGTTCCTGAGGATGCCCTTCGGCCTCAAGAATGCAGCCCAGGCTTTCCAGCACCTGATGGACTCAGTCCTCCGGGACCTAAACTTCCTATTCGTCTATCTAGACGACATTCTCGTGGCCAGCTCCTCCAAACAGGAACACCTCGAACACCTTCGCATCTTGTTCGGGCGCCTAGCCCAACACGGGCTCATCCTCAGCCCGGCGAAGTGCCAATTCGGCCTAACCGAGATCGATTTTCTCGTTCACCACATCACCCCTGCTGGGGCCGTCCCCCTGCCCAACAAGGTGCAGGCCGTCCAGCAATTCCCCCGCCCCACAACCATCAAGGGCCTCCAGGAGTTCCTCGGGATGGTGAACTTCTACAACAGGTTCATCCCCAGAGCGGCAGCCCTCATGAAGCCCCTATACGACTCCCTCCGAGGTAAATCTGGCAAGATGGACGTAACCTGGACCACTGACACGTCAGCCGCCTTCGACGCCACCAAAAACGCGCTCGCCGACGCCACCCTGCTCGCGCACCCGAGGGCCGATGCCCGGGTCGCGCTCACCACCGACGCCTCCGACCACGCGGTCGGCGCCGTGTTCGAGCAGTGGGTCAATGGCGCGTGGCAGCCACTTGCCTTCTACAGCCGGCAACTGCGCCCCCCGGAGGTCAAATACGCCACTTTCGACCGCGAGCTTCTCGCGCTCCACCTGTCGGTCCGCCATTTCAGGTTCCTCCTGGAAGGCCGCCCCTTCACCGCGTACGTGGACCACAAGCCGCTCACATACGCGATGGCCAAGCACACCGAACCCTGGTCCGCTAGGCAGCAACGCCAGCTCGCAGCCGTGTCCGAGTTTACTACGGACATCCAGCACGTCTCCGGTAGAGACAACGTTGTCGCCGACTGCCTTTCCCGTCCTGCCATCTGCGCGAATCACCTCGCGGTCGACTACGCGCAACTAGCAGCGGCCCAGCTCACGGACCAAGACCTCCTCTCGGCGGCTACCAGCCTGCCAGGGCTACGCCTAGTCAAGGTCGCGCACGGGCCCGAAGCCACGGCAGTCACTTGTGACGTCTCACTCGGCCAACCCAGGCCGGTCGTCCCTGCAACCTGGCGCCGCCGCATCTTCGACGCGCTCCACGGGCTCTCCCACCCGGGTTCCCGCGCATCCGTCAAACTCCTCTCCCAGCGTTTCGTCTGGCGCGGCCTCAGCAGAGATGTTCGGACTTGGGCCACCTCCTGCCAACGGGCTAAGGTACAGCTGCACACAAAAGCACCCCTGGGAGACTTCGAGGTACCCAGCCGCCGCTTCGACCACGTACACGTCGACATCGTCGGTCCCCTGCCGCCATCGCAAGGCCAAACTTATCTCCTCACGATGGTCGACCGCTACACACGCTGGCCTGAGGCAGTGCCGCTGACCTCCACCACCACAGCCGACATCGCCAGGGCGTTCGTTAACACCTGGGTTGCGAGGTTCGGCGTACCGGCCGATATAACCTCCGACAGAGGCGCCCAGTTCACCTCCGAACTCTGGACGGCCACAGCACGCAACCTCGGGGTGACGCTCCACCGAACCACGGCGTACCACCCGCAGGCCAACGGGCTTTGTGAACGCTTCCACAGGTCACTCAAGGCCTCACTCCGCGCCGGCCTGCAGGACAGTACCTGGACTGACCGCCTACTGTGGGTGCTACTAGGCCTACGCACCGCGGTCAAGGAAGACCTCCAGTCCTCGGCAGCGGAGTTAGTCTACGGACAACCGCTGCGCGTCCCAGGCGAATTCCTTCCGGAGGCTACCACGCCTTGGTCGGCCGAACAGCAGCGGCTCAACTCTTTCTCTTCCGCTCAGCAGTTCGCCCCACTTCCGGTCAACCGACACGGCGAACTCGCACCTCACGTCCCGCCAAATTTACAGCAGGCGCGCTTCGTCTTCGTGCGACACGACGCGCACCGCGGGCCCCTGCGACCCCCGTACGACGGACCGTACGAGGTGCTACAAACCGGGGACAAGGCTTCAAGCTGCGACTCGGCGACAGGGTCGACACAGTCTCCATCGACCGGCTCAAACCAGCACACACAGAACCAGGGGAACAGGTCCCCGTGGCACGGCCTCCAACTAGAGGCCGTCCCGCCAGCAAGCCAGCACAGCCGGCGGCGAACCGCCCGGCCCCACCAACTAGACCGGCGACCACTCAGAGCCGCTGCGGCAGAACCATCAGACCACCGTCACGACTCGTCCACTCCTCCTAAGCGGATTCTGGGGGGAGCTCTGTGGCGACATGCCACCACTGGACATAATCCGCTCACGGCGGCACGGACAGTTTAAGCAGACGCCCCCAGCCGGGGGCCCTTTCCTCCAGCAACTTGGTTTCCCGCAGGGACAGGCTGCCGGGAGCACTTCCTGTCTGGGAAGTATTTAAGTGGCTGCGCGGGCTTTTCCAGTTCCTCTTTGTCATGAGGTAGAATAAAAGCAGTTGTGTTTTACTAGCTCTGGTCTCGACTCCCACGTTTGCCGCGGTATCTCAACATCCTATACTTTTCCAAAGACCCACAAAGTTGATTGTGTCGGCGCCTTTATTCTTGAAGCCACACACAGTCCACCACTGACAACGCAAAAAGTTGGGTTTCGCGCTTTAAAAAGTTGGAATGATCCAATCATTTGAATTAAGCAACTTTGAATTAAGAGGAGTGGTTGCTATGGGAACGAGAAAGGTCCTCCTCGAGCAGTAGGGCCACCTGCCTTCCTTCACTGCTCTGAGGAGGACATTACTGCCGCAGAGTAATAAAGTACTTTTTGAAGTGTAGTCACTGTTGTAATGTAGGAAACGTGGCAGCCAATCTGCGCACAGCAAGCTCCCACAAACAGCAAATGTGATAATGACCAGATAATCTGTTTTCGTGATGCTGGTTGTGGGATAAATGAGTTCAGACAAGGGAGGTGTAATTGGACAGCACTCATCGATTTTAATTTCTAAGCTCAAGTCTTTTTACAATTTATAAGAAGTGGGCCATTGACTAGGACACCTGTTTAATAGGATGAGCAAGATTAGAGTCAGGTTGGATAGGAAATCAACTCAAGGAAATAAGGATCTGCCGGGAGATGTCCTTCCTTCCTTTGCCCCTCTTCCCATTTGCAGCCCTCACCTTCTAATCCAAACTTGTAGAACTCTCCTGCCAGGTCCTTCACCAGGCCATGGTCATTCTTGGTCCGTTGGTGCCGGAGCCTGTGGATCAGGTCGGTGACTACCTCGTTGAGGACACCGCTGTACGCCGCCACTTCCTTTGGCTTCAGCATGTGTCTGCTGAGGGTGCTGCGGAGCTTCTGCCACTCCTCCCCCTCCCTGCAAGAACGGAATACGCTTAGCACAGCTGAAGTAACAGCAATGGCCAACAGCTCGCTGGTCACAAGGTCACAGGGCCACAAGGTGCCTTTATATACATTAACCATCATTATCTTTTGCAGGGTAAGGGGCCACTGACAGTTCCAATACAGTCGGGTCAACAAGAAAGAGGCCATTCGACTCTGCTCCTGCGCTGGTGCTAGCTCGTCAAGTGGGCCCATCTACTCTAATTCCATTTTCCTGCTCTTTCACTGTATTCTTCCTCTTCAAATACCTCTCTAATTCTCTTTAAAGTGATGTTATGAGGGGAAAGAGAGAAAGAAAGAACTTGCATTTCTATAGCGCCTTTCACGACCTCAGGACGTCCCAAAGCGCTTTACAGCCAATGAAGTACTTTTTGAAATGTAGTCACTGTTGTAATGCAGGAAACGCGGCAGCCAATTTGCGCGCAGCAAGATCTCACAAACAGCAAAGTGGTAATGACCAGATAATCTGTTATAGTGCTGTTGGTTCAGGGATAAATATTGGCCAGGACACCGGTGAGAACTCCCCTGCTATCTCTTCCCCTTTTGAGCACAACTCCCTGTTGGGAGCGTGAGATTGGACAATATACCCAGCAGCCCCTCCTGGTAAAGCATTCCACGTTCTAATAACATCCTCTCTGTGGAAAAGATGTCTTCAATCTTCACCCTTCAGGCGATAAGATCGGTGAAGCATTTGGTCAATTTCAATTCAAGATCCCGATGTGAAACTGAGATTTTTTTTGAATGGTTTATTTCAAATGGTTTTAGAGAAAAGCTATTACATAGAATTTACTGCACAGAAACAGGCCATTCGGCCCAACGTATCCGTGCCGGGGTTTATGCTCCACACCAACCTCCTCCCACCCCCTCTTCATCTCACCCCATCACCATCTCCTTCTATTCCTTTCTCCCTCATGTGTTTATCCAGCTTCCCCCTTAAATGCATCTATACTATTCGCCTCAACCACTCCCTGTGGTAGCGAGTTCCACATTCTCACCACTCTCTGGGTGAAGAAGTTTCTCCTGAATTACCCATTGGATTTATTAGTGGCCATCTTGTACTTATGGCCCCTGGTTTTGTTCTCCCCCACCAGTGGTGGCTTTTTTTCTTAAACTGTCCGGCAGATAATTTTTTTCTGAAGTAAATCGGTTGCTCGTTTCCTTTTGGGGGCTGAGCTTGCACCTTGGAGCTATCCTTTAAGTGTGAGGCTTGCTTCGGAAGCCTTTTTTACTCAGCCCTTTAAGCGACTGATGGAGGGACAGACACAGCAGGCTTGCTTAGTCGTTCCTTTTGTTGCCTACAGCTGCTGAATGAGGGACTTGGGACAAATCCCCTAAGTTTTACAGTCAAAACCAAAACGCTTGGCAAAGGACTGAAAGAAACGTACGAGCCAGTCATGATGACTAAAAAGGAAAATCAACAGCTGCCTCTGGGTCATGCGGCTGGCAACAGATCTATGGAAATTTTGAGTGAATTACAGATCTGAGACAGTCCAACGTTAAATGAGCCTGTACAGCAATGGTCAGGAATCAGAAGCAGGAGTAGCGATCCTGACGTAAGAAAACTACTAGGCACTTGGTCTAAGCGTTAAATAAAGCTTTAAATCAACTGTTTTACAACATGGAGGTCTAGTTGTGTCCTTCACTAGTTCCTGTTAAGAATGTCCTGCGCAAGCTGGGCCCGTGCCCGAGTATTTATACTCTCCCTGGACAGTGCCACCCGCAGGCCGCTCAGTATTATTTCATAAGTCTTTCTTTCATGAATGATTGATTCATGTCAATCACTATCACGCACTTATGGCAGTGTTATTCACAAGCTTGTCAATACCGAGAACAGTAGCATAGTGGTTACGCTGCTGGACTAGTAATCCCGAAGCTTAGACTAATGATCTGGAGACAGGAGTTCATAATCCCACCACAGCAGCTGGGAATTTAAAGTTAAAAAGGTAGTAACCATGAAACTACTGGATTCTCAAAATAAACCCATCTAGTTCAAAAAAAGTCCTTTAGGGAATGTCTTTACCCAGTCTGGCCTATAATTGAATCCAGACCCACAGCAGTGTGGTTGACTCTTAATTGCCCTCTGAAATGGTGTATCAAACTGCATGGAGGAAAATGTTCACCTCGTGGACTGCGGTGGTGCAAGGAAGCGGCTCACCACAGGCAATTAGGGATGGGCGACACCCAAATCCAATGAATAAAAAAATATATAAGTGTTCCTTTCCCAGGTAGGCAAGTGTGGGGGCTGGTGTGCCCTTGCTTCAATGCATCAAAGAGGTCACAATGTTTTACAGTCGATCAGCTTTGATTGCTTGTGAGCGATATCTGCCCAGAGGTCAAAGCAAAGAGTGGGGAATTTCAGCTTCGCCAAGCGGTTGAGGAGCTGGGGTTGGTGGAGCACCTCATGGACGTCTGATGTCACACACAAGCTCCCAGGCGTGAGAGACACACAGAGGTTTGGAGGCGTTTATTATTTTGAATCGGTTTTAAAGGACAAATAAAAAATCAAGAATTAAAAAAAAAAATTGTACTCTAGTCAAATCTGCTGTGCTTGCTCTTCCTTCTATTTAGTTTTACTTGATAAACCTGTGCAGCCCAAGGTGTACAGCCAGTGTTAGTTATCTGGCATAGAGATCAGGGGGTAGAATTGGGTGGTAGCGCGAAATGGGCGATATCAAGTCAGCCCGTTATACTCCCGTTGACTTATCATAGAATCACAGAATAGTACAGCACAGGAGGAGGCCATTTGGCCCATCGAGTCTGCGCCGGCTCTTTCGAAGAGCAATCCAGTTAGTCCCACTCCCCTGCTCTTTCCCCAGATCCCTGAAATGTTTTTTCCTTTAAAGTATTTATCCAATTCCCTTTTGAAGGCTGCCTCCACCACCCTATCGGGCAGTGCATTCCAGATCCTGACCACTCGCTGCGTAAAAAAGTTTTCCTCATGTCGCCTCTGGCTCTTTTACCAATCACCTTAAATCTGTGTCCTCTGGTTCTCAACACTTCAGCCACTGGAAACAGTTTCTCTTTATTTAATCTGTCTAGACCTCTCATGATTTTGAACACCTCTATCAAATCTCCTCTCAACCTTCTCTGCTCTAAGGAGAACAACCCCAGCTTCTCCAGTCTATCCACATAACCGAAGTCCCTCATCCCTGGAATCATTCTTGTAAATCTCTTCTGCACCCTCTCCAAAGCCTTCACGTAGAATTCAATAGAACTGAACCTGAAGCGGGGCGTATAACAGGCAGCCAAAGTGATACTGCCTGTTTTGCGCTGTTGCCAAAGTTGCATTTCTACCCCCAGGGGCTCTATGGTGGCGATCTGCAGTATTTCCCGAAGGTTCATTGTTCACCCTGCTGCCCACTATTAGAAGGTCTCGTCTCATCGGCACTCACAGGATGCGAGGGAGTGTCTGTGGAAGTGTATAAGAAAGTAAAGATAACTTGCCATTTCTCTTTCAGACACTGACTGACCTGCAGTTGCATTTCCAGCATTTCCTGTGGTTTTAGTTTACTTTAATAGCCCGGCAAAGTTCAGCACTAACCAAGTGATGGCCACGGAGGGGGAGGTGGGGGGGGGGGGAGTGGAGAGGGTGGGGGGGGGAGTGGAGAGGGTGGGGGGGGAGTGGAGAGGGTGGGGGGGGGAGTGGAGAGGGTGGGGGGGAGTGGAGAGGGTGGGGGGGGAGTGGAGAGGGTGGGGGGGGAGTGGAGAGGGTGGGGGGGGGGGAGTGGAGAGGGTGGGGGGGGGGGAGTGGAGAGGGTGGGGGGGGGGGAGTGGAGAGGGTGGGGGGGGAGTGGAGAGGGTGGGGGGGGGAGTGGAGAGGGTGGGGGGGGGAGTGGAGAGGGTGGGGGGGGGGAGTGGAGAGGGTGTGGGGGGAGTGGAGAGGGTGGGGGGGGGAGTGGAGAGGGTGGAGGGGGGGAGTGGAGAGGGTGGGGGGGGAGTGGAGAGGGGTGGGGGGGAGTGGAGAGGGTGGGGGGGGAGTGGAGAGGGTGGGGGGGGGAGTGTGAGAGGGTGGGGGGGAGTGGAGAGGGTGGGGGGGGAGTGGAGAGGGTGGGGGGGGAGTGGAGAGGGTGGGGGGGAGTGGAAGAGGGTGGGGGGGGGAGTGGAGAGGGTGGGGGGGGGAGTGGAGAGGGTGGGGGGGGAGTGGAGAGGGTGGGGGGGTGTGGAGAGGTGGGGGGGGTGTGGAGAGGGTGGGGGGGAGTGGAGAGGGTGGGGGGGTGTGGAGAGGGTGGGGGGGGAGTGGAGAGGGTGGGGGGGGGAGTGGAGAGGGTGGGGGGGGAGTGGAGAGGGGGGGTGGAGAGGGTGGGGGGGGAGTGGAGAGGGTGGGGGGGGGAGAGGGTGGGGGGGGAGAGGGGGGGAGTGGAGAGGGGGGGAGTGGAGAGGGTGGGGGGAGTGGAGAGGGTGGGAGTGGAGAGGGTGGGGGCGCGGGGGGAGGTTGTGGGGCAACTTAGGGAAGGAAATCTGCTGCCCTTACCCGGTCTGGCCTATATGTGACTCCAGACCCACAGCAATGTGGTTAATTCTTAACTGCCCTCTGAAATGGCCTAGCCAGCCACTCAGTTGTAACTAACCGCTGCGAAACATAATAAACATAATAAGACCCAACAGCACTGTGGGAGTACCTTCACCACACGGACTGCAGCAGTTCATGAAGGCGGATAACATCAAGTGAAAATGAGGAGTTATTAGAGTGCCAATAGGACTGGTGTAGAACTGCTATTTACTTGTTTTGTTGAAGAAGTTTCGGGTTTCTGGTTAAAAGTAGTTTACTTGAAGTTTTAATTGATATCTGATATGGTTATGCGACTTTGTATATTGTGGTGTTATTTAGTGTTAAAGCCCCACCTCCCCTTCCACTCTCCCCACTCCCCCACACTCCCCATGCCCTCCACCCACACCCTCCCCCCACTCCACTCTCCCCCACCCCTCTCCACTCCCCCCCTCACCCCCCTCGCCCTCCTCTCCACTCTCCCCCACCCCTCTCCACTCCACCCCCCTTCTCTCTCCACTCCACTCTTCCCCCCTCCCTCTCCACTCCTTCTCCCAGGTCTCTCCAGGGCATTTGTGAGTGCTGCCCAGCAAAAAAACAACCAACCAGTGCAGCTGATATACGAGGTCACTGAAAGAAAGGCTTGTATTTATATAGCAGCTTGTTAAGCCCCTCAGAAATACCTCAAAAGGCTTCACATACAAGGAATTACTTTGAACTGTAGTGACCGTCATGTAGGCCAATGCGGCAGGCAGCCGCTTTGCGCACGGCAAGATCCCACAAACAGCAACGAGAGGGATTAGTGGTGGTGTCCATTCAACAAGGAATGTTGACTAGGATACCAGGAGAATCTCCAAATCGTGCCGGCCGGGGGATCTGAACCAATGGGACAGGCAGTCAGGGCTTCAGTTTAACACCTCACCCAAGCAGGTCAAGACCTACGTTCTCCGGCTATCAGTAGCACTCGGTGGCCATTTCACATAAAAACACACACACACAAGTTTCTTTTAAGTCAGCTGTAAGCTCCGAGTTGATTTGATTCTACTCACGCAGTGAGGAGCCCATAAGCGTGTCCTCTGTATTGCCTGTAATCTTTCCAAGATGATAAGTCAGAACGGATTGGATGCTTCCCTTCCTGTCGCAAGACTTGTTCAATTAATGTAGGATCTGCAATGTGTACGGTCAGGATAGGCCCGAAACGTGCCTTCCACACAGGGCCGTACTTTGCCTTTCCCTCTAGCTAGTAAACAAGAACAGAAGACAGGTGAGGACAGTGGCAGTACAATCTTTTAACCCTGTAGTTCCCAGTTCACCGGGAGTCGGAGAATCTTGAAGAAGGAAGGGGCGCAAAACAAACTGACTTCAACGGCACAGCGTGGTTCATTCAATTCGAAGCAGCTCCCAGCCCCACAGGGCAGTGGTCGTTTAGGACACAGTCCCAGAGTAAGCAGCTGACTTGGAGTCAACTGACGTCTTTAAAAAATAACAACAGAAAACGCTGGAAAAACTCAGCAGGCCAGGCAACATCCGTGGAGAGAGAAACAGAGTCAATGTTTCAGGTCGAGACCCTTCTTCAGAACCTGAAGGTTCTGATGAAGGGTGCCAGACCTGAAACGTTAACTCTGTTTCTCTCTCCACGGATGCTGCCTGGCCTGCTGAGTTTTTCCAGCGTTTTCTGTTGTTATTTCGGATTTCCAGCATCCGCAGTATTTTGCTATCTTTAAAAAAGGAACTGGGTGGACATCTGTTGAGAAGGTGGGGTAAAGGGATATTAACAGTGCTTGTCGATTTTTTTTACTAGGAAGATAGGGGAAGGAACTTCGTGTTGCTTAAAATAGCTTAAAATGCTTAAAATGTCTTAATCCAAATGTACACTCTCGGGAGCCGCAAGCCTACATTTCGTTGTACTGCACTTGTGCACTAACAATGACAATAAAAGTTGATTTGATTTGATTTTGATTTGATAGGAGATTGACGGGTAGTTTGGCCAGGAGTCCGTGACAGAATAATTAGAGGATTGATGGGCTGAAGGGCCTGTCCTCATTCTGCACCTTGTAGGGTACATTTTCCAACTGGCACTGTTCCCATACAAATGCTAACCGTGGCCATACTAGATTCTTCTGTGCACTTTATTAATGCAGGCATTTGAAGAGGAATTTAACACAGGCGGATTAAACATTCGTACAGGAACAACACCGGCTCGAAGATAGACCCCCTATGTTCTCATCGATTGCAGGGAATGCCAATTATCCATCCTGTAAAGACAAGCAATTATAAAGATTGCAAGACCTCAGTTACACTGCACAATGGCTCGGAGGATGACAGTTATAGAACGTGAAGCCCAGCCAGGCAACACTGGATTTATATTGCAGCTTCCACGCCTGCAGAGCTCTGTTCCCTCAGCAGAGGTGGCAGTGGCCATTTATCCACCGTGTTAAACAGACCAGGCATTCTTCAAACTTAGCCTCATTCTACTCCAGCGTCAAGCCCAAGCAGTGTGGTGGGTTTTAGTGATTCCCAGAGTCAGACTGGAACTTCAGGGTTATAACAACAAGAACTTGCATTTATACAGCACCTTTAACGTAGTAAAACGTCCCAAGGTGCTTCACAGGATGTTATCAGACAAAATTTGACACCGAGCCACATAAGGAGACATTAGGACCAAAAGCCTGGTCAAAGAAGTAGGTTTTAAGGAGCATCTTAAAAAGAGGAGAGAGAGGCGGAGAGGTTTAGGGAGAGAATTCCACAGCTTAGGCCCCAGGCAGCTGAAGGCACGACCGCCAATGGTGAGGTGAAGGGAGTGGGGGGATACACAAGAGGCCAGAATTGGAGGAGTGCAGAGATCTCGGAGGGTTGTGGGGGCTGGAGGAGGTTACAGAGATAGGGAGTGGGTGAGGCCATGAAGGGATTTGAACACAAGGATGAGAATTTTAAATTTGAGGCGTTGCTGGACCGGGAGCCAGTGTAGGTCAGAAACCACGGGGGGTGATGGGTGAGTGAGACTCGGTGCGAGTTAGGACACGGGGGCAGCCGAGCTTTGGATGAACTCAAATTTATGGTGGGTGGAAGATGAAAGCCGGCCAGGAGAGCGTTGGAATAGTCGAGTATGGAGGCAAGACTTGCATTGATGAGGGTTTCAGCAGCAGATGAGCTGAGGCAGGGGCGGAGACGGGCGATGATACGGAGGTGGAAGGAGGCAGGGGCGGAGACGGGCGATGATACGGAGGTGGAAGGAGGCAGGGGCGGAGACGGGCGATGATACGGAGGTGGAAGGAGGCAGGGGCAGAGACGGGCGATGATACGGAGGTGGAAGGAGGCAGGGGCGGAGACGGGCGATGATACGGAGGTGGAAGGAGGCAGGGGCGGAGACGGGCGATGATACAGAGGTGGAAGGAGGCAGGGGCGGAGACGGGCGATGATACGGAGGTGGAAGGAGGCAGGGGCGGAGACGGGCGATGATACGGAGATGGAAGGAGGCAGGGGCGGAGACGGGCGATGATACGGAGGTGGAAGGAGGCAGGGGCGGAGACGGGCGATGATACGGAGGTGGAAGGAGGCAGGGGCGGAGACGGGCGATGATAAGGAGGTGGAAGGAGGCAGGGGCGGAGACGGGCGATGATACGGAGGTGGAAGGAGGCAGGGGCGGAGACGGGCGATGATACGGAGGTGGAAGGAGGCAGGGGCGGAGACGGGCGATGATACGGAGGTGGAAGGAGGCAGGGGCGGAGACGGGCGATGATACGGAGGTGGAAGGAGGCAGGGGCGGAGACGGGCGATGATACGGAGGTGGAAGGAGGCAGGGGCGGAGACGGGCGATGATACGGAGGTGGAAGGAGGCAGGGGCGGAGACGGGCGATGATACGGAGGTGGAAGGAGGCAGGGGCGGAGACGGGTGATGATACGGAGGTGGAAGGAGGCAGGGGCGGAGACGGGCGATGATATGGAGGTGGAAGGAGGCGGGGCGGAGACGGGCGATGATATGGAGGTGGAAGGAGGCAGGGGCGTAGACGGGTGATGATACGGAGGTGGAAGGAGGCAGGGGCGGAGACGGGCGATGATATGGAGGTGGAAGGAGGCAGGGGCGGAGACGGGCGATGATATGGAGGTGGAAGGAGGCAGGGGCGGAGACGGGCGATGATATGGAGGTGGAAGGAGGCAGGGGCGGAGACGGGCGATGATATGGAGGTGGAAGGAGGCAGGGGCGGAGACGGGCGATGATATGGAGGTGGAAGGAGGCAGGGGCGGAGACGGGCGATGATACGGAGGTGGAAGTAGGCGGTCTTGGTGATGGAGAGGGTATGGGGTCGGAAGCTCAGCTCAGAGTCCTACAGAAAAGAAAGAAAAATTTGCATTTCTCCAGCGTCTTTCACCACCTCAGGACGTCCGAGAACACTACAGCCAATGAAGTACTTTTTGAAGTGTAATCACTGTTGTAATGTGAGAAACGCAGCAGCCAATTTGCACACAGCAAGCTCCCACAAACAGCAATGTGATAATGACCAGATCATCTGTTTTAGTGATATTGATTGAGGGATAGTGCGGCGCTCCCTCAGTACTGCCCCTCCGACAGTGCGGCGCTCCCTCAGTACTGCCCCTCCGACAGTGTGGCGCTCCCTCAGTACCGCCCCTCCGACAGTGCGGCGCTCCCTCAGTACTGCCCCTCCAACAGTGCAGCACTCCCTCAGTACCGCCCCTCCGACAGTGCAGCACTCCCTCAGTACCGCCCCTCCGACAGTGCAGCACTCCCTCAGTACCGCCCCTCCGACAGTGCAGCACTCCCTCAGTACTGCCCCTCCGACAGTGCGGTGCTCCCTCAGTACTGCCCCTCCGACAGTGCAGCGCTCCCTCAGTACTGCCCCTCCGACAGTGCGGCGCTCCCTCAGTACTGCCCCTCCGACAGTGCGGTGCTCCCTCAGTACTGCCCCTCCGACAGTGCAGCACTTCCTCAGCACTGCCCCTCCGACAGTGCGGCGCTCCCTCAGTACTGCCCCTCCGACAGTGCGGCGCTCCCTCAGTACTGCCTCTCCGACAGTGCGGTGCTCCCTCAGTACTGCCCCTCCGACAGTGCAGCGCTCCCTCAGTATTGCCCCTCCGACAGTGCAGCACTCCCTCAGTACTGCCCCTCTGACAGTGCAGCGCTCCCTCAGTACTGCCCCTCCGACAGTGCAGCACTCCCTCAGTACTGCACTGAAGAGTCAGCCTAGTTTTATGTGCTCAGTCCCTGGAGTGGGACTTGAACCCACAATCTTCCGACTCAGAGGCAAGAGTGCTACCAACTGAGACATGGCTGACACTGCACACAATGAATTACTTGCATAATTTCAAAATGATGAGGGGTTTTGATAGAGTAGAGAGGGAGAAACTGTTTCCAGTGGCAGGAGGGTCGGTAACCAGAGGACACAGATTGAAGATAATCGGCAAAAGAACCAGAGGGGGAGATGAGGAAATATTTTTAACGCAGCGAGTTGTTGTGATCTGGAATGCGCTGCCTGAAAGGGCGGTGGGAGCACATTCAATAGTAACTTTCAAAGGAGAATTGGAGAAATACTTGAAAGGGGGAAACATTTGCAGGGCAATGAGGAAAGCGCAGGGCAGTGGGACTAATTGGAGAGCTCTTTCAAATCGCCGGCACAGGCTCGATGGGCTGAATGGCCTCCTTCTGTGCTGTATCATTCTCTGAGTACAGCGACTGTCATGTAGGCTTAGATGACTACCATTAGGGAATAGACTATTATTCCCTTGCATTATGTAGCACTATGACCTGGCATCTCAGTCAAGACTGTGATGTTATGTAGGAAGACAGTGGAATTATACACAGAAAGGCACTTAAAGTCAGTCACTTAGGAACACTTTAAAAAAAGTCAATAACAGTAAACTATAATGATAGATATTCAAATACATTTTCCTTCAAAGGTTTTACCATTATTAAAATAAGTAGACATTAATGAAGAAAAACATCAAGTTTTAAAATGCACCATAAATTTTCAAAGAAACGAAGATTGCTGCTATTGATTGACTCAAATTTCTGCCTCTATTCAAGTTTTAAAAAGAGGGACTGGAGTCATGTACAGAAAGTTTCATCCTTTGTATCTCTCTATCCAAATTGCAATATTCACAGTACTACAGTCAAATCCTGGATCTACCATCAGATTCCAGATTTTACAATGTCTCACACGTTGTCCTTACCTGCAGCTCATGTAACCTGGTCAGCCCTTTATTAAAGAACAGATCGTACACAAACCGTACAGCGCTAGGACCCGGCATCTCGGCCACAGTTCTCAAGCCCTGTTTCTTCTGTTTTTTGGACAGGACAGATTTCACCACCATCTCTGCAACGTACCTGCAGTACACAGGGAATCGGTTGGCTAGCTTTAGGACGAAAGACATTGCAACCATCCTGTAAACAAAGCAATACAATCATCCTCACCTTCATTCTGCTGGTTTTTATATTGATACAACACTGGCTGCTCAACCAAGCAGAGCGGCGGGGAAAAGGCCCCTTGACTGACAGCGCGCTCGGCCAATCGGGAGCTGAGTATGAATATTAATGACCCGTCGAGCCAATCAGGAGTGTCAAACAGGTTTGGTTGATGCGAACAACTTGACAGATATTTAAAGGAACACTAACGACAAGAAGCAGGGTTCAAGTGGTGAGCTCTGTGAGAGGAATGGGGTCAAAGAAATGTACATTGGAAATAACATCACAGAGAAAAGAAAATCTGAAATGGCTGCATTTTTTTAAATTTAAGGATAAAAGATTGGCCAACCTGTAAAACAAATAGGATCCCAAAAGAAAGTGTTTTTGGGGGGTAGGGGGGAGAAAAGACTTTCAGGCCAAAATAAAAGTGGTTTGTGAACTGCAAATATTCTTATTTTCCAGAGATAACACAAAGCAACAGGCAGAACCCCCAAAGTATAAGAAAATATTGGGTCGCTCAACCCCTTCGACAGAGCAAGACACCTTGGCTCCCGCAGTAAAGGTTGGCAGGTCTGTGTTGAACTTCTGGTAGATTTAAGAAATATGTTTAAACGGATGGCACATTAACCTCAATCATAGTTACTTGTTTCCCAGTTCACCCAGACTTGGTCATTATTCGTGTTTTAGATGCAATGTTCTCACTTTTAAAAGTTGAGAAACTGTTGATCATTACCCCCAGTAACCAGATTGGGAAGTGGCAGCATTAAACGGGGAACCCCCCCCCGCTGTTTAACACAGCGGGAATGCAGATATTTGGCTCATTGGTCATTAGTTTGTGATACTGCTGGCTGTCTTAAAGGTAAAGGCAGAAACATTGGGCTGGTCGGATTTAGGAAATTGTAAAGTGGAATTACAGCTTTAATTCGGAAATCGATCAGAAGGACAGGGGCAGTAAAACGATAACTGGAAAGATGTCAACTGGATCAACAGGGAAAGATCGTGGTCCAAAGGATGTTTAGAAACCTCGACATAAAGCTCTTAATAACGAGTGTATATCCTACTAGCCATCTGATCAATCAGTGATTCGGCCTTTCTCGCCCTGCAGTGATTTGCTTCTCCTGACGGTCGTGTTCAGCTGGACAAGGTGCACAGGAGCAATAACAGCGATGGGGCAACGCCACAAATGGAAAACTACAAGGAGAAAGCATTCGATTGCACAGTGTCTTGCAACACGCAGTGGGATAATGTCCCATGCGAGTAGTACACATATTACAACAGAATCCTCTTTAGTGACACCCTGTACCTGATTTCTAAATCAGCAAGTGAAGACATTTATGTTTTTTAAATGATCCCACATGCATCTTGAAAGGGTCCAATCCAGTTCAAATTTCACCACGGTGGGAGGGGGGAAGAGCAAGGGCACACTTCTGTGGTCTTCCACAGTAAGGATGGACCAGGTGTAGAGAAAAAAGTGGCTATATGGGACAAAGGTGGGAAAATGGAGTAGAGATGCAGATCAGCCATGATCTAATTGAATGGCGGAGCAGGCCTGAGGGGCTGAATGGCCTCCTCTTGTTCCTAGCAAAGCTAGGGCTTCAAGAGGGGATGCGTTCTGCTGAATACTATCTGTAACAACGCTCGATTTATCTACACTTTCCCACTCCAGGGTATTTAACAAAACTAGAGGAATGTACAGGATAGCGGGACAGCTACAGGACTGAAAATGCAATATATCTAAAATAAAGAAAGACTTGCATTTATATAGCGCCTTTCACCACCTCCGGACGTCCCAAAGCGCCACAGACAATCAAGTACCTTTTGAAGTGTAGTCACTGTTGTAATGTAGGAAACGCGGCAGCCAATTTGTGCACAGCAAGCTCCCACAAACAGCAACGTGATAATGGCAAGATAATCTGTTTTTAGTGATGTTGATTGAGGGATAAATATTGGCCAGGACACCGGGGATAACTCCCCTGCTCCTCTTCAATGGTGCCATGGGATCTTTTACGTTCACCTGAGAGAGCAGACAGGGCCTCCGTTTAACATCTCGTCCAAAAGACGGCACCTCCAACAGTGCAGCACTCCCTCAGCACTGCCCTTCTGACAGTGCGGCGCTCCCTCAGTACAGCCCCTCCGAGAGTGTGGCACTCCCTCAGTACTGCCCTTCTGACAGTGCGGCGCTCCCTCAGTACAGCCCCTCCGAGAGTGTGGCACGCCCTCAGTACTGGCCCTCTGACAGTGCGGCGCTCCCTCAGTACTGGCCCTCCGACAGTGTGGCACTCCCTCAGTACTGGCCCTCCAACAGAGCGGCGCTCCCTCAGTACAGCCCCTCCGAGAGTGTGGCACTCCCTCAGTACTGCCTCTCCGACAGAGCGGCGCTCCCTCAGTACTGCCTCTCCGACAGAGCGGCGCTCCCTCAGTACTGCCTCTCCGACAGAGCGGCGCTCCCTCAGTACTGCCTCTCCGACAGAGCGGCGCTCCCTCAGTACTGGCCCTCCGACATTGCGGCGCTCCCTCAGTACTGCCCCTCCGACAGTGCGGCGCTCCCTCAGCACTGCCCCTCCGACAGTGCGGCGCTCCCTCAGTACTGCCCCTCCGAGAGTGTGGCACTCCCTCAGTACTGGCCCTCCGACAGTGCGGCGCTCCCTCAGTACAGCCCCTCCGAGAGTGTGGCACTCCCTCAGTACTGGCCCACCGACAGTGCGGCGCTCCCTCAGTACAGCCCCTCCGAGAGTGTGGCACTCCCTCAGTACTGTCCCTCCGACAGTGCGGCGCTCCCTCAGTACAGCCCCTCCGAGAGTGTGGCACTCCCTCAGTACTGGCCCACCGACAGTGCGGCGCTCCCTCAGTACAGCCCCTCCGAGAGTGTGGCACTCCCTCAGTACTGCCCCTCCGACAGTGCGGCGCTCCCTCAGTACTGCCCCTCCGACAGTGCGGCGCTCCCTCAGTACTGCCCCTCCGACAGTGTGGCACTCCCTCACTACTGGCCCTCCGACAGTGCGGCGCTCCCTCAGCACTGCACCAGGAGTGTCAGCTTGGATTGTGTTTTAAAATCTCTAGAGTGGGACTTGAACCCACGCCCTTCTGACTTGGAGACGCGAGTGATACCCACTGAGCCATGGCTGCGTTTCTAGCCTTATGTCACCTCCCACAACTCCCATATTAAAGATGCTGTAACATATGTTTTTCAAAGAACTTTAGCTGAAGGAATAGATTAAAAATACAGTCCCAGCTTTCCCTAACATTAATACTGTGTTGTGTCGCACTATGCCTTTGGTAAGAAAAGATGTAATTATTATTTGTAATATAATGTGTGACAAAATATACTGGAAATTCAATTATAATTACGTGCCTGTCACGTGACCGTGTTTATTTCAATAATAATATGATAGTCTTTATTTTTTTTGAGTTCTGTGGAGACACTTACCCACTCAGCACACTCTGGTTTCTGGGACCACAAAACACTTCCAGGTATCAAATGTGATTCTTGCATGTGTGATGTGCCCATAATAGTCTTTAGAATCTAGACTAATTTGACGTAGAGAAGATGTTTCCACTTGTGGGGGGAGTCCAAAACTAGGGGGCCATACATATAAGATGGTCACTAATAAATCCAATAGGGAATTCAGGAGAAACTTCTTTACCCAGAGAGTGGTGAGAATGTGGAACTCGCTACCACAGGGAGTGGTTGAAGCGAATAGTTTCGATGTATTTAAGGGGAAGCTAGATAGGTACATGAGGGAGAAAGGAATAGAAGGATATGCTGATAGAGTGAGATGAAGTAGAGTGGGAGGAAGCTCGTGTACAGCATTGACCCATTGGGCCGAATGGCCTGTTTCTGTGCTGTACATTCTGTGTAATTCTATGTAATAGATGTGCGGCTAATTTATAAATCTTTGGTGATGTTCTGAGCTGTAAGTTTAGCTACATTTCTGTGTTTGAAGCTGTTACCCTTTAACCTTGTTAAGTCAACTGTTGCTAAATAGAATGTGCAGTTGAATAATATTAATGACAACACATTGGAATGGTGTTTTTCATCCATTCTCAATCAGAAAGCCAGGCTGTGTACATTTTTTTTTACCCATTCCCTACCCCAGTTATTTGCCCGAAACACACGCAAGTAAACTAAAAGAAAGCTTGCGTTTAGTGATGAGAATTTTTTCCGCAGCTTATTTTAAAGTCAGGAATGTATCTTTGTACAGATTTACAGTCCTTCTGCCATTAGAAATGGTCAGCCAGATCAAGCCGCATGACCCAGGGGTCTTTGATTTATTACTTTGTACTTTTTCCGTATCTCGATACGTTTAATTGTTCCGACCTGGGCAGATAGCCAGGGCAAAGCTTTCCATCTGTGTTTTGTTTTATATACAAACACAACCCATCAAAATCAATAGATGTCAATCCTACACTGTAATCATGGTGACCAAACAGGTCAAACCACTGAATATGCAAAAATCCCAAAAAAGGATTCTCTTTTCCCATTATTTCAATAATCTATAGAAATATTTCCAAATATTCTTGACTCCAGCCCTACAACCCTCCAAGATATTAATCGCTCCACCATTGGCGGCTGTGCCTAAGCTCTGGAATTCCCTTCCTAAACCTCTCCGCCTCTCTCTCCACCTTTTAAGACACTCCTTAAAACCTATCTCTTCCTGTCTTAGTACCTCGATGTGGCTCGTGTCAAATATTTGTCTGATAATCGCTCCTGTGAAGCGCCTTGGGACGTTTTACTACGTTAAAGGTGCTATATAAATGCAAGTTGTTGTAACAGCCTGCATGAGGGTTTATATAATCTGATTTATCATTAAAACTAAAAGAAAAACAGTAAAAATTGGAAAGAAAGACTTGCATTTATATAGCGTCTTTCATGACCTCAGGATGTCCCAAAGCGCTTTATGGCCAATGACGTATTGTCACTATTTTTCTATTGCACACAGCAAGCTCCCACAAACAGCAATGTGATAATGACCAGATCATCTGTTTTTAGTGATGTTGATTGAGGGATAGATATTGGCCCGGACACCGGGGAGAACTCCCCTGCTCTTCTTTGAAATAGTGCCATGGGAACATTTACATCCACCGGAGAGAGCAGACGGGGCCTCGGTTTAACATCTCATCCGAAAGACGGCACCTCCGACAGTGCAGCACGTCCTCAGTACCGCACTGGAGTGTCAGCCTAGATTGCTCAAGTCTCTGGAGTGGGATTTGAACCCACAACCTTCTGACTCAGAGGCGAGAGTGCTACTCACTGAGCCACTGGCTGACAGAGAATATGAGCCCCACACAAGTACAGTCTACAACATTAACAGGGAGTTGGATTGGGCAGCTTCAATTCTGTTTGAGTGAGTAGTTGACTTGGAACAGCTCAATTCTAATACTGGGTTCCATAAGTGCGAGTGATCATTCTCCAACACTAACAGCCCGACATTGATAAGCACAATATTCACTGAAAATGTCTATCTATACAATGCAGTGTATGTTACACTTATTCCTGATTAACTCTGAGATGATCGTTCTGAGCCGAACATGATGATTCACTCAAATATACGTCTATCACTCACGCACCACCAACCCAAACAAAACCAATCACAATCAATCACTCACTTCAAAACTACCAATAAAGAATCGGCAATTGTAGCAAGATGAACCAATTGAATTGCTCAATTTCATCCCAATTTTGTTTACAGCTGTTTCTTCAGCCAGCTACCTATATATTATTGACAAAATATTGCAAAGGGGGCACACTTCCTGTCACAAACCGCACTTCTTGTTGTCACTATATTTGGTTGTGCTTTTGCGGCAACATTTCCCATTGTAAGTGACTGTCAACATTTCCCCTCGAACTTTGCCATGTTAACTGTCACAATATAGTTGCATGCTCTGGCCACGAAATGGCTCTGTGGAGTAAGTTTCTGAAGTCTTCCAACTCCCATCATATCTTGTGTAATATATAAATTATATGTCAACTCGCCATGGGCAGTTTACTAACATATGGGTTTAGAAATTGTAATTTTGCAAAAAATATTTAAACTTGCCCAAATCCTGTCAGCCATCTATTCAATACATTTGGTCCCCAGCAACTTGCCCTCCGAGACTTGGGGCTTGAGTTTGGTTCCTTTCCTAGAGCCTGCACTCTGTAGCAGCTGCTTTCTGTACTCCTGTCTTCCTATTACATTCACTCTCTCAATGTGCCCGTTATTGGTGCTGTTGCTGGGACCACTTACTGTTGTCTTGGTGCAGCCGTGTCTTGTTCTCATGCCCCAGAGCCACGACAGCATACCACCCTGCCATGGACTACTCCCTAACCCAATGCTGCTTAATCCTAGACTCCCTCCCCCAGTGCTCCCACATCTCGAGTGCTCCTAATCGTCAGGTACCCAACTGTGCTCCCAGACCTCCCCCCAAGTGGTGTATTGCCAGACCCCACAGCATAGCCTCTTCCACCCTACCTGTCAAATGGTCCTTCCCCACCATATCACTCCCTCCCCTGTCAGTGCTTATAAAACCCAGTCCTATTAAATGCTCACAGACTCCATTTCCCATGAGTGCTCTTAGACCAATGCACCCAATGCCTCCCATGTACCAACCCCAGCGCACCCCCCCCCCCGCTTCCTTCTGGCTCCCCATTTAATCCCTCACTTGTGTGTGTTCCAGCACCTCCTGGACAGCCTCTGCCTGCCCGATCCCAGTAAATGTTATCTAGTGTGAGAGCGAAAAACCGAGTACATAGAACATGTGCGAGAGAGCCAGGGAGATTGAGAGAGAGAGATGCCGAACGAAGTAGAAGAGAGGAGACAGCAGAGAGTTACACAAAACAGTGAAAGAGTGAGCAAAACTCAGTCAGATCAACGCCACAATGAGAGAAGTGTCAGAGAGATAGGAAAGAAAAACCGATACAAAGAAATGGAGAATAGGAAAGAGACAGTTAGAGGAAGACACAATTTGCTTGTATTCCTCTCCAAGTAATGATCAACTGTACTATTTTAGAATACATTGTTCATTATATGCCATTGTGAAACACTGTACCTGTGACAGACTATCAAGAGGCCAAAGGCCTGGAGGGAGTTATCAGCTGTGATAAGCCTGTAGAGAAAACTATAGGTGCATGTTGTTATTCAGCACAGGCAAGTTTTTTGTCTGCTACATGCTTTATACCTTTTAACAAAAACCTCTTGCATTTATACAAACATCCCAAGGCGCTTCACAGAAGCGTAATCAGACATAAACTGACACCTTTTAACCAAACTAACTGAACATCAAGTTATTCTCTCATCTGGATATTGTATTCTAAATACTTTTGTTTAGCTTTAATACAGTTGAAATGACAAATATGCTGCATAAACAGAATGACTTCCAAAGGGCGGTGGAGGCAGAGACCCTCATCGCATTTAAAAAGTACTTGGTTATGCACTTGAAGTGTCGTAGCCTACAGGGCTGCAGACCAAGAGCTGGAAAGTGGGATGAGGCTGGAGAGCTCTTTCTCGGCCGGCACAGACATGATGGGCAAATAACATGAATGAGTTTGTGTTCTGGTAAATATACTGTTACAATTAAAAATAGACAAGAATTTGTCTACCAGAAAAGTTTCATATTTAAAATGCTACTTACCTGGAATTAGTAAAAATGCTCAACAGGAACTGACAAACTAGATGGCGAGGAGAAATGTTGAAATCTTTGCTATACACCTGTTAAAGTCAATTATTTCAGATCTAGGCTCCTACATTTCAAATAGAGCAGAGTTCAGGCCTTAAACAAGACAAGTTGAGTGTAATTGAGTGGAAATAACTTCACTGGCTAAATGTGGATACCTGGGAGCAATGTTCCCTCTAAGCTGTGCGTGCAAGGCCGCTCAGTAATCTGCAAGGTCTCGCGCAGGCCACTCACCAGCTTTTACATTGGAAATACCGCACAGGCGCAGAAATTTAATCAACAACTTGTATTTATATAGCGCCTTTAACGTTGTAAAACGTCCCAAGGCGCTGCACAGGAGCACTTTAAGACAACAAATTTGACACCGAGCCACATAAGGATAAATTAGGGCAGGTGACCAAAAGCTTGGTCAAAGAGGTAGGTTTTAAGGAGCGTCTTAAAGGAGGAAAGAGGTGGAGAGGTTTAGGGAGGGAATTCCAGAGCTTAGGGCCCAGGCAACAGAAGGCACGGCCACCAAAGGTTGAGCGATTATAATCAGGGATGCTCAAGAGGGCAGAATTAGAGGAGCGCAGATATCTTGGAGGGTTGTGGGGCTGGAGGAGGTTACAGAGATAGGGAGGGGCGAGGCCATGGAGGGATTTGAAAACAAGGGTGAGAATTTTGAAATCGAGGCGTTGCTTAACCGGGAGCCAATGTAAGTCAGCGAGCACAGGGGTGATGGGCGAACGGGACTTGGTGCGAGTTGGGACACGGGCAGCCGAGCTTCGGATGACCTCAAGTTTACGTAGGGTGGAATGTGGGAGGCCGGCCAGGAGTGTGTTGGAATGGTCAAGTCTAGAGGGAAGAAACAGGCCGCGCAGAACAGAGCGCAGTTTACAGGGAACATTGCCTGGGAGTGATTAGAAGACCGTTATCTCATCCAGAAGTTCAGATGATGCATTGCAAAAAGTGAGGCACAGTCTGTTTGTGACCATTATCTGAACCCCAAGATGAGATTACATTTTTGAAGTTAAGGTATCCATTATTTTTCACGCACTGTGGCTAGTGCGCTCCACATTACTGGCACATGGTGATATTCACACTGATGGATTAACAAGTGTGATGTGATAACAGGAAATATATTGAGTGATATTCCACATTTGATTACCTATACATGATACACCAATTAACGATCTCGATAATGGATGTGCTTGTTTAAAGGAAACACTTTCTGAGGTGCTAATTGCCAAGATATTCCACAGCATTTAGCTGGAATGATTGAAGAAAAATGGGAAAACTCTGCTCTGAACCCACCTCTTCCTTGTTCAGCCTGTAGGCAGCTCTCTCACCCCTGCCTATGAGCTATGCTAACCGTACAGAAGAACTAGGAGCAGGAGTCGGCCATTCGGCCCCTCGAGCCTGCTCCGCCATTCAATAAGATCATGGCTGATCTTCCACCTCAACTCCACTTTCCCGCCCGATCCCCGTATCTCATGATTCCCTTAACTTGTATATCATGATTTACCCGCATGTGCAAACTTTGCAGATAACATTTGAAAAGGGAGCCTTGCTCACACCAGTATTCCAAATGAAGAGGCTCCACTGCATATCGCCTTTTCTTTTGTACACCTAGTGGCATTCGAATAGCAAGACCCACGGAAACTCACATTTAGCAATGAGCATCAGTTCTTCAATAGCAGTCCTACACACAAGATGGGACTATTACATTGGTTGAACAAGTCTTCAAATCTCAGGTAGTCTAATCAAAACTTGATACAGACAAGTCAGCTCTTCTCTGATCCGCCTTGGTACATTCTTTACGTTAAAGGTGCTATATAAATACAAGTTGTTATTGAATGTGATTAATAAATGATTGGTACTGTCCCCTTTAAAACAAAACAGTGCAACATCAGAGCATCATATTGAAAAATACTGCTCATGCAATACATTGCCCTATGAAATACTGTTCCAAATTCTTCCTCCTCTTCCCATTCTGAAAGCAGTGACTCACTGGGGTGCGGTTCCACAGGTGTCAGCACGCAGTCTTCTGGGTACCTTGCTGAAGTGGCCTTTCTTCTTACGCAAGGCTGCGCAGAGTTAGAAAGCTTTCGAGCAGAAGGTTTGGCGGGGGGGGGGGCACAGCCAAGCTTGACCGTGTCCTCACCCAGCATCCATTATGTGCATTCCCCAGCAGGAGTTACTGGATAGTGAGAAAGAGCAGCAAACCCTGGCTGATTGTTCTCCCCGCCCTGGGCCAGAGGTACTGAGGCCAACTGTAGCACCTGCACCAGTGCGTCGACTGAGACTAGCAAACTCAGCACAGACCAGGGATCGAACCCATGATATCATCGTTTGTATTGCTCAACAGCAGCAGTGCCCTTAGTCACTGAACCATCTGCAGAATATCTGTACTGTCACTCGGTATTGTAGCAACAGGCTGAAGAGGTTAGTGATGTTACCTATTATTGCTTCCTCACCAACCCCCGTATTAATATTTGTATTTATCACATAAATGCCATTAATATGGCAAACATAATTGACTGCTAAAAGGTTTTATTGAGATAGAGGATCAGCCATGATCATATTGAATGGTGGAGCAGGCTCGTAGGGCCGAATGGCCGACTCCTGCTCCTATGTTTTTATGTTTCTATGTTTATTAGTGGCGCCCAAAACAGCTAACAAGGATGGTGTTTTTAATATCTACACTCAATTGTGCAACTGTTATTTCCACAAATAACTTGATTAAGTTTGTCAGGCATAACTTGCCTTTTACAAATCTATGCCGGCTGTCCTTAATTAATCTATGCCTTTTTAAGTGAGTATTAATTTTATCCCAATATTAAGGCCTCTAGAAGCTTACCCTTTACCGACTGGTCTATAGTAACCGGGTTTATTCCGTTCTTCCTTTTTGAATCGAAGTGTTACATTGTTAGCCCTCCAGTTCCCTGTACAACTTTCAAGGAGGTTTGAAAGCTTGTGATCAGAGCCTCTGCTATTTGCTCTCTGACTGCTTTCAGCATTTGAGGATGCAGCCATCAGAGTCCAGCAACTGAAGTGTAGGTGTATGTCCCTTTACGGCAAACTGATTGAAGTGCCGTAACCTGCAGGGCTACGGACCAAGAGCTGGAAAGTGGAATTAGGCTGGATAGCTCTTTGTCGGCCAGCAGACACGATGGGCCGAATGGCCTCCTTCTGTACCATAAATTTCTATGATGTTAAGTAAATACTGGGCGTGTTCATTCATAGCTTAATTGCTATTCAGGCTGGAGATTCAAACCCTGTGTGTGTGGCAAGGTGAATTGAGGGCCTGCAGACAGTGTGGTTCTGGCACTGTGTGTTCCTGAAGAGCTGTTCTATACATTGAAAATGGCTGCCTTTATTTATGCTATTTAAAAAAAAAAGTGACCAGACAGGAAGTGTACACGCTCAAAGTTTCCACAATGTACTAGCAGACCTCCCGTGACATTGCTCACATGGAGGCAGATTAAACGCTGTTTCAGAAAGATAGGAGTGTTATACCATGTAATGCAGAATGTATTATTCTGCTGGGAAGGTGCTGCTGTGCCCCTTGATTGTAAAGAGCGCCTCAGTTGTTTGGTGGAAGGACTCTGCTAGTTGGAACGTGGGCTGTTTCAGCCTCCAGGCCAGCAGGACACAGCATTTTAAGATTGTGCATTGTGACAGCTGCACACAAGGACCGGCCATTTGTTATCTATTATAGAAAGGTTCTACACTTATTCATAGCAGATGGGAAAGTAAGGTTTTAAGAGCAGGTTGCAAATTTGAATCAATTTTAAATGTACAACTTTGAAATATTACAGTGAAGGCTACTTCAGCTTATGTGGGCAGAGAAGCAGGTCTGTTAAAACATCATCTTGTATTTATATAGCGCCTTTAACATAGTAAAACGTCCCAAGGCGCTTCACAGGAGCGGTTATAAAACAAAATTTGACACCAGGCCTCGTAAGGAGAAATTAGGGCAGGTGACCAAAAGCTTGGTCAAAGAGGGAGGTTTTAAGGAGAGTCTTAAAGGAGGAAAGAGAGGTAACAAGGCGGAGAGGTTTAGGGAGGGAATTCCAGAGCTTAGGGCCTCGGCAACAGAAGGCACGGCCACCAATGGTTGAGCGATTATAATCAGGGATGCTCAAGAGGGCAGAATTAGAGGAGCGCCGATATCTCGGAGGGTTGTGGGGCTGGAGGAGATTACAGAGATAGGGAGGGGCGAGGCCATGGAGGGATTTGAAAACAAGGATGAGAATTTTGAAATCGAGACGTTGCTTAACCAGGAGCCAGTGTAGATCAGCGAGCACAGGGGTGATGGGCGAACAGGAACATCCACTACAATACCCAGTAAAACACAAGCATGGTTCTCAATGGCCTCATACACAAGGCATCATTTTATTGTGTCAAAAGCGGCTGTATTTTCAGAGTGGTAACAATGAAAATCATTTACAGAATACACACTGAACCCCTGAGGAACATAAACCTGCAGTTTTTAATTTTGAATGGAAGAAATAAGGAAATTTTTGCAAAGTGGCAGCAGTTTCCCAACTCAAGAATATGTAGACAAGAATGAACACAAATGGGGCTGACAGAGTTTCTGCTAAACCAGGGCAGAGTCCAGGGGATTCACTTTTAAACAGTCCTTATAATTTGTAAGGAAGCATATGACTAGCCTGCAAAATGATCCCCCCCCCCCCCGACCCAGAAAAAACCCTATCTGATCGATTCCAACATGTTCTGGGTCAAAAGTTTTAAATGCTTTACGTATTTGGCTCTTTACAGCTCTAACTCACATGATGACCCTTTCAGTTAATAATTGGCCTTTTACAAGCCCTGTGCTGTAATTACTGACCTTCTCACCTGAAAACACAGCAGCTTTGATGCAAATAGCCAAAGACTCTGTGTCTAAGACAGAATGGTACACTTAACTTGGTCTGTAACCAGTGTCAAAGTATACGTGAGCTGGTACAATCCAACCCATTATCAAAGTCCACTGGAAACTATGTGGTATTGTAAACCTTCTGATCAAGTTAGCAGTGGAGTTACATTGAACCTGGGACCTGTTGTGGGACAGCTCCAATACCCGTATAGGCAATGAACCAGTCTGGTATTAGTGCCCACTGGCACCCGGTTTACTGAAAACCTGGCAATATTGGATAAAGTTCCAACTGTGGAAAATATGAACGTAGATTTTTGCTCATTTTCATTAAAAAAAATAATTTATCATTTCTTGGGAATGGGAGAATTAAAAATATTTGTGAGAATTGTGAAATGGAAATGTGTGCGTTTCGGAATGTTTACAATGCTGTGTTGCACGGATCATTCCAGCAGCTCAGCTTTTAAAAAATAATTGTCTTCTCATAAGACAGTTCGATAGGAATACTAAATACATACCTCTTAAAGCACAGGATCAATATAGTCTGTTTTCATTACGACTTGGATTAAGACCCATGGTTACATCTGTCATATATGAAACGAGGATAATTTTTATTTAGTAATTAGTTGCCCCAAGTGACCACAGTCACACAGCCAATTTTAACATCATTTTTGGCTATGGGATAAAACTAAAAAGGAAAAATAACAAATGAACAAACTGGAATTTATTTTATAGCACCTCATTATATCCTCAGGATGTCCCAAAGTGCTACACATTCAAAGAATTCCTTTTGAAATGCAGTTACTGTTATGTTCCGCAGCCAATTTATGCACAGTAACAGTCAACAAAAAGCAAAGAAATGATTGGCCAGTTAATCCATATTTGGTGGCGATGTCACGGGACGAATGGTGGCCAGGACACAGAGAATTCTTCTTTAATAGGGAAATATTTAAACAAAGACAGGGGGGTGATCGTCTCATCTGCAAGGCGGCCCCTCTGACAGTGCAGCACTCCCTCAGTACGGCACTAAAGTCTAGATTATGAGCTCAAGTCCTGGAGTGGGATTTGAACCCATAGCTTTCTGACTAAGCAAAAGTTATTAGGTTAGTAACGTAGCGTTGAGCCTGCTTGATAAATCCTCAGACAGACTCGCATTTCCATAGCGCCTTTCACAACCTCAGGACGCCCCAAAGCCAATGAAGTACTTTTTGACGTGTAGTCACCAACATTCCCATTAAGCTGCGAGACTGCACAGCTGTCTGGATGGTCCCGCGCAGCCTGGAATTGGCGTTTCAAATGGGAGATTTTGAATGGGCTGTGCAGCCCGTTGTACTGTAGGCAGCAGTTTTAGAAGTGTCTCAAAACTGAAACGTGGTATCACACAATTCTCAATCACAGCAAGAATATCAACTTCCGAGAATAAACAGCAGTCAGTGAAGAACTGTTCTGTGGGATTTCCTATATTGGCTCGTATTTCACAATGCTTATTTCTTGCTTTAGGTAATCTTAAGTAGACACATCTGTAAAATGCCACAAGGAAACAGATTTTCAAACCCTCTATTTATATTGTTGACACACCAAAATACCTACCCACCATGTAAGAATATACAGTTATCAACTCTTGCCATGTGTTTGAAGGCTGCAGTTGGGGTTATTTTCTGGTTATATATATTTTAAAAGATGTGGGGCACTCCTTAATGCAGTCTCTCCGGTTGCTGCAGCCATACGAGTGTGTCCAGTACGTTCCAACTGAGCCACGTGCCTTCCTATAGTCACTTTCCTCTGTAAAGTCAAAGCAAGAAGTGCTCCTCTCAGGATTTTTCCTCTTCGATTTTCAGCTTCTGTTTCTTATCCTCAACTCGTCGGAACACTGCAGTAAAATTCTGTCCTCCATTCCGTAAAACTTTTTTACCTTCTTCTGTGCATACACCTAGACGGTCGATGATGACGTCATCCTTCTGGTTTAAATAAAGAAAATAGGCATCAGAAAAGTATCCTCCATTTCTTTTCAAAGAAGTCTCCCACGGTCATTCTCCAGCTATGGCCAAGGGGGGAATGGGCGACTAGCTCACAGACCTACTCTGAACGGGGAACCAGAAGGTGCATTAACAGTAGTACGGGGACAACTCTTATTTTCCTTCCCTGTGGCCTCCAGAGTGAAGGATCACAAACTAACAGAATATCTTGCAACAAATAAAAGATATAATTTGACAGGGAAAAGGAAGAGGATCCTCGCAAAGCCCCATAAGCATGAGATGAGGCAGAGTCAGAAAGCACAGAACTGACTGACTTCAAACTGAAGCCAAATGGCCAATCTGGCATTTATATACCTTCTTAGTACAAGATTTCTAGCTCATCACACTCAGAATGAATCCTCATTCCAGGATCTTTTCACTTAAAAAAAAAATTCAATTTAGTACAAGACATGAGCGGTTCAAAATTTTCATGCAAATTTTCTCCCCACCCAAATACATCGACTCCTTTGCTGGGATAGGTTTCTATGGGCGTCGATTGCCAGCGGTCATCTTGCCCAAGTATCTCAGTGGCCCTGGGCTAGGGAGGGAAAATAAAACACAGCTGGGTTTTCAGATTCCTGCTGAAAAGTGCACTTACGTGAACATCAGGCCAGGACAGGACCGGGGGCTGGCTCTGATGCGGTGCAAGGTTAAATAGGCTGTGGAAATTCGCCATTTACTTTCAAACAGGAAGAATAGCAAGTTGGGCAAGAAACCAAAGGGCCACCTGTGCCCCTGGAACTGTACCCTGGCAACATTAGCACGAAAAGAGGAGAATGCTGGTCAAACAACTGATGCACAAAGGATTCGGGATGCATTTTATGCTTTAGAAGTACAATTCTAAAAAAAAAGCACATTCCCGTGTTGTAACTTCTATGTATAATTCTCACCAGTTCCTCTAGTTGGACATGTTCAAACAATGGGTGTTCTGTGAAGTGTTTGACCATCCATTCATGTACTTCCTGCACGTCAGTAATAGTATAGACCAAACCCTAAATGAGAAAAAAAATCCACAAATATATAGTTAAAGCATCTCAGAAACAGGTTACATGCTGCCCTTATTACCCCAAAAGCAGTGTTACTTCATAAAACTAAATGTGGGGATAGGTTTTTAAAAAAAAAAGACAGACATGAACTCTTTAGTGTAAGATTTCTAGCTTCTGTATATATGCCGTGAACAGGGTAGCCCTGAATCTACGAGCACGTGAACAGGTAAAGTGAGTGAGAATGATGGATGAGACATCAGAACTGAGAGGTTATAACTACCAGAGGCTTCCCCCCCCCGCACCCCCTCAAGAAAAGAGAAGGCCGAGGAGTGACCTAATAGAGGTCTTTAAAATTATGAAGGGGCTCGATAAGGGTAGATGTAGAGAAACTGTTTCCACTTGTGAGGGAGGCCAAATCTAGGGGTCATAAACAATGTTCCCTGTCATTTTTGGGGGGCTGTGTGAGCCATTTCAATACCACGCGTGCACGGTTTCTGCATTGAAAACTGCGCGGCCACGTAGCTTAAAGGGAACATTGGTCATAAATCTAAGATAGTCACTAATAAATCCAATGGGGAATTCAAGAGAAACTTCTTTACCCAGAGAGTGGTGAGAGTGTGGAACTTGCTACCACAGGGAGTGGTTGAGGCGAACAGCGTAGATGTATTTAAGGGGGAAGCTAGATAAGCACATGAGGGAGAAAGGGATAGAAGGATAGGTTGATAGGGCGAGATGACGTAGGGTGAGAGGAGGCTCGTGTGGAGCAGAAACACCGGCACATAAACACATATACCCACATTTAGTTTTATGAATGAACAGTGCTTTTTGCTACCACAAGGAGTAGTTACAAAGTGTTATTCGACATGAAATGCCATTAAGAGTGAACCAGAGACAAATGTAACAACAACTTGCATTTATATAGCACCTTTAACGTAGTAAAACATCCCAAGGTGCTTCACAGCAGTGATTATCAAACAAAATTTGACAACGAGCCACATAAGGAGATATTAGGGACCAAAAGCTTGGTCAAAGAGGGAGGTTTTAAGGAGCATCTTAAAGAAGGAGAGAGAGAGGCAGAGAGGTTTAGGGAGGGAATTCCAGAGCTTAGGGCCCAGGCAGCTGAAGGCACGGCCGCCAATGGTGGAGTGATTAAATTGGGGATGTGCAAGAGGCCAGAATTGAAGGAGCGCAGAGATCTGGGAGAGTTGCAGGGCTGGAGGGGGTTATAGAGACAGGATGGGGCGAGGCCATGGAGAGAAGTCTCAGAACCTGGACCTGTGCTTGCTTGAGAGTTCTAAAAAAAAATGCTGATACCCTAGTTCAGCCAGTGATAGCATCTTAACATCTGCATACTGTGGGGAGTGAAAGGGGAGGATGACTGACTGTTGCAGTTGCTGACTTGTTATCAGTATTACTAATTATTACACTATACGGTTCTGTACACAGAACTATGTTTGCAGCTTTGTCCAGATGAAGTTGAAGACCCTGTTATCAGGTGCTTACGTGGGTCTTCACACCATATAGGGAATGAAAAGCCTCTTACCCCTACACGCAGTACATAAGCATATTCAGCCAGCAAAGTCGAGCTAATAATTCTCCATTTATGTTTCGTCTTTTTAAAATGCGGATCCGGAAATAGGAAGAACATCTTGCTCAGCTGTAAATAGAATCAAAGTACGAAAAAAAACCTTGAAATTGAATCTCAAAAAATATTATATACTTTCGAGAAAGTGCTAAACGTTCTGGATAAACATTAAATGATAATGATTTAATGATTAGACAACGGAGAGGATTCTGAAATTTTCAGTACAGTATCATAGAAATTTACAACACAGGAGGCCATTCGGCCCATCGTGTCCGTGTGGGCCGACAAAGAGCTATCCACCCTACTCCCACTCTCCAGCTCTTGGTCCGTAGCCCTGTAGGTTACAGCACTTCAAGTGCATATCCAAGTACTTTTTAAATGTGGTGAGGGTTTCTGCCTCTCCCACCCTTTCAGGCAGTGAGTTCCAGACCCCCACCACCCTCTGGGTGAAAAAAGTTCTCCTCAACTCCCTTCTAATCTTCTACCAATTACTTTAAATCTGTGCCCCCTGGTTATTGACCTCTCTGCTAAGGGAAATAGGTCCTTCCTATCCACTCTATCTAGGCCCCTCATAATTTTATACACCTCAATTAGATTCCCCCCCTCAGCCTCCTCTGTTCCAAAGAAAACAACCCCAGCCTATCCAATCTTTCCTCATAGCTAAAATTCCCCAGCCCAGGCAACATCCTCGTAAATCTCCTCTGCACCCCCTCTAGTGCAATCACATCCTTCCTGTAATGTGGTGACCTGAACTGCACGCAGTATTCTAGCTGTGGCCTAACTAGTGTTTTATACAGTTCAAGCATAACCTCCCTGCTCTTATATTCTATGCCTCGGCTAATAAAGACAAATATCCCGTGTGCCTTCTTAACCACCTTATCTACCTGTCCTGCTACCTTCAGGGATCTGTGGACATGCACTCCAAGGTCCCTCTGATCTTCTGCACTTCTCACTGTCCTACCATTTATAGTGTATTCCCTTGCCTTGTTAGCCCTCCCCAAATGCATTACCTCACACTTTTCCGGATTGAATTCCATTTGCCACTGTTCTACCCACCTGACCAGTCCATTGATATCTTCCTGCAGTCTGCAGCTTTCTTCTTCATCAACCATCACACGGCCAATTTTTGTATCATCTGCAAACTTCTTAATCATACTTCCTACATTCAAGTCCAAATCATTGATATATACCACAAAAAGCAACGTAGTTCGAGCATGTTCGGATCACAGTCATTGAATAAACCAGTCACTGTACCTGCCCTTTTTTGAAGAAGTTTGGTAAATACTTCATTGCATTGCTTCTGATGCAAGCGATGTTCTGGAACTTTCCAGGGTTGGAAGCTCTTAGGGATTCGATGCGATCGATGACATAGTCAGATACCTTCACTCGGATTTCTAGACCCAGAATCAAAGCATCGGGAAAGAGAGCAGATAACTCAACTGTGTAAAAAAAGAAGTCCCATTAGCAGAGGCTGCAGTGGGCAGCTTAGGAAGACCTGGTTTTGGTGCTTCGTTTCATGGAATGATGTAGATTTGATTTGATCTGAACTGAATTAAACCCAACAGGATACAGTACTGTCTATACTGTAGTGTCAGCTGTGGCTCAGTGGGTAGCACCCTCACCTCTGAGTCAAGTCCCACTCCGCAGACTTGAGCACAAAAATCTAGGCTGACACTCCAGGGCAGTACTGAGGGAGTGCCGCACTGCCGGAGGGGCGGTGCCGAGGGGGCGCCGCACTGCCGGAGGGGCGGTGCCGAGGGGGGCGCCGCACTGCCGGAGGGCGCCGCACTGCCGGAGGGGCGGTGCCGAGGGGGCGCCGCACTGCCGGAGGGCGCCGCACTGCCGGAGGGGCAGTGCCGAGGGGGCGCCGCACTGCCGGAGGGGCGGTGCCGAGGGGGCGCCGCACTGCCGGAGGGGCGGTGCCGAGGGGGGCGCCGCACTGCCGGAGGGCGCCGCACTGCCGGAGGGGCGGTGCCGAGGGGGCGCCGCACTGCCGGAGCGCCGCACTGCCGGAGGGGCGGTGCCGAGGGAGCGCCGCACTGCCGGAGGGGCAGTGCCGAGGGAGCGCCGCACTGCCGGAGGGGCGGCGCCGAGGGAGCGCCGCACTGCCGGAGGGGCGGCGCCGAGGGAGCGCCGCACTGTCGGAGGTGCCGTCTTTCGGATGAGACGTTAAACCGAGGCTCGTCTGCTCTCTCAGGTGCACGTAAAAGATTCAATGGCACGATTTTGAAGAAGAGCAGGGGAGTTCTCCCGTCTGTCCTGGCCAATATTTATTCCTCAAATCAACATCACTAAAAACAGATTATCTGATCATTATCACATTTGTGGGAGCTTGCTGTGCGCAAATTGGCTGCTGTGTTTCCTACATTACAACAGTGACCACACTTCAAAAATACTTCATTGGCTGTAAAGCGCTTTGAGACATCCTGAGGTGGGGAAAGGCGCTGTAAGTGCCAAGTCTTTCTTTCTTTGTACTGTATGGTGCAAATGGAGCACACAAAACCTCTGAAGGCTAATAGGCTTAGAGAAGAGGCACCAAAATGCTGGCAGAAGCCCAGACTGAAGCAAGCTAGAGAGTCCTAGATGCAGAGACACTGACTGATCAGGGAGAGAGAAATGGGGCAGGAGCTGAAGTGCAATGTGAACACTACTCCCAGACATTAAAGCAGCAGACTCTTTGCTACATGTCTTATGTCAGCAATTCTTCACAACATTATTCGTAAAGCACAATGAGCAATCAAAACACTGACTGAATCCTCCATTATATGAGGTTTTTTTTTCTTTAAATAAAAAATATTCTCCCAATATTTTACCCTTAAAAATAAACATTTTTAGTCTCGCTCATTATTGAGACCAACACCGTGGCTTTGTATTATCCGGAGTAAGTACACGGATAGATATGGCAGCACGCATCTTCCCTTGTGCCATGCAGTATTATGGCAACAGGGCCAGGCAGCAGATTGCATAGATGTGTTTCTGTGCTGGAACAAGTTCAAAACAGCAGCCTGATAAAAGAGAAGCAACGCTCATATCGTGAAAAGCTGAAATTAAAAACTGCATTTCTGCTGGTGCATTTTTATCTCTGAATGCATTCGTACTACTTAAAACTTTTTACAGAATTTAAAAATTAATGGGCGTTCAGAAACAATTAAAATTGCCCTCTCCCGTCAACAAACTTTGGCAAAAGCCATGAAAGTTTATTTAAGAATATAAAAGTCATCTTGGTTTCAATTACCACACGTTCCAGGAACTATTGGGAGGTCCAGACATGTAGAAAATATTGCTCATTGTCAAAGGAACTAGTGGAACCAGTCGTGTGTCACACTGCATTGCAGTAACAAGGTTTCTGCAGCTCGTGTTCACGTACAGCAGTAGCACCATCTAGTGGTAGGAATATAATCCAACAATGGAATCCTATCCTAGAATAGAATACAATCCTATCCACTGGGCTTTGGGAGAAGATTATTTTGACAATTCACAAACCACAAAATAACCCACCTCTGGCGGTGCAAAATTCTGATTCTGGAAGGGTCCCCTAGGGTGATGCAGCAGAGCCCCTCAACTGTTCAATATCATGAGGTCAATAACCAGGGGGCAGAGATTTAAAGTCATTGGTCAGAAGTTAAGAGGGGAGTTGAGGAGAAATTTCTTCACCCAGAGGGTGGTGGGGGTCTGGAACTCACTGCCTGAAAGGGCGGTAGAGGCAGAAACCCGCATCGCATTTAATAAGTACTTGGATATGTGCTTGAAGCGCCGTAACCTACAGGGCTACGGACAAAGAGCTGGAAAGTGGGATTAGGCTGGGATAGCTCGTTGTTGGCCGGCACGGACACGATGGGCCAAATGGCCACCTCCTGTGCCGTAAAGTTCTATGATTCCATAATGTGATACTTTACAATGATGAATCCGTTGTTTAAATACAATACCCTGGAAACATGTTTGAGAACAATCCTAACACTTGAGGCAATGTCAAATTAAACTCCTCAAATGCTTGTATTAAAACCTTTGAAAAGTGAAAGGTATCGGTTCAGAACTGGAGACAGGACAACCACTTGTACCCAGTCTTGTACAGTAACCTGACAGCATCAATTTAGCCCCGTCTCACCCAAGTGGCTACAGATACATTCCCATCGTGCTTCATTGAGTTCTAGCTGCACATCCTTCAAGAATATTGTCTATGTGCTGCAGTGCACAAGAAAGAAAAGTCTTGCAAGGTTTTTAAACTTAGTGCATTCCGTGAATTTCAGCACAGGCGGTAGCCACTCAGCCCACGGCACTTGTGGAGTTTTGCTTGGTTAGTGCATTGTTTACTCTGCATCTGCCTCATGATGTACCTGAAGAGAAATACTGCAGATGCTGGAAATCAGAAATAAAAGCAGAAAATGCTGGAAATCCTCAGCAGGTCAGGCAGCATCCGTGGAGAGAGAAACAGAGTTAACGTTTCAGGTCTGATGAAATGTCATCGAGCTGAAACGTTAACTCTGTTTCTCTCTCCACAGATGCTGCCTGACCCGCTGAGGATTTCCAGCATTTTCTGTTTTTATTTCATGTGCCTGACCCGGACACTGGGTACCTGAAATGCAAAGTGTTCCATTCCCCGGCACTGAACTCCTTCACCTTGCTAAACATAAAATTCATACAAAAAAGTATTTTCTCCAAATTATAAAATGAAGGGGAATATATACAAAAGTGTCCCAAATGTGTACCTTTAAGGAAATAAAATCAGCAAATTAAAAGGTTCTTGCTTTCTCTTGATCAGATTCAGTGAAAACCATCACCACAAGCATTAATACAGCATCTTCAACTTAAAAGGGCTCCCCACAAATGAAAATAGACAGGGAACTGAGCCACAGAGGGAAGATTAGGATTGCAACAGCAATGTTTTTGCTTTAGTCTAGGCTGACAATGATCAGAATAAGTTAACATGGAACATTTAGGAAGTTGTTCACATGCACCCCAGATTGCTGGGTAACTCTTTCTTACCGAGCAAGCCTCCATATCCACAGCCTATGTCTGCAAATTCCACCTGAAACTTCAATTTCTTTTCATCGAGGAGATCTTTCGCGTCATCGTGATGGTCATTTTCAGAGCGTGGTTTGAAGTATTCGGGGTAGTACTGGGACCAATCCATTTCTTCAGGGGTTACTGGGCTGCAAAGAAAAACCAAGCAGAAGTTACAACCACAATCAATTGTCATCTCTAGCCTTTGAAGGATCATATAATAACCAACAAGGTTAAGGAAAAATCAGAATGCTATATGGTGATCGGAAATTTGGATGGCGAGGTGCTGCAATTCTTTGAGTTTAGACTTTTGAGGGGTGATTTAATCGAGGCGTTTAAAATGATAAATGGATTGGATAGAGTAGAGAGAGAGAAACGATTGCATCTGGTGGGGGGCGGGCAGTCCAGAACAAGGGGGTGTAATCTTAAAATAAGTGCCAGGCCATTCAGGGGTGATGTCAGGAAGCATTTTTTCCCCACACAGAGGGTGGTGCAAATCTGGAACTCTCGCCCCCAACAAGGCTGTGGATGCTGGGGGTCAGTTGGAGCTTTCAAGACTGAGATTGACAGATTATTAGGTAAGGGGATCGAGGGATACAGGCGGGTAGATGGAGTTGCAGTATAGATGAGCGATAATCTAACTGAATGGCGGAAAAAATCCGAGGGGCTGCGAGAGAGTGTCACTCTCCCCGTCGCGCTCCGCGGAGTGGCAGAGTCGCTCTCACCCTCGCGCTTCGCGGAGTGGCAGAGTCGCTCTCCCCCTGGCGCTCCGCGGGAGTGACAGAGTCGCTCTCCCCCTCGCGCTCCGCGGGAGTGACAGAGTCGCTCTCCCTCTGAGTCTGTGTGTGAGTGCTTCTCTCTGTGAGTCTGTGTGTGTGAGAGTTTCTCTCTCTCTCTTTCTGTAAGTCTGAGTTTCTCACTCTCTCACTGAGTGTGTGTAAGAGTTTTTCTGTGTGTGTGTGTCTCTCTGAGTCTGTGTGCGAGTTTCTCTCTCTCCGAGTCTCTGTGAGAGTTTTTCTTTCTCTCTCTCTGTCTTTGTGAGTTTTTCTTTCTCTCTCTGAGTCTTTCTCTCTCTCTCTCCCCGAGTCTCTGTGTGAGAGTTTTTCTCTCTCTCTCTCCCCCCGAGTCTGTGAGTTTTTCTCTGAGTCTGTGTGCGAGTCTCTCTCTCTCTCTGAGTCTTTGTGAGAGTTTTTGTGTGTGTTTCTCTCTCTCTGAGTCTGTGTGTGAGTTTCTCTCTCTCTCTCCCCCCCCCAGTCTCTGTGAGAGTTTCTCTCTCTCCCCGAGTCTGTGTGAGTTTTTCTCTCTCTCCCCGAGTCTCTGTGTGAGAGTTTTTCTCTCTCTCTCTGAGTCTGTGTTTGAGAGTTTCTCTTTGAGTCTGTGAGAGAGTTTTTCTCTCTCTCTGAGTCTCTGTGTGAGTTTTTCTCTCTCTCTCTGAGTCTGTGTGTGAGAATTTTTCTCTCTCTCTCCGAGTCTGTGTGTTTGAGAGAGTTTCTCTTTGAGTCTGTGTGCGAGTTTCTCTCTCTCTCTCTGAGTCTGTGTGTCAGTCAGTTCCCCCGGGCCCCGCGAAGCCTACACTCACTATTCGAAGACGTGATCCGCCATGGGGTTGGAGTGAGCTCGCTGCCGGTAATAGCGCTTCTGAGGAGCCGATACCGCCATGGTTGCCGATTTTGTGAGAGGAAAACCCCGAATTTCAATGAAAATGTGAACACGGTCCCGGCGCACGTTGGAGTTCGTCGCGCCAGAACCCGTCATCAGCGAGCGCCCAGCAGGTCACGTGAGCGCCTTGCCCTTTGACTCTTGCAGCAGCTCCAGGCAGAGCAGCTATCTGCCCAAAGACAATTTGTTACCCCTAATCTAGTGTTATTCAAGAGCAGCCATGAATGAAAGTCAAGCTTGTTTTAGGAAAAAGTGAAAGAATGTTGCCGGTGGCATAGTGGTTAGCACTGTTGCCTCACAGCGCCAGGGACCCGTGTTCAAATCTGGCCTCGGGCGACTGTCTGTGTGGAGTTTGCACATTCTCCCCGTGTTTGCGTGGGTTTCCTCCGGGTGCTCCGGTTTCCTCCCACAGTCCAAAGATGTGCGGGTTAGGTTGATTGGCTATGATAAATTGACCCTTAGTGTTAGGGGGATTAAATACGTGGGGATAGGGTGGGATATGTGTTGGTGTAGGGGTTACGGGGATCGGGTGGGATATGTGTCGGTGCAGGCTCGATGGGCCGAAATGGCCTCTATCTGCACTGTGGGGTTTCTGTGATGTTCTGTGATGAATGTGGGAACAATTGTGACACAACTTGCATTTATATAGCACCTTTCACGTAGAAACATTCCCCATGGTGCTTCGCAGGAGTGTAATCAGACAAACAACAGGCGCCAAACAAAGGAGGACATATTTAGGAGCAGGGACCAAAAGCCTGGTCAAAGAGGAGCGTCTTAATGGAGGAGGGAGAGGCGGAGAGGTTTAGGGAGGGAATTCCAGAGCTCAGGGCCCAGGCGGCTGAAGGCACGGCCGCTAATGGTGGAGCGGAGAAGGGGTCAAGGATGCACAAGAGGCCAGAGTTGTAGGAAAGGAGAGCTTGGGGGAAGGGGCTTGTAGGACAGGAGAAAGTTACAAAAATAGGAAGGGGCATGGCTCATTTAAAATACGAGGATGAGAATTTTAAATTTGAGGCGTATTGGGGACTGGGAACTAACGTACGTCAATAAAGACAGGAGTGATAGGCGAGCAGGGCTTAGTGCGGGATAGGATATGGGCAACAGAGATTTGGATAAGCTGAAGTTTATGGAACTTGGAGGATGTGAGTCTGGCCAGGAGAGCATTGGAAGTTGGTGTCGTGTATTGATTGCGAGTTTGACACCAGTCAATATGGTAATGTAACGTGCATTGCATTATGGGAATTACCCGGGAAAGCGGCAGTCAGCCATTTTACCAATAAAGTAAAGATCACAGTTATAAACCTGTCTCCCTGACTGATTTAATTCGACGTATCTACATGCTTGATTGAACGCATTAAAGCATAGATACAACATTGGCAACGAGGATAACGAATGGAATAATTTTTAAAAAGGTAGATGCCCAAGTTTTAGTTAGCTAGGATGGAGAAGACCAGCATTCAAAATTTTGCATGCTTCGCCGAGCCAGCCACATTGGGTCCAAGATGGATGAGATGGTTAACGTCTTTTGAGCTTTATGCCGACGGCAAAGGACTCATTATCGACGATACCTCTACAGCTGCCACAAAGCAGAGGAGAAGAGCTCTACTTCTACACCTAGCAGGACCAGATGTCCAGGATATCTTTTCGACTCTACCGGACACAGGAGAGCCAGCAGACTACACGGCAGCGGTTAGTGCTTTGAATCACTACTTCGTGCCCCAGGTTAATGCAGCATTTGCTAGACAGACTATTCATAAGTTGTCCCAGAAGGCAGGTGAGACTGTGCAACAATTTGCTACTCGCTTGCGGCAGGCTGCTAAAGACTGCGCTTTTGGGGGGGATGTTGATAATCAAATAAGAGACGCTATCCTGAGTAGGTGCACGTCAGCCTATGTGCGGAGGAAATTGCTAGAGGAAGGGCATGGTTTAACGCTCGCACGTTACAATTGGCCTCACAATGTGAAAACGTTGAGGAGCAGATGTCAGCCATGTCATGTACAGAGAAGGCGGAGACAGATACTGTTCGTCGTGTTACGCAGAAAAGAGGGTATTATGCGAAAAGCTCGACAGAGAAACCAAAGGGAAATGGCGATAGAAACGAAAGGAAATGTTACCGATGTGGACACACAGACCACATGGGCAGAGATCCGAAATGCCCAGCACGCGGACAAACGTGTCATAAGTGCAAGGGAAAGGATCATTTCTCCAAAGTATGCCGCACAAAGGGTACAAAGAAACACAGTGTGAACAATGTAGAGGAACAAAATGACTTTGCATTGGCTGTTACTGGAAATAACGTGACAGAGAGACTTACCTTTTGTGTGGGGGGAGTAAACCTGAGAATGTTAATTGATTCGGGTGCAACTAGTAATGTGATAGCTGAGACTACATGGGAGGGATTAAAGTCAGAACACATTAAGTGTCAGTCACATGTCCCTAAAACAGAGAGAAAGTTATTCTCTTATGCTTCTAGCCGACCACTGTCAGTTAAAGGTGTATTCACATGTGGGATTACAATAGGTAAGAGAACTGAGCAGGCGGAGTTCATTGTGGTTAAAGGCCATGGAGAGCCGTTGCTAGGACGAGAGACAGCCATGAAACTGGGAGTTTTAAAAATAGGCGCAGATGTCTCAGCTGTGGTAGATGTAAGACAGCTACTAGAACAGCGGTATCCAAAGGTGTTCCAGGGAGTAGGAAGGCTGAACACAAAACAGATCAGTTTGTATATTGACCCACAAGTGAAGCCTGTGGCCCAGCCACTCAGGCGTATACCATTCAACTTAAGGGGGGCAGTAGAAGCCAAAATAAAACAATTGAGGGACATGGACATTATCGAACCTGTAACTGGTCCCACCCCATGGGTAAATCCTGTGGTTATTGTACCAAAAGCGGATAAGGATGTAAGGTTATGCCTAGACATGAGACGAGCAAACCAGGCAATAGTGAGGGAACGATATCCAATCCCCATCGTTGATGAGATACTCCAAGGTATGAACGGCTCGACAGTGTTTAGTAAGCTAGACCTGAAATGGGGTTATCACCAGCTAGAACTGACCCCCGAGCCACGAGAAATCACAATGTTTGCAGTACATAACGGAGTATACAGGTACAAGAGGCTGATATTCGGTGTATCTTCAGCTAGTGAGCAATATCAGCACGAGATAGCTAATGCCTTAGCTGGAATAGAGGGTGTTGAAAACATCTCAGACGACATTATCGTGCATGCACACGACCAGGAAACGCACGACAGACGAATGGAAAGTGGACTGACACTAAACTCAGAGAGGTGCCAATTCAGCATGGACCGATTGATTTTCATGGGAATCCTGTTGTCTGAAAAGGGCATCGGACCAACAGCAGAGAGAGTGCGAGCGGTGGCAGAAGCTTGGGAACCAGAGAATGCTACAGAGGTGAGGAGTTTCTTGGGACTCGTTGGGTACAGTAGCAGATTCATCCCACAGTTTGCAACGCTATCAGAGCCACTGCGACGCCTGACGAGAAAAGAAACACCATTTAAATTTGGATCACAACAGAGACAGTCATTCAGTACACTCAAGGAAGAGTTGGCCAGAGCCGGCACTTTAGCATATTTTGATAAGGACGCACCAACCAAGGTGATAGCAGATGCCAGTCCTGTAGGTTTAGGCGCAGTACTAGTTCAGAACCAACAGGGACAAGAGGTGCCAATATGCTATGCAAGTCGTAGTTTAACAGACTGTGAGAGGAAATACTCTCAAACAGAGAGAGAGGCCTTAGCTCTTGTATGGGCTTGTGAGAGGCTGCATCCATATGTGTATGGCCGAAAATTTAACTTGGTAACTGACCATAAGCCATTACAAGTGATATACGGCCCACACTCTAAACCCTGTGCCCGTACAGAGAGATGGGTACTTAGATTACAGCCGTATGATTTTAAGGTGATACACATTCCAGGCAAGCAAAACATTGCAGACCCACTGTCACGATTGCCGGGGGAGACAGCAAAACAAGAGAGACATTCTCATGGCTCAGATGAATATGTGAGATTTGTAGCTGTGAGTGTGACACCAAAAGCACTCACTACTAGAGAGGTGGAGGAAGCCTCTGCTGCCGACCCAGAGCTGATTGAGGTACGGAAGGCAATCACAAACGGACACTTTGAGAACTGTAAAGCTTATGCAGCAATTGCAAATGAGCTGTGCGTAGTGGGGTACCTAGTTCTTCGGGGAACACGCATCGTGCTACCCACAGTGTTACACGCACGAGCCCTGGTGTTAGCACATGAAGGACACTTGGGAATAGTTGGAACAAAGCAACATCTCAGAACCAAGGTTTGGTGGCCTGGCATGGACAAGGCAGCTGAAAAACACTGTAAAGCGTGCCACGGCTGTCAGATAGTAGCCAGACCCGATCCACCTGAACCGTTGAGACCAACACCATTACCGGAGGGCCACTGGCAGGATGTAGCTATAGACTTACTGGGACCCTTGCCATCCAACCACTCCATTCTTGTGGTAGTTGATTATTATAGTCGCTACTATGAATACGACATCATGACCTCCACAACAACAGAGAAGGTTATTGATAGTTTAGAGTCAATCTTCAGCCGTCATGGTTTGCCAATCACCTGCAAATCTGATAATGGTCCCCAATTCAGATCTGAATTATTCAAAGAATACTGTGAGAACAACGGGGTCAAACACCTGAAAACGACAGCAAAATGGGCTCAGGCTAACGGAGAAGTCGAGCGCCAGAATGCATCGTTGATGAAGAGAATCAGAATTGCTCAGTCAGAAGGACTAGATTGGAAACGTGAACTTAGAAAATATGTGACTGTGTACAGAAGCATTGACCATGCCACGACAGGAAAGAGCCCGGCAGAGCTGCTCTTTAAATGGAAAATGAGAGGAAAGCTGCCAGACATCACAGAGTCGCGCGCAGACATGGAAGTACGTGACCGGGACGCAGAACAAAAAGGCAAGTCCAAACTGTACGCAGATGAACAGCGGAGAACACAATACTCAGAGGTGGAAGTTGGCGACATGGTGCTGGTATGGCAGGACAAAGTGGACAAGTTCACCACTCCTTTTAATGCCACACCTCACAAAGTTTTGAGTAAAACAGGGAGTCAAGTAGTAGTGGAATCTCCAGACGGAGCACGCTACTCAAGAAACACTATGTTTGTGAAGAAATACAGAACCAGTGGACCAAAGGAGACACTCCATGAGCAGGAGGAAACACAAGGGACTGAGGACAGTATAGTAGACCCTGACACACATACCACTGTTACACAGGCAATACCCACTGACACCAACATGTCAGACATACCCAATACAGCCAGACCTCAAAGGGTTAAAAGAAAACCCCAAAGACTGTCTGATTATGTCACAACATAAACTGTGAGAACTGCATGGGTGATGTTAAATGTTTAAACCTGGGAATTATTTAGTTGTGTGGTAAGACACAAGTTTGTAAAAAGTTTATAAATCAAATAAGTTATGCAGTGTTATTGTAAGCAACTGTTTGTAAACTGCAAGTTTGTTTCCAAGGAAAAGGGGAATGTCGTGTATTGATTGCGAGTTTGACACCAGTCATTACGGTAATGTAATGTGCGCGTTTAACACCAGTTAATACGGTAATATAATGTGCATTGCATTGTGGGAATTACCCGGGAAAGCGGCAGTCAGCCATTTTACCAATAAAGTAAAGATCGCAGTTATAAGCCTGTCTGCCTGACTCTGATTTAATTCGACGTATCTACATGCTTGATTGAATGCATTAAAGCATAGATACAACAGTTGGCAAAGGCATGGATGAGGGTTTCAGCAGCGGGGGCAATTGTGGGCATTGTTGCAGAGGTGGAAGTCAGTAGTTTAGTGATAGTGAGGAACCGGGGTGAGAAGCCAAGATCACAGTCTGGTTCAGCCAGAGACGGATATGGAATCGTTAGTCAACTAACATGGGACGGGGGTTGGGATTGCGGGGGGCGGTGGGGGTAAAATTAGTCTTGGGTGATAGTGCTAAATGGACGTTAGAGATTCGGTAGCTCATTTTACACTGCGCCCGAGATTCTTTTCCATTCAATGTGACATTCAGAATGCTCTAATGGGAGAAAGAAAAAAAAAGGCTTGCATTTATATCTTCTTCTTAGGCAGTCCCTCAGAACCGAGGATGACTTGCTTCCACATTAAGAATGAGTTCTCAGGTGACCGATGAGTCCAATGCGGGACCTACAGTCTCTGTCACAGGTGGGGCAGACGGTGGTTGAAGGGGCGGGTGGGTGGGGTGCTTGGGTTGACGTGCGCTCCTTGCGCTGCCTGCGCTTGGCTTCCGCTTGCTCCCGGCGAAGAGACTCAAGGTGTTCGGCGCCTTCCCGGATGCTTCTCCTCCACTTTGTGTGGTCTTGGGCCAGGGATTCCCAGGTGTCGGTGGGGATGTTACACTTTTTTCAAGGAGGCTTTGAGACTGTCCTTGAAGTGTTTCCTCTGCCCACCTGGGGCTCTCTAGCCATGCCGGAGCTCCGCGTAGAGCGCTTGTTTTGGGAGTCTCGTATGGGGCACGCGGACGGTGTGACCCGTCCATCGGAGCTGATCGAGCGTGGTCAGAGCTTCGATGCTTTGTATTTATATAGGCATTTATATAGCGCCTTTCACGACCACCGGACGTCCCAAAGCGCTTTACAGCCAATGAAGTGCTTTTGGAGTGTAGTCACTGTTGTAATGTAGGAAACACGGCAGCCAATTTGCGCACAGTAAGCTCCCATAAACAGCAATGTGATAATGACCAGATCATCTGTTTTTAATGTTGATCGAGGGATAAATATTGAGTAGAGGGATGGGCTGAATGGCTTTTTCTCATCTTGAGTTTTCTTATGTTCTTATTCCGCTTGAGCACAAATACTACTTTTCAGTCTTTTAATGGGAACTGTAGTCTAGTAATGGGGTAATGAATCACACAAAAACTATGTGAAAGAGTAAAGGTCTTGGTTAGAACAATGCATTCTTCGTAACAGATTTTTACAGTTTTCCTCAGAAGTGCGTGGCTAGATTCCCGCCCCTTTCATCACTGGGAATCGCGGGTCTTGGGCTTTGACTGGAAGAAATCGGTGTGTTAAGGCTGCAGGTCTCAGTTCGAGCCCCGCTCCCCGAGACCACTCTCTCCAACCTCAAGGTGGGGGGTGAAAAGCTCAGCAACAGGCCCCCGCCCCTCCCACCCAGGCAGAGTGGAAAATGTTCCATTCACATTCATCATCAAATAAATTTCATCAACACCAGGTATTTCAAATAAAATGAATGGTTTCGGCAGATCTACGATGTGTGAAATTAGGAAATTACTTTGTTAACTTGACCTCGTTACATGCTTGGCAGCGATTCCCTGTCAAAAGAACCATTAGGATTTTGCCGAGTCTGCACTAATTCTCAATCAGAGTGACACTTTGTCTTCATGTTACGACCCTGAGTTCCCAACTGGCAGTGAAATGTGCCAGCAATTTGGCATCTGTTTTCACACATAGGCTGTAACATCTTAAAAGAAATACAGATCATTTGACGTCTGCCACAGTTATTCTCTAACCTCAGCAGTAAGGCACAAGACTGAAAAGGCCCAGTTTCTCCAGTCTTTCTAACTCCGTCACTCTGAGGCTGGGAATGAACATGGTGCCTCTTCTCAGCAGCACCTCCACGGTTGAATAGCTTCCTTGTGTCTCAGTGACCAGGACTGGGGTACTGATTGTGAATGATTGAATTGCTAAGCATGTAGAATCTGACCACACAGAAGGAGACCATTCGGCCCACCGTGCCTGTGCCTGCTCTTTGAAAGAGCTCTCCAATTAGTCCCACTCTCCCTGCTCTTTCCCCAGAGCCCTGCAATATTTTTCTTTTTCAAGTACTTATCCAATTCCCTTTTGAAAGTTACTACTGAATCTGCTTCCCTTTCAGGCATTCTAGATCACAACAACTCGCTGCGTAAATTTTTTTTTCCTCATCTAGAGGAAACAAGGGATCTGGGAGTACAAATACACAAATCACTAAAAGTTGCGACACAGGTTAGCAAAGCCATAAAAAAAGCAAACCAAGCACTAGGGTTTATTTCTAGAGGGATAGAATTAAAAAGTAGGGAAGTTATGCTAAACCTGTATCGAACCTTGGTTAGACCACACTCGGAGTACTGCGTACAGTTCTGGTCGCCATATAAAAAGGATATAGGGGCACTGGAGAGGGTGCAGAGAAGATTTACAAGGATGATACCAGAAATGTGAGGTTAGACCCATCAGGAAAGGATGAACAGGCTGGGTCTCTTTTCTCTTGAAAGAAGGCTGAGGGGGGACCTAATAGAGGTCTTTAAAATGATGAAAGGTTTTGATAGAGTGGATACAGAGAGAATGTTTCCACTTGTGGGGAAGAGCATAACTAGAGGCCATCAATATAAGATAGTTACCAAGAAATCCAATAGGGAATTCAGAAGAAACTTCTTTACCCAGAGAGTGGTGAGAATGTGGAACTCGCTACCACAGGGAGTGGTTGAAGCGAATAGTATATGACGTAAGAAAACTACTAGGCACTTGGTCGAAGCGTTAAACAAAGCTTTAATCAACTGTTTTACAACATGGAGGTCTAGTTGTGTCCTTCACTAGTTCCTATTAAGAATGTCCTGCGCAAGCTGGGCCTGTGCCCGAGTATTTATACTCTCCCTGGACAGCGCCACCCGCAGGCCGCTCAGTTGATTCATGTCAGTATAGATGCATTTAAGGGGAGGCTGGACAAGCATATGAGGGAGAAGGGAATAGAGGGTTATGCTGATAGATTTAGATGAGGAAAGACGGGAGGAGGCTCGAGTGGAGCATAAACGCCGGCATGGACTGGTTGGGCCGAATGGCCTGTTTCTGTGCCGTATATCCTATGTAATCTCCCCTCTGGTTCTTTTCCCAATTATCTTGAATCTGTGTCCTCCGGTTACTGAACGTCTTTGTCTTCACTTTTGTCTGCTATTTTCGTATATCTGTGTAACTCAGTTTCAATTTTCTCCTCACTTCTCACACTCATTGTTATTCATTACAAAACCATCTGTCGAGGCACTTGTCTTAGAATTTAATTTGAAAAAAGAGCCAGGGAACTGGGTGGCACATTGGTTTAGACACTGCCTTTTCACCTCCGCCATCTAGAATCAAATGCAGACCAGACTGATGGCATGAAACGAGTTCAGGCAGTTTCAATCCAGCACTGCACAAAACTCAGAGGTTGGCTGGTTTTATACTGGTGCAGTGGAGGTGCTCTTCTGAGGCACATTGTTGGGGCAGAGAGAGGGTTGCCTCACTGTGCAACTGGCTATGTTATATCTGACCCTTTCTTGAACCGCTGCAGTCCGTACTCCCACAGTGCTGTTAGGGAGTTCCAGGGTTTTGACCCAGCGACGATGAAGGAACGGCCTGCTGCAGCGCGCTCGAAGAGCACGAGTGCCGGCAAAAGAGCCCGGCACCGAGGAGAAGTGCCGGGCTCTTGGGACACAGCCGGCACTCCGCCGGGGTGGGGGGGGGGCTCAGGAGGCCGGGGATGGCGGCGCGGGGAGGTGCTCACAGGCGGCCAGCAAAAAAAATGGCCGCCCCGCACCTCAGCGCCTCTACCGCCGCAGATGGGCCCCCCTGAACCGGTCGCAAATTGCGACCGGCGTTAAAGCAGGGGGCGCTACTAAATTTTGCGTTCGGGGTGGTAGCGGGGCGCTGCGCACACCGATGACGTCATCGGTAGCGGCGCAGCGCTAACAGCTAGCGCCGACATTAGCGTCCCGCTAAATTTAGCGGGAGGCGTGGCCAGTGGTGTAAAACCCACTAAGTGCCCTCTTCGGGCGCTAACGGGTGGCGCAGCCCACTGAATTTCTAGGCCATAGCTCTCGGATAGGTGCGGTCCCTCCTTCCAAACATTGTTCTGATGAAATCTTACGGTCGGATAGTTCCCGAGAAATGACAGGGGTTGGCAACAGTGGCGTTCCGATCAGGCCAGGCACCGCAGCCAAAAACACAAAGTACAGCGTGCAAGGACATGGCACTTAAGTCAGTGACCTGTTTAATTCAAAAGGTTGGTTTTATTAGAGAATCTAATCATAGCGCTATCGAGCAGGTGGTGATATCCATATTTTGAATAAGGACATAATAAAAAAACTATGAAGTTGATGGATTGCATTAGGCAAGTTTAAGTGTCAGCTGTGGCTCAGTGGGCAGCATTCTCGCCTCCGAGTCAGAAGGTCGTGGGTTCAAGTCCCACTCCAGAGACTTGAGCACAAAAATCTAGGCTGACACTCCAGTGCAGTCCTGAAGGAGCGGCGCACTATCGGAGGGGCAGTACTGAGGGAGTGTTGCACTGTCGGAGGGGTGGTACTGAGGGAGCGCCGCACTATCGGAGGGGCAGTACTATGGGAGCGCCGCACTGTCGGAGGGGCAGTACTGAGGGAGCGCCGCACTGTCGGAGGGGCAGTACTATGGGAGCGCCGCACTGTCGGAGGGGCAGTACTGAGGGAGCGCCGCACTGTCGGAGGGGCAGTACTGAGGGAGCGCTGCACTGTCGGAGGGGCAGTACTGAGGGAGCCCCGCACTGTCGGGGGGGCAGTACTGAGGGAGTGCGGCACTGTCGGGGGGGCAGTGCTGAGGGAGCGCCGCACTGTCGGAGGGGCAGTACTGAGGGAGCGCTGCACTGTCGGAGGGGCAGTACTGAGGGAGCCCCGCACTGTCGGAGGGGCAGTACTGAGGGAGGCCCGCACTGTCGGGGGGGCGGTACTGAGGGAGTGCGGCACTGTCGGAGGGGAAGTACTGAGGGAGCCCCGCATTGTCGGGGGGGCGGTACTGAGGGAGTGCGGCACTGTCGGAGGGGCGGTACTGAGGGAGCGCCGCACTGTCGGAGGAGCAGTACTGAGGGAGCACCGCACTGTCGGAGGGGCGGTACTGAGGGAGCGCCGCACTGTCGGAGGGGCAGTACTGAGGGAGCACCGCACTGTCGGAGGAGCAGTACTGAGGGAGCACCGCACTGTCGGAGGGGCGGTACTGAGGGAGCGCCGCACTGTCGGAGGAGCAGTACTGAGGGAGCACCGCACTGTCGGAGGGGCAGTACTGAGGGAGCGCCGCACTGTCAGAGGTGCCGTCCTTCGGATGAGACGTTAAACCTGTCTGCTCAGGTGGATGTAAAAGATTTTGAAGAAGCACTATTTTGAAGAAGAGCAGTGGAGTTCTTCCTGGTGTCCTTGGCCAATATTTATCCCTCAATCAACACATTGCTGTTTGTGGGAGCTTGCTGTGTTGACTGCCGTGTTTCCTACATTACAACAGTGGCTACACTTCAAAAAGTACTTCATTGGCTGTAAAGCACTTTGGGACGTCCGGTGGTCGTGAAAGGCGCTGTAGAAATGCAAGTCTTTATTCCCTTTGAACTCAAAGGGCTTTCTTCCAAGCAATTATTTAGTTTGATGTAAGTTCTTACTAGTGTGTTTTGGCACCTTTACAGCCCTTCTCCCTGTAGTCTGGAGTAGACAATTAACTTCCGTATTTGAGACTACTGGTGTAGGTGAGTTTTGGCTCCTTGCAGCCCTGTGAGCGTCAGTGATCCAGGGGGCGGGGGGCGATGGGAAGGGGGAGCTTTCCTGAGTGCGCTGGCTGCCTCGGGACAAACCAATCTTACCGGGGCGGGGGGGCCTCAAATAGGCCTTAGGCTCCTTATTTGCATACACAGAGAGCTGGCCGAATGGCCTCCTTCTGTGCCGTTATGACTCTATGACAAAGGACCTAACCTGTTTCAGACGTGGGCACTGCATGACAATTTTTGGGCCTTTATCAATATGGCGGGCGACGCATTTCCAGGTAATAATTTACGTGCGTAAAAGACATCGAATAATAATCACGGGAGATTTCAACTACCCCCAAATAAACTGCCAAGAAGTCCTGGCCACCATTTATCCCCCAACCAACACTAGCAAAACAGATTAACTCATCATTACACAGGATCTACAGCACAGAAACAGGCCATTCGGCCCGACCAGTCCAAGCCGGTGTTTATGCTCCACTCGAGCCTCCTCCCGTCTTTCCTCATCTAAATCTATCAGCATAACCCTCTAGTCCCTTCTCCCTCAGATGCTTGTCCAGCCTCCCCTGAAATGCATCCATACTATTCACCTCAACCACTCCCTGTGGGAGTGAGTTCCACATTCTCACCACTCTCTGGGGAAAGAAGTTTCTCCTGAATTCCCTATTGGATTTCTTGGTGACCATCTTATATTGATGGCCTCTAGTTATGCTCTTCCCCACAAGTGGAAACACTCTCTCTGTATCCACTCTATCAAAACCTTTCATAATTTTAAAGACCTCTATTAGGTCCCCCCTCAGCTGCCTTTTTTCAAGAGAAAAGAGACCCAGCCTGTTCATCCTTTCCTGATAGGTATACCCTCGCATTTCTGGTTATCATCCTTGTAAATCTTCTCTGCACCCTCTCCAGTGCCTCTATATCCTTTTTATAAAATGTTGACCAGAATTGTACGCAGTACTCCAAGTGTGGTCTAACCAAGGTTCGATACAAGTTTAGCATAACTACTTTTCAATTCTATCCCTCTAGAAATAAATCCTAGTGCTTGTTTTTTTTTAATGACCTTATTAACCTGTGTCACTACTTTTAGTGATTTGTGTATTTATACTCCTAGATCCCCTTGCTCCTCGACCCCATTTAGATTCTTATTTTCCAAGTAATATGTGACCTCCCTGTTTTTCTCACCAAAATGTACCAGCTCACACTTGAAATTCATTTGCCAATTATATGCCCACTCTGCAAGTTTATTAATATCTTCTTGTAACTTGTTGCAGTCCTCCTCAGTATTGACTATCCACCCCCCCCCCCCCCACCAATTTGGTGTCACCCGTAAATTTAGAAATTGTGTTTTTGATTCCAAGGTCTAAATTGTTAATGTAAATTGTGAACGTTCATCTCATTTGCAAGACTACAAGTGCTAAGTGACACAACACAACACACCCATCGATTTAGCAGAAAATTACATCCTGACATTCAAGAGGCCAGGAGAAAGATCTTAGTGGAGCGTGATTGCCCACAAGCCAATCAGAACACAGTATTTACAAACATGGCGCTTGCTTGCTCCTTAAAGGGGCGGGCGCTGTTTATGAAGAGATGCTGCGCGAAGCATCTCTTGTTTGTCTGCACAATGCAGTTATGTAAATCGTGTTGCAACACGTCACTTGTGCAGGACATCATTGTGCCAAAAATGGTGCCTGGCTCTCGTTCCTCAAACAAACAAGAAAAGCTTTGGCAAACATGTTTTCGGGCCAATTTTCAAGAAGTCTCTCCAGAATTACGAGAGTTTGAAGGAGATGCTGTCATGTTCAAGAAAATCCTGGACACTCCCAGGCACTTGGCAACATATTATAGACATGGCCTTAGGGTCTGATCACTTATTAATGTATCAGTCTTTGGGAATATAAGAGACATTCAGTAAACTGCCCTTCATTTTTCATAAGCCCATCAAATGAATCATTTCCCGCACATAGCGCAACTCAGCTAAGAAACAGCAGCTAACAAGGAAAATACAAGTACACAGATTGTCTGATTTGTTTAACTAATGAGACATGGAAAGCCGTTGGCATGGAACTGAGCAACGGATTGCTATCTCCTCGGGGAAAACCATCTATGTTGCACACTAATCATTGCAATCTGCCCTCAATATGATGCAATACTTCCCCAGTGCGATGGATATTCAGCTTGTAAGAACGTCCTGGCACGGCTGAAGGCTAGTGCTCTAGTTTAACTCAGCTCTGTGTTTCTTACTCTCCTTTTGACGCTCTTCATTCTTTCCCTTCATGCTTCAGTGTTGACAAGCCTGGAAGGTCTCAGTCGTCCCTTGGTGCCATATTCCAATCAGCCCACTCCGCCAGCCTGAACTCACAGCCGCCCAAAGTGAAGGCCATCGATCCTGCCCCACGTCGCAGGGACAGAGTCATTGGCATGGCTGAGGTGGGCACATCAGTGCCACCAGCCCCGACTGAGGCCTGGAATCTTGGTGTGGCTCCACAATGCTCCGACACAGCCTAGGAAGGGCCTCATAGGGTCCCAACTCTACAACTCCCAAAGCAGCTATCGCACCATTCCTTCAAGGTAATCAAAACCTGCTTCCTTTGGCATTCTGGGACCTTTACTAGGCCCATAATGGAGCCTGTGCCATCTCACAGCAGGCGAAGGTTCCATTTGGCCTATCAGGGGATGTACTGGTTGGAATTTCCTGGGGATGCCCGGAAGCTCTGCCAGCTGTACACCCATGTAAGGAGGCGGGAAGGATGGCGTAGTTCTGCCCACGGACTCCCCAAGCGGAATCTTCCTCTCTGTGGGGCGGAGCCAAGTTCCACCCCATTTCTAGCGCAAGGACAGAACTTCGGCCCCTTGACCGCTTCACCTATTTTAGTGGTGTTTGCTGAAAGATAAATGTCGGCCAGGACACCTCCCTCCTCTCCTTTGAAAAGTGTCATGGAATTTTTCGTATCCACATGAACAGGGCCGCAGTTCAACATCCGAATGACGCCACCTCTGACAGTGCAGCACTCCCTCGGTACTGCACCGGGAGTGTCAGCCTCAAGTCTCTGGCGTAGGACTTAAACCCACGACCTTCTGACTGAGCCATGGGTGACACCGAATTACAGAGGAACCGAAGTCAAAATAACACGGTTACAAAAAAAACCAGTAGAAGGTGAATGACTCTGACCAGGAGAATCCAACATTAAAATCAGAGTAGTACCTCCTATTTGAGGGGGACTGCGCAAGGCCTAAAGCCCACCGATTGTGGGTGCTGCTTAATTAGGGTCCCCTCCAAGCAGAGACCCAGGAAAATAAGACAGGAAGCATGGCGATGCCACACCCACCTCATGTGCTTGGCCTCTGAATATTTGTGCCAGCGCTGGGTACAAGCATTATGCTCACTCCTGATTGTGGGGGTAGGGAGAACCCTGGTGGTATGGAGGCAACACAACGAGGGCGGAGTCCTGGTGTAATGGTTCCTCGCCCCCTTTCCTCTGCTTTGTGCTTGGAAAATCAGTCGGAAAAAGAAAGCCTTGCATTTCTCCAGCTCCTTTTACAACCTCAAGATGTCCCAAAGTGCTTCACAGCACTTTTTTTTGAAGTGTAGTCACTGTTGTAATGTAGGAAACACGGCAGCCAATTTGTGCACAGCAAGCTCCCACAAACAGCAATGTGATAATGACCAGATCATCTGTTTTAGTGATGTTGGTTGAGGGATAAATATTGGCCTCAGGGAGAACTCGCCTGCTTTTCTTCGAAATAGTGCTGTGGGATCTTTTACGTCCACCTGAGAAAGCAGACTGGGACTCGGTTTAACGTCTCATCCGAAAGACGACACCTCCGACCGTGCAGCGCTCCCTCAGTACTGCCCCTCCGACGGTGCGACGCTCCCTCAGTACTGCACCTCCGACAGTGCAACGCTCCCTCAGTACTGCCCCTCTGACAATGCGGCGTTCCCTCAGTACTGTCCCTCTGACAGTGCAGCGCTCCCTCAGTACTGCCCCTCCGACAGCGCGGCGCTCCCTCAGTACCGCCCCTCCGACAGCGCGGCGCTCCCTCAGTACTGCCCCTCCGACAGCGCGGCGCTCCCTCAGTACCGCCCCTCCGACAGCGCGGCGCTCCCTCAGTACTGCCCCTCCGACAGCGCGGCGCTCCCTCAGTACCGCCCCTCCTACAGCGCGGCGCTCCCTCAGTACCGCCCCTCCTACAGCGCAGCGCTCCCTCAGTACTGCCCCTCTGACAGTGCAGCGCTCCCTCAGTACTGCCCCTCCGACAGTGCAGCGCTCCCTCAGTACTGCCCCTCCGACAGTGCAGCGCTCCCTCAGTACTGCCCCTCCGACAGTGCAGCGCTCCCTCAGTACTGCCCCTCCGACAGTGCGGCGCTTCCTCAGTACTGCCCCTCCGACAGTGCGGCGCTCCCTCAGTACTGCCCCTCCGACAGTGCGGCGCTCCCTCAGTACTGCCCCTCCGACAGTGCGGCGCTCCTTCAGTATTGCACTGGAGTGTAGATAAATTATGCTCCTAAAATAAATGCACAATTACCTTAAGTACAAATCGCATTGCAAAACAGAACCGAGCTATAGTAACCCACTAACCTGCCTCCAGTAGGGGCCATGCAGCTTAATTTGAACCAGCATATGCTGGTACTAGCTGTATCCGTACTGCAACCTGTGTAACCTGATTGCTTAGAGCACTGTAAAGGCCAGTACTGACAAAATAAGACTGGGTTGTAACCAATGCCTTTTATGGGATTTACATACATTATGTTCGGATTAAGAATTCAGGCTCTGAAGACCTCAAAGACTTGTTCCTGATCAGAAGCAGGATGACTTTAACATCAGTAGCAACTCGCACCATTTGTAAATGATATAAACGCGGGGATTACAGAATTGTAATTGAATCTGGAAAATTGACATTGGTTCCGTTACCAAAATATGACAGACAGCTGGAATCACATATTTCTCTTCTCTCCCCTCTTTTCTCGAAGTTGCTGAGCTGGGTCGCCAATCCTCCAGGAGTGCCCTGGAGTCTCCAGGAATTGAGGATTAATCCCCAGGACACTGACACTCGGGAGAAAAATCAGAGGGATATTTTAAAAAATTGTGCTTTTTTCCCCCCCATTTTCTGTAAACACTTTTATTAGTTATAAAAATATTAGAAATGGGAAAACAAAGGCTGTTTGACTGACAGACAAGAATCATCCAATCGGTTAAGAGTCTGTTTGCTTTCCGATTGGATGGCCGTGTCGGGCGACCAATGGCAGGAGCGTGGGGGCAGGGCCGCTGGTGGCGGGAGGTCATGTGACAAAAGCACCAGGACTACATCCAACCAAAGTTGCCGAGCCACCTTGGAGCACAGTTCCACAGGCACCAGCAGTTCTCCAATAGCACTCCGAGGTGGCCATTATTCATTAAAGCAGGGTGTGCCAGTGGACCTTTTGACCCGGCAGGACATCCCAATCCTGCCCTCACCCCACACACGGGGTCACGGAACAGCCAACAGAAGCATGAAATGGGACATGAAAATCGGGCGGGTTCCAGAACGGACGGGCGACCCACTCCGCCAGCTTCGTGCCCACGCAGTGACGGTGAAAATAACCTCCACGTCACCATTTAAGAACAGGTTCGATAAGCGGTTGGAGAAAAGGGGAATAAAGGGACATGAGATTAAGGCTACTATTGGTTGGGCCGAACAGCCTGTTTCCACATCGTAATTTCTATGTAAAGATTTCATCAAGTAACCCCATATTATATTATGATTATATTATGTATAAAATTATGAGGGGCGTAGATATAGAGTGGATAGGAAGGACCTATTTCCCTTAGCAGAGAGGTCAATAACCAGGGGGCAGAGATTTAAAGTAATTGGTAGAAGGATTAGAGGGGAGTTGAGGAGAATTTTTTTCACCCAGAGGGTGGTGGGGGTCTGGAACTCACTGCCTGAAAGGGTAGTAGAGGCAGAAACCCTCACCACATTTAAAAAGTACTTGGATATGCACTTGAAGTGCTGTAACCTACAGGGCTACGGACCAAGAGCTGGAAAGTGGGATTAGGCTGGAGAGCTCTTTGTCGGCCGGCACGGACACAATGGGCTGAATGGCCTCCTTCTGTGCCGTAAAGTTCTATGATTCTAACACCATAAGAAAGACTTGCATTTCTACAGCGTCTTTCACGACCTCAGGACGTCCCAAAGCGCTTTACAGCCAATGAAGTACAAGTGAAGAGAATTAAAGAAAGCAAAATTGGAGGCCAAGAAGCGATCCAGTGGATAAGTGGGCCCATCATTGACAGAAACTCATTTAATGTCGGACTCGTGCAGCTGGTGGACAGATAGTGTGCCAATCCACTGTGCCACCTGGTGCCAGCCCCAATATTATATTTTTATAAGTGGCGGATTAAGGATCTGCCTTGTTTTGGGAAGACTGAAGCCATTGTTTTCAGTCCCCGCCACAAACTCCGTTCCCTCGCCCCTGACTCCATCCCTCTCCCCAACATGTGCCTGAGGCTGAAGCACACTGTTCGCAACCTTGGTGTCATATTTGACCCTGAAATGAGCTTCCGACCACATATTCACAGCATCACTAAGAACGCCTACTTACACCCCCGTAACACTGCCAGTCTCTACCCTTGCCTCAGCTCATCCACTGCTGAACCCCTCATCCATGTCTTTGTTACCTCTAGACTGGACTATTCCAACACACTCCTGGCCGGCCTCCCACATTCTACCCTACATAAACTTGAGGTGATCCAAAACTCGGCTGCCCGTGTCCTAACTCGCAACAAGTCCCGTTCACCCATCACCCCCTGTGCTCGCTGACCTACATTGGCTCCCGGTTAAGCAACACCTCGATTTTAAAATTCTCATCCTTGTTTTCAAATCCCCCCATGGCCTCACCCCTCCCTATCTCTGTAACGTGCTCCAGCCCCACAACCCCCGAGTTATCTGCGCTCCTCTAATTCTGCCTTCTTGAGGATCCCTGATTATAATCGCTCCACCATTGGTGGCCGTGCCTTCAGCTGCCGAGGCCCTAAGCTCTGGCATTCCCTCCCTTTCCTCCTTAAAACCTACCTCTTTGACCAAGCTTTTGGTCATCTGCCCTAATTTCTTCTTACGTGGCTCGGCGTCAAAATTTTTGTCTTATAATACTCCTGTGAAACGCCTTGGGATGTTTTACTGTGTTAAAGGTGCTATATAAATATAAGTTGTTGTTTCGAATCCTAAAAGACTCTTTTTGTGGGATAGCTGGGAGTCGGTCAACTGATGACCACTTTAAGTTGGTTCCTGCTACCTGGGATCAGTTTGCGTCTGAATTGCACGTGTATTTATATGAATCCATGTCTTTGGCTGGTTTGCAGGCTCTTACGTCAAAGCTGGATGAGTCATCTCTGTCTAGGTGGACTGCTTAATGAGTGCTTGATGCAAAGGTGAGCCAGGTGGTAGAAACAAATTATATTATCACTGCAAAAAGGAGACGGAGATAATTGTTTTGAGATTGCTATCCAGCCTACTAAGAGGAAAGCTGCCACTCCGTGTAGGAGAGCTGTTTTGTTTCAGAAGAAGCTACCAGACAGATTGTGTGCCTGGAAACCGTTTTTCATTGACAACTGAATTTAATTGTGAAAGAAAGCTCTTGTTATTCTTTTGTCTTAGTTCGAACTCCAAAACATAACTGTTGGCCTTTACCGAGGCTCCAGAATGAATCAACATGCAGGGTGAGTCTAAAAGGACCATGCTGTGACTATCCAAATTCATGTCAACAAGCTGGCCACCAAACTCCACACTCTTGGCCTGAACACTTCCCTCTGCAACTGGACCCTGGACTTCCTAACAAACAGACCCCAGTCTGTCAAATTAGGTAACCACACCTCCCCCCCCCGACCCTGAACACGGGGGCCCCACAAGGATGTGTGCTGAGCCCCCTCCTCTACTCCCTCTTCACCCACGACTGTGTGGCTGTTCATGGTTCCAACACCATCATCAAGTTTGCGGATGATACCACGGTAGTAGGCCAGATCACCAACAACGATGAGTCAGCCTACAGGGAGGAGGTCCAGCATCTCGTGAAGTGGTGCGCCGATAACAACCTGGCCCTTAACATCAAGAAAACCAAAGAAATCATTGTGGACTTCAGGAAGTCTAAAGGCGGAAGTCACACCCCCATCCACATCCATGGGGCTGTGGTGGAAAGGGTGGACAGCTTTAAGTTCCTCGGAGTCCACATCACGGAAGACCTCTCCTGGTCCCTCAATACCTCCTCTCTGGCGAAGAAGGCCCAGCAGCGCCTATATTTCCTAAGGAGGCTGAAGGGATGTAACCTGTCACCCCTGATCCTCTCTAACTTTTACCGCTGCACAATAGAGAGCATCCTGACGAACTGTATCACAGTATGGTATGGCAGCTGTAGCTACTATGACCGGAAAGCCCTGCAGCGGGTAGTCAAAACTGCCCAACGCATTACCGGCACCCAGCTACCGACCATAGAGCACATATACCAGAAACGCTGTTTACGGAGGTCACGGACCATCATCAAAGACCCTACCTGTTAAGTCTGTGTGTTATATCGAGAATTACTACACAGACCACAAGAGTAAACTTTAACAGGTCTTTACTAGTCGAAGGTCAGGGCGGAACTGCCCAATAAATCATTACACAGCACTTATATACCGGTGTGGTCACCACCGGTATTACAGTATACAGCAGCCAAGATAAAGTAGTGCAACTCTTAAAATAGTTCTCTTAAAGGTGGAACGGTTACATACACTACAATCCTCCCTTTTTAGCTTAACAGTATATATTTCTCATTAAACATAACATCATAACATATATACACAACTTCATGTAAAAACAGTTCACAGATTCAGTCTCTGAGGCGGCGCCTCCTGACTCGGTCCGGATAGCGCCTCAGTGGTGTAGTAGTTTTCGGTGGTGTAGTAGGTTTAAACTCACAGCTCAAAGTAGCAGAATGCTTCTCTTCCACTGTAATGTTCTGTAGTTCTTTGACTACCTTTGACGGAGGCTCTTTAATAGTCAGCCTCACCTCAGATTTTGATTTCCCTGCGATAAACTGCAGCAAGCCGGTCATCTTACAAGTTGTTTTTTTCAGAGTGAGACGATGAATAGTGCCACGATGCTCAATGTCCACATCTTCAGAAGCATGAAGAACTTCACCATTTAGTATCCATTTTGGAGGCTTCACGTCAGCAACTGAAAGGTCACACTCAAGAATGGCGTCACTTGGCTCTGTCACTTCCACATCACATATGGGTTTAATGATGGCAATTGATTGCTCTTCTACATATAACTTTGCTGTGCTTTGGTCATCTATGGCATCGCACATGTAGTTGCCTTCATCTTCAAAAGCGACATTATTAATAACGAGCTTCCTGTACACATCTTCACTCACAATCTCATATTTATTACTGGGATGAATCTCTTTGTCTTTGTAATACCACTTGACAGCGGCATTTGGCCTGGAAACCTTGCATTCGAAAATGACACTATGTTTCTCCATGCCAATCTTCTCTCTTAAGGGTTTCACAATTTTAACTGGCAATTCTTTAATTCGAAGCAAAGCTCTGGAAGTAGCGCTTTCAGCAACAAACTTGATCTCTGCAGCATCTTCAGTTTTTGCCTCTGCCACCAATTCCCTGAGTGGCTTATTACTGCTGACACTGCTCACAAAAGGGTGCTCTTTCTTCTTAGCTTTCAACTGATCGATGAATTTGACATATTCCCTTTCTTGCTCAGCTTTGATTCGTTTGGCCTCATCGCGCAGACGGTTTGTGTGTTCCTGTTCCATTTTCTCAATCAGCTGCTTCTGCTGTCTTTCCAGATTCTCCCACTCTGTGTCAAAGAACTTTTTCTTTGCATTCATCTCTTGCTCAAAACGGCGAATCATTTGTTCTAATTGCTGTTGTAGTTTGAAATTGAGTTGAGTTTGAGCCCGGTGTTCCTCAGAAATGTGCATGTCTGTAGACTGGACAGACTCAGAATTCTCTGTCAAACTATGTTGTTGTTGTTCAGTGGAATTCTGTTCTGATACTTTGTTCTCTTCTGAAGCATTTATGCACTCCTTCGTTTTCCCATCATTAGTCCCAGAGTCTGAGCTGATTATCTTCACCGAGTTCTCACTCTCTGCTTTGTCACTGTCACTGCTGCATATGCCCTCATCCAATATTCTGGACAATCGTGCAGGTTTGACATCTTTGTTTTTTCCGGAAACTACCGTTATTGCTTTTAGGGAGTGCCAGTCCATATTTATTTTCCTGATCCACTCCCGTCCCAGAAGTGGTGGACCTCCCTCAGGTAGTACATATATGTCCATTCCTTGGTGTTCTTTACCCTGGTGTACCACCTTGACTTTTATCTTTCCGATGGGGTATACTCTTTGCCCCGTGTATGTCTGCAATACTATCTTCGTATCCCGTAGGGGAATATGTTTGAATAACCTTTTGTAATCTTGCTTATTCATGACCGTCAACGCCGATCCGGTGTCCAATTCCATCTTCACGTGGACTCCTGCTATCTGCAGTGTGGCCCAGATAGTTTGTCGGTCAGCTTCCTTACTCACATTGTGAATTCTCAGACTACCCAGTTCCTTGCTGTTGGAGTCTGAGTCCGAATTCTGTTCATCCGAACTCTTCTCAGCCACCTTATGTACCTTTCTGCACCTTTCCTGCGGTGACTTTTTGTTGCTGGTCTTCTTTCCTGACCGGCATACTTTAGCTATGTGACCAAGCTTGCCACATTTTCTACATTCCTGGTTTTTAAACCAGCATTGGTTCTGATCGTGTGTTGTCTTTCCACAACGATAACATTTCGTTGTACCCAAAGCCATTTGATCTACGCTGAGTACCGCTGCCTTCAGCTGCATTTCCGCAGTGCCTCTCGCTGCGGCTTCGTGCGATGCTGCAATAGTGACAGCCTTATCAAGTGTAAGATCATTCTCTTCAAGCAGCCGCTTTTGTGTTCCTTCTTTCGACAATCCACACACGAATTTGTCTCTCAGTGCCTCTGTCAGTCTTTCCCCAAACTGACAGTATTTCGCTAGCTTACGCAGTTCAATTAAATACTCCGCGTTGCTTTCCTCTTTCAGTTGCGTTCTCGCATAAAATTTAAATTGTTCCGCTAACATCAGCGGTGTGGGGTTCAAATGATTCTTCAGGACAGCAACAATATTAGCGAAAGTCTGATCCGCCGGTTTAGCTGGTGATAGAAGATGCTTCAATAGCCCGTATGTCTTCGCACCCATTGAGTTTAGTAAGGTTAGTGCTTTATCTTCATTTGATATTTTATTTGCCTTACAATATATCTCTATGCGTTCTACATACGTGGCCCAATCTTCAACATCGGGATCGAAATCGTTGATGTTACCACGCTTAGGCATCCTCGCAATCTTCTTAAGAGACAAAAAGAAATTTTTCTTTTATTTTTTTTTCTTCAAAATGGCGGTTTCCCGCGCTCGTCTTCTTCCCCCGCCTACGAAAATGGCAGCTTCCCGCGCTCGTCTTCTTCCCCCGCCTACGAAAATGGCGGCTTCCCGCGTTTGCCTTTCTCCCCTGCTGGCTGTAATGGCGATTGCCGAATTGCTGCGTTCGCCCTCCCCAGCGGTTTTCAAATCGTGCCTCCCAGCCCCTCTTGCAGTCCGGTCCTTTCCCCCGGCTGCGGCTGAGTTCTCCGCGTTTTTTTAAAAATTTTCTCCCGCGCCTTACGATCGTGCCTCCCAGCCCCTCTTGCAGTCCGGTCCTTTTCCCCCCCCGGCTGCGGCTGAGTTCTCTGCGTTTTTTTTTTATTTTTATTTTCTCCCGCGCCTTACGCTGTCCCGGTCGCTGCGCCTCGCGGCCTCGGTAGCTGCCCGGCCTTTTTCACCGGTCGCGGTCGAGCTCTCTCTCGACGCTGTTGCGTCTCCCAGCCCGCTTGTAGCCCGGTCTCTCACACCGGCTGCGTTTGCATTCACCGCGGCTTCCGTGCCCTACGCTGCCCCAGTCTCAGTGCCTCTGGCCCCGACTTCTGTCCGGCTCTTTTCCCCGGCCGTGGTCGAGTTCTCCGCCCTTATATCCTCCGTTTTTTTTTTCTCCCCTACTCACAGTCAACGTGGCCGACTTGCTGCTCGTCGCTGATCGGCTTATCCACCACCGTGATAGAAGGGATGATCACTGCCTGTTGCTGATGGAAGGCTTCGTGTCAGAATTCTTCCTTTGCTCTGCAGACCCGAGTCTTTTCTCAGCAGAATGATGAGGGCGGATGCCTCCTCTCGACGCCCGTTAAACTGCCTTGGATGTATCTCTGCCGCAGGGTAAGATCGTACTCGTCGCCACTGTTAAGTCTGTGTGTTATAATGAGAATTACTACACAGACCACAAGAGTAACTTTTAACAGGTCTTTACTAGTCGAAGGTCAGGGCGGAACTGCCCAATAAATCATTACACAGCACTTATATACCGGTGTGGTCGCCACCGGTATTACAGTCTACAGCAGCCAAGATAAAGTAGTGCAACTCTTAAAATAGTTCTCTTAAAGGTGGAACGGTTCTCTTAAAGGTGGAACGGTTACATACACTACACTACCCACCCCAGCCACAGTCTGTTCGCCCTCCTGCCATCTGGGAGACGCTACAGATGCATTCGCACCCGTACGACCAGATTTAGGAACAGCTTCTTTCCCAGGGCTGTCATCCTACTGAACTCCACAAATAAACTCTAAAGCCTGCACATCTGCCAATGCACTTTATTATGGTTATGTTTATGTTAATGTATTACAAGCCAAATGAATGTTGAATGTTTAAATGTCTTAATCTAAATGTACACTCTCGGGAGCCGCAAGCCTACATTTCGTTGTACTGCACTTGTGCACTAACAATGACAATAAAAGTTGATTATTATTATTATTATTTTCCTCACAGGCCTATATTCCAAATTATGAGGATGATTGAAGTTGTAAGTTTATTATTTTGAAACAGGTCTGAAGTCAAATAGTCTTTTGCTGTAACCTCGTACAATCTGTTTTGAGTTCGCTTTTGCTGCAGTTTAGTTTTGGCCCTTAACAAAACCCGATTCGTCGTTCCAAGCCGGAGAATGCTGGTTTGTCCACCAGTAATAGAGATTAAGAGACTTCAAAACGTTACTCTTTACAGTGAGTTTATCAGCAGCATTAGGGGCTCAGTGCTCAGCCCGCCCATGCAACCTCCCACATTACTTTGCACTTAAGGTCATGTTTCAGTTGAAGACGCTCCTCAAAACCGACCTCTTTGACCAAGCTTTTGGTCACCTGCCCTAATTTCTCCTTATGTGGCTCGGTGTCAAATTTTTTGTCTTTTAATACTCCTGTGAAGCGCCTTGGGACATTTTACTACGTTAAAGGTGCTCTATAAATACAAGTTGTTGTTGTTGACAGGAAATCAGAGAATCATACAGCGTAGGAGGCCATTCGGCCCATCGTGCCTGTGCCAGCTCTTTGAAAGAGCGATCCAATTAATCCCACTCCTGCCTGCTCTTTCTCCAGAGCCCTGCAAATTTTCCTTTTCAACTATACATCCAATTCCCTTTTGAAAGTTACTATTGAATCTGCTTCCACCGCCCTTTCAGGCAGCGCGTTCCAGATCCATTTAACTAGCAAACATGGTCTTCTGTCCTGGGCATGAGACCAGCAACTGAAATCACAGACTAAGCTGAAAAGTCCACTATTGTTTTTGTGCATGGTGTAATGTCTGACTGTTAAAATCTCCACGTGCATTTATTTGGTATATTTGATCGGCAGTAGCCCTCGTGTGCCTAACTCATTAGGAATTACGACTTTCAAGACCGTTTGTGGGAATATGAGGCAAGGGAGATTCAAGTTACACCCACACTCCCTTCCATTGGGGCTGCATGGCCACTAGTGTCCACCTCTTCTGATGTGGCAATGTAGCTGTGGACAGAACCTTCTTGTTTTGTGCGGTTCAAGTACCGGCATTCACAGAAAAACAAAAAATACTGTGGAACGCAACTCCAAAACGCCGGCAAAAATTCCAGAACCCCAGGTCATAACACAATTTGACTTATTCAGTCACCCTAAGCTAGCGGCCCTGGTCCCAAATCCATGGAGAAGTTGCAAATAGCAGGCACTTCATAGAAACACAGAAGATAGGAGCAGGAGTAGGCCATTCGGCCCCTCGAGCCTGTTCCGCCATTCAATGAGATCATGGCTGATCATCCAAACTCAGTACCCTGTCACTGCCTTCTCCCCATATCCCTTGATCCCTTTAGCCTTAAGAAATATATCTAACTCCTTCTTAAATATAGAAACATAGAAGATAGGTCTAGAAGATATCCACCATCCCCATAATTGCATGTAAAAGTGGGTTTTGAAGATACCTCAACTGTTTATATCCTGTTTCTGAAGTATGGTGTTCGCTGATCTTTTTGATTCACACATATTAGCCAAGAGTTCACCAAATGACAGCATTCCTTCATAATTAGCTCCCTCTGATGGGCACATATACAATTACACATCATCGCCATTCCTTGCACAATGTAGTCTCAACCACAATGTCCATCACTGGCAAGGCAGCACAGACACCTCTTGCTCTGAAGAATTTTACTTGTGTGGTGTGTGTTTGCTGTTTGTGGCTCAGCAGTTGCTTATGAATTGGTTTTTCTATCAAATCAGGAGCGTTACAATAGCAGGGCAGGAAGCTCGTGCAGGAACTCGAGGAGACCTTTGGAGCGGTTGAGCAACAGCTTCCCAAGAAAAACCAATTCAACCTCAAACTACGCTTTCTTTACTTCTCTGTGTTAGGAGCGGGTACTTTGTGAAATGCTAATCTGCAATCACTCACCAATGAATAGAACATTCCCCCACAGGTAGAAAGGAAGAGATATTTGTAGTGTATGTACCTTTAAGGGGAGAACTACTTTTTACAGCTCTTGTATACTGTAGTACCGGCAGTGACCACACCTGTATATAAACCCTGAGTAGGGATCTGTACTTTTAGTTTTAGAGTAACCCTCATCCAGTAAACACCTGTTGATTGTTCCTCTGCAGTCTCTGTCGATTATTTGAAGGACACCATACATCAAAATTCAAGGATTTAACAGTGGCGACGAATGGATTCAAACCTACCTGCAACTCATCGCAGAGGAGGCTGTGGAGAGCTGGGCTTGGTTCTCCAGTCGCGACGATCCAGCGCAGCGGGCTGGCAGCAGGTACGGCGCAGACCCTTCCCAGACAGTGGCGGCGGGAGCCGACCGACGGCACAGAAAAAGGCCGAGCAGCGTCGACGGGTAAGAGAGAGGGTAAAGCGCACAGGGCGCAGCCGGGGTTCTGGACCGAGCGGTGTCAACGAGAGAGGCGCGCAGGTGGTGTTCAAGGGCTGAGCAGCGTCCGCGGGGGAAGAAAGGAAAGCGCGGGAGACGCCATTTGGGCCGCAGCGGAGAAGAAGGGAGAGCGCGGGAGACGCCATTTTGAGCCACAGTGGAGAAGAAGGGAGAGCGCGGGAAGAAAGGAAAGCGCGGGAGAGGCCATTTTGAGCCAGCGGAGAAGGGAGAGCGCGGGAGACGCCATTTTTAGCCAGTCTAACCACACCCAGGGATGCCGAAGAGTGGCAGTGTCACAGCGTTCGACAATGAAGTCGAAGATTGGGCGACATATATAGAACGCATAGAAGTGTACTGCAAGGCGAATGACGTGCCAGATGCCAGGAAAGCACTGGTATTGTTGAATTCCATGGGTGCAAAAACGTACGGCTTACTGCGAAACCTAGTAACCCCAGAGAAGCCAGTGGAAAAGGATTTTGAAAGCATAGTGGCAATCCTACAGGACCACTTAAACCCCACACCACTGCTGATAGCAGAAAGATATAAGTTTCACAAAAGGAACCAGCATAAAGACGAAAGTAATGCTGAGTATTTAACGGAACTGCGCAAGCTATCGAAACACTGCCAGTTTGGAACGGGACTAGCAGATACTTTAAGGGACAAGTTTGTGTGTGGGCTTCAAAGTGAAGGAACCCAGAAACGGCTTCTATCAGAAAAGGATCTTATGCTGGACAAGGCTTTCAGCATGGCAGTATCACACGAAGCAGCCGCACGGGGCGCTGCAGAGATACAACGGAGACCGCAAGAATATGGCACAAATGAAATGTCATATGGAGCAGTGAAGTGTTATTGCTGCGGCAGAACAACACACGACCATAAGGATTGTTGGTTCAAGGACCAAGTGTGCAGACAGTGTGGAAAAGTAGGACACATAGCAAGAGTCTGCAGGTCGGGAAAGAAAACCAGCAGCAAGAAATCTCCACAGGAGAAGTACAAAAAGGTACATAAGGTGACGGAGAGTAGTTCAGACGAACAGAAAAGTGATATAGACTCCGGAAGCAAGGAGCAGGGTTGTCTGAAACTACATAATGTAATCAAAATGGAGGATCACCAAACTATCTGGGTCACGCTCAAGATAGACGGAGTCCAAGTGAAAATGGAATTGGATACAGGATCAGCCCTAACAGTCATAAACCGAAGGGACTACAAGCGGCTATTCTCACATATACCCTTGAGAGATACAGAGATTGTCTTGAAGACGTACACGGGGCAAAAAGTCTACCCCAAAGGAAAAATAAGGGTGAACGTGATATACAACGGCAAGGAAACACCAAAAATGGACCTATATGTATTGCCAGATGGAGGACCACCACTACTAGGACGTGAATGGATCCGGAAGATACAGTTAGATTGGCATTCCATACAAGCACTGATGGTAGATGCCAAAAAGGATGACGACGTCACACCTGGACGACTGTCAAAAATGCTAACTGACACACAAGAAGTGTTCCAGGAGGGACTCGGAACACTAAAAGGCATAACAGCGACGATCAAAATAGAGGAAAATGCAAGCCCAAAGTTTCTTAAGGCCAGACCGGTGCCTTATGCGATCCGCCCAGCCGTCGAAGCAGAGCTGGAAGGGTTGGAACGTTCTGGAGTACTGTCCAAAGTGGACTGGAGCGAGTGGGCTACACCCATCGTTCCTGTAATGAAGAGGTCGTTGAGTAATACGCCTGGGGAACCAAAGAAGGTTCGCATCTGTGGGGACTTTAAGGTGACAGTGAACCCAGTCCTTCACACGGTACAATATCCGCTTCCGCGGATTGAAGATATTTTCGTCTCGCTATCTGGAGGAAAACGCTTCACTAAGATTGATCTGGCCCAGGCGTACCTGCAAATGGAGGTAGAAGAAGCCTCGAAACAGTGCCTCACGATCAACACTCACAAAGGTCTCTACCAATACAACCGGCTGGTGTTCGGAGTAGCATCAGCTCCGGCTAGTTGGCAAAGGGCAATGGATCAAGTCCTGCAAGGGATTCCAGGGACCCAGTGTTATTTGGACGACATCCTGGTCACGGGCGAAAATGACAGTGATCACCTCGCCAACCTGGAGCAGATGTGCACTAGATTGAAGGAATATGGGCTCCGAGCTAATCGCCACAAATGCGAGTTTTTCCAGAAGCAGATCTCGTATTGTGGCCATGTTATTGATGAAGAGGGGTTACATAAGTCCCCTGAAAAGATTGAGGCAGTAGTCAAGACTCCAGCACCGGAAAATGTGTCACAACTGAGGTCGTTCCTCGGGCTGGTGAACTACTACCATAAGTTCTTGCCGAATTTGTCTACAGTACTACACCCACTGAACACCCTACTGCAAACGGGGGTACCATGGAAGTAGAATGACAAATGTAAACGAGCTTTCCAGAAGTGCAAAGAATTGATCACATCAAAAGAGGTGTTGGCTCATTTCAACCCAGCACTACCAATTCGGTTGGCGTGTGATGCATCACCCTATGGTATTGGTGCGGTACTGTCGCACAAATTCCCGGACGGCTTGGAGAGGCCAGTAGCCTTTGCGTCTCAGTCACTAACCTCAGCCGAGCGTAACTACGCCCAGATTGACAGGGAGGCCCTCAGCCTAGTGTGGGGAGTAAAAAAGTTCAACCACTATCTGCACGGGCAGAAGTTCACCTTGCTGACTGACCACCAACCACTTGTCTCCATCTTTAATCCAAAGAAGGGCGTTCCGGTGATGACTGCGCAACGGCTACAAAGATGGTCCCTTTTTCTAGGGGCGAACCAATATGAAATAGAGTGTAAGGGCACGAAACAGCATGGAAATGCTGATGGGCTATCACGCCTGCCACTGCCTACTGCGGAGGAAGCACCAGCAGTGGACCCTGTCGAAATATTTTATTCGACTATAATTGAACGCTTGCCAGTAACTAACGCGGATATAGAGAAGGAGACCCGAAATGACCCGACACTGTCTCGGGTATATGATTTGACGGTGAAGGGATGGCCAACACATGGCGACTCACTGTTGCCAGCATTCTCATCCAGAAGAGAACAGCTGTCAGTATGCCAGGGGACCTTGATGTGTGGATCCCGAGTGGTAATTCCACCCAAGTTAAGGGAGAGAGTGCTCAATGAGCTTCACGAAGGCCATCTGGGAGGGGTGAAAATGAAAAGCCTTGCTAGGGCTTATGTGTGGTGGCTGGGGATCGATCAGCAAATCGAGGACCTGACAAAAAGCTGCTCAGGATGCCAGAAGGTCCAAAATGCACCACCACATGCCCCTCTACACCCATGGGAGTGGCCCTCCTCTCCATGGCAATGGGTGCATATTGATTTTGCTGGTCCATTCATGGACTCAATGTTCTTAATAGCCGTGGATGCGCACTCGAAATGGCCTGAGGTGATCAAAATGTCCTCCACCACCACGGAGAAAACGATTGCAGTCCTACGGACCATATTTGCCAGGAACGGCTTGCCAGAGCAGATTTGCTCTGATAACGGACCACAGTTTGTGTCCGAAGAGTTTCGGAAATTTATGAGAAGGAGTGGGGTAAGGCATTACACATCCGCCCCGTATCATCCAGCCACAAATGGATTGGCTGAGAGGTTCGTACAAACCTTTAAAAAGGCAGTAAGGGCCATGTGCGATGACGACATGCCACTGCAGCATAAGGTGGACAATTTCCTGTTAGCCTACAGAAATGCGACACATGCAGTTACCAACCAGACCCTGGCCATGATGTTCTTTAACCGAAGGTTGAGATCTCGTCTGGATTTGCTCAGACCAAATGTACGATGAAATGTTGAGAATAAGCAATTCCAGCACATCAATGAGAAGCCGACAAGGAGCTTCAATGTAGGGCAACCATTCTTGGCCCGCGACTACCGAACAGAGAAATGGCAACCAGGAACGATATGCACACGGCAGGGGCCACTAATGTACACAGTGGATGTTGGGGAGAACATTGTGAGACGCCATGTCGACCGGATCCTAGCGTCACAGGAACGAGTCAACCCCATGTCTCGCGTACCTGGTGATGAACCCGACATACAGGTAATATCTACCCCAGAAACAGTAGCATCAGAAGCTGATGAACCAACCGATGACAGGGGGGCAGAATCACCTCCGCACCAAGAGCAAGACACTCAGGAAAGGCGCTTTCCAGAAAGGATCAGGAAGCCGCCCCAAAGACTGAATTTATAAATGGACTATTTTCAGTTAATGTTGCATGTTAAAAGTGTTAACTGTTAAATGAATGTTATGGTACTGTTAATCTAAAAGGGGAGGAATTGTAGTGTATGTACCTTTAAGGGGAGAACTACTTTTTACAGCTCCTGTATACTGTAGTACTGGCAGTGACCACACCTGTATATAAACCCTGAGTAGGGATCTGTACTTTTAGTTTTAGAGTAACCCTCATCCAGTAAACACCTGTTGATTGTTCCTCTGCAGTCTCTGTCGATTATTTGAAGGACACCATACATCAAAATTCAAGGATTTAACAATATTGATTGACTTGCCCCAAGGCAGGTTGACTGAACACAAACCAACACTGGTGACACAATCTTAGAAAGACCCCGCAGCTCGAACGCTGTGGACTCTCACCCCGAAGGTCTACCCCTGACTGACATTCAGCCTTTTCTTTGCCCTCGGCATCTTGGTTTTAATCAGTTCTCCAAATGCTGGAGAAGACGCTTTGGGTCGGCACTGTAGGGTGGGTCAGGGCAGGAGGAGGAATATCTGACAGGACCAGTACACTCCATGTGGAGAACAGTCCCCATCATCTGATCATGGGGTGGCATCAATGATGGGCGCAAAGTAGTCTACAACTCGGATGATGCAGTCCTCCTTACTCAAGAACAGCAATGGAAGGCAACAGTTTTAGGGTGAAGGGGAAACAAGATTAGCAAAAGATGTCCTAGAAGATTTTGAATCTACCCTGCCCAGGTAGCTGTTATTCTCTATTTTACGAGTCCACTTTTTGAAGTGTTTACACTCCCTCTCTCCCAGTACAGTGATTTAAAAATGAAATCACGTCACAGGGCACTTTGATGACACTGGATGTCCAATCGGACACATTAGGATAGGCAGAATGGAGCAAATGCCTGCGATCGTCAATCTCAACTGAGTCATCAGAGGGAGACCCAAGGGGCGAGGGTGAATCTGACGATGCCACCGTCCCACAGAGCGCCATTGGTAGAGGGCATGGAGCAAGCCACCTGCTCGCCCACTTAAACAGAAGTGTGGTGCCCAGCATGAGGGGAGCTGGGAGAGCTTATTTCTAAAAAAGCGAACATACACTTTGCGGGTAATTTTGACCTAACTCTCCAGGCGGAAAACCCACGGGACCGGATAGAACGCTGGTTTAACGCCCCGCCCGATATTGCTTGGAAGAGCTGTGACATACAGAATGAATTCCTTATAGGAGGACCTCACAGTACAACCTGAAGGATCAAACCTTCCTCGCAAACAGTGGACAACCATCAACCGCCTCAGAACCGGTCATGGTAGATGCTGCCACCTTCTCCATAGATGGAAGATTAAAGCATCCCCATCATGCGACTGTGGAGCTCCTGATCAGACCCTGGAGCACATCACTGAGCACTGCCCTCAGAGGAAATTCACAAGATATCCACGCTGTTACATCGGAAGATTTGGCCTGGATATCGGACTTAGATATTGACATTCGATTTGCTTTGCTACCACCGTACGAAAGAAGATGATTACTCTCTGTTGGCCCTTAGAGTGAACACACAAAACAGCTGGAGGGGAAAAAAATTTCATGTTTGTAAACAGGAACAACATACACTTATACTGCCCCTTTAACACAGCGAATATCCCAAAGAGCTTCACAAAAAGGTCGGTGGGGGGGGGGCGGAGCAGGGCACGGTTGCCAACTCGAGTTGGAGATATTCCTGGGGGTTTCGTCACATGACCCCCCGTTTCCCACTGCCCCGCCTCCACCATTGGTCTCCCAATACATCCATTCTCACGGCGCCCTGCCTTCTCGCAGCGCCCCACCCCCACGGCCAATTGAGAAACGAACAGCCTCCTCATTACCCGATTGAATAATTCTCAAACAGTCAAAGAGCCCTTTTTCCCCCCCCACCTTCAATGCTTTTTATAACTAATAAGTGAAGGTGTTCAAAGAACATTTTTAAAAAACACTCCATTTTTTTTAATGTCCTGATGACTTTTCTCCTGGGTGGCTCGCAGCAGTGTCCCAGAGATTAATCTTCAATTCCTGGAGACTCCAGGCCAATCCTGGAAGGTTGACAATGCTGGGAGGGGAGGGGGCGAGCATGGGGGACAGACACACGGCAGGAATTAGAAGAGTGGTGGGTGGGGGGGGAGCGGTAACCAAAGCTTTGGTTGAAGAGGTTTTTGAAGGTCATGAGAAGGTATCACGATAAAGAGGGTTAGGGAGATAAATTCAAATGTAGGGACAAAATGGCTGAAGACTGTGCCACTGCTGGTGGAATGGGGGGGGAATGATTTATGAAGAGAAAACCATTACATAGAATTTAATGTACCGTGTCGCTACAATACCTACCTCAATAGGACTTTGAAGAAAATTAATTTCTGCCCTTTTCATACGATTAAACTTTGCAGGATGACTAACTTGTGAGAAACAATTAGCAAAATGGACTAACTTTATATATTAATACGCATTTACTCGCGCCCGACAATCCCATTGTGCTTGTTAAATCTGAACATCAATTATTTTTGCTCCCTTCTGTCTTATTCAACCTTAATTTCCCCTGTTCAGTTGGACAAATGTCATTCTATTAAACAGCTCTAATTTAATTCAGGGCAAGTACCAAATCATGTCAGTCAGAAAACCTGCTCATACATATTTAACAATTCATTTGTATGCACCAAATGACAGCAGTTGACAATGGGAATGGTTAGATTGTATTTTACTGACACATGACCCATGGGTTCATTTCTGTTTTCTCTGATGCCCTTAGGACTCCAATGACTGTGACTAGAAATAACTGTGGAGAGATTGTGAATGTTTTCTCTGCTATTTTAAGGCATCAACCTGTTTAAACAGGCTAGAATTGCCACCAAGACAGTGCAGAGAGGAATAACATGTTCAACATCAGAGAGGAATAGGTTCAGCTCCCATCCCTTAATCTCGCTACGGCAGGTTGAATGTAGATTCGTTCTGGACAATTGTACAGGGCGTTGGTGAGACCACACCTGGAGTACTGCGTACAGTTTTGGTCTCCATATTTAAGGAGGGATATACTTGCATTGGAGACAGTTCAGAGAAGGTTCACGAGGTTGATTCCGGAGATGAAGGGGTTGACGTATGACGAAAGGTTGAGCAGGTTGGGCCTATACTCATTGGAGTTTAGAAGAATGAGAGGTGATCTTATTGAAACATAAAAGATTCTGAGGGGGCTCGACAGGGTAGATGCTGAGAGGGTGTTTCCCCTCGTAGGGAATCTAGAACTAGGGGGCATAGTTTCAGAATAAGGGGGCACCCATTTAAATCGGAAATGAGGAGGAATTTCTTCTCTGAGGGTCGTGAATCTTTGGAATTCTCTACCCCAGAGAGCTGTGGAGGCCGGGTCAGTGAATATATTCAAGGCGGAGAGAGACAGATTTTTGAAAAACAGGGGAATCAAGGGATATGGGGATAGTGCAGGAAAGTGGAGTGAGGTCCCAGGCATTCTTTCCTCTATACAGAGGGCCACTGGAGGGGACTTGCTTCTGCTGTTGTCGCCAGTGAGGTAGAAACGTCAACTCTATTTTCTCTCCACGGATGTTGCCTGGCCTGCTGAGTTTTTCCAGCATTTTCTGTTGTTATTGAGAACACATGTATGTGGGGGAGGAGAGCGCATGGGCCTGTGATATTTAACATCTAACTTAAGGACCTTTCACTCCTTCTCTCCGCCCTTGTTTAGATTCACATTGAGGGTCTTTGTGACCTACAGAGGGAAAGACAATTACAGCTGATGATTTGCCCTGAAGGTCTAACGCTCTACACGTCAGGTACTGTGATGTTACAAATGTTTGACATTGTTTCATTTCTCTGCAGGTTTATGATGTATGAACACTGCAGGGTTTGAGGTTTACTCTGCACAGCGAGGTAGTGAATTTGCTGCTGATTTTGTTCACAGTGAATCAATTGTTGTTGATTCCCCCCCCGGTATATTAGCTGCCTTAAAGATGGATTTTTCCAGCTAACGTACAGTAAGATTTATTTATGTTGACGTGACAGTCCGTAAAGTCAAATTGCTGCTCGCTCACTTGAGTCTCACTCTGTTCAACACTTAGCGATGCAGTCAAATGCAAAGCCATTGACCGCATTTTTAAATTGAGAAACCCAGGCATAGGGCCAAGACTCTGGGTGCAGAACACCACCAAGGTTGAAAAGAGTAGGAGAGAAGGTGAGGTCAATCTGAGGGAAGGATACACTTGCCTTAGTGGCGGTGCAACAAAGGTTCACTAGATTGATTCCTGGGATGAGAGGGCTGTCCTATGAGGAGAGATTGTGTAGATTGGGCCTCTACTCTCTGGAGTTTAGAAGAATGAGAGGTGATCTCATTGAAACATACAAGATTCTGAGGGGGATTGACAGGGTAGATGCTGAGAGGTTGTTTCCCCCTGGCTGGAGAGTCTAGAACTAGGAGGCTGCAGTGTGTACCAGCTACAAGATGCACTGCAGCAACTCGCCAAGGCTTCTTCAGCAGCGCCTCCCACCACCTGGAAGTACAAGGGCAGCAGGCGCATGGGAACACCACCACCTCCAAGTTCCCCTGCAAGTCACACACACCATCCTGATATGGAAATATATCGGCCGATCCTTCATCGTCGCTGGGTCAAAATCCTGGAACTCCCTCCCGAACAGCGCTGTGGGAGCACCTTCACCACACGGACTGCAGCGGTTCAAGAAGGTGGCTCACCACCACCTTCTCAAGGGCAACTCGGGATGGGCAATAAATGCTGGCCATGCCAGCGATGCCCACATCCCAGGAACGAATAAAAAAGTCTCAGGATAAGGGGTCGGCCATTTAGGACTGAGATGAGGAGGAATTCCTCCACTCAGAGGGTGGTGAATCTTTGGAATTCTCTACCCCAGAGGGCTGTGGAGGCTGTCAGAGTATATTCAAGGCAGAGATCGATAGATTTTTGGACTCTAGGGGAATCAAGGGATATGGGGATAGGGCGGGAAAGTGGAGATGAGGTAGAAGATCAGCCATGATCTTATTGAATGGCGGAGCAGGCTCGAGGGGCCAAATAGCCGACTCCCGCTCCTAATTCTGATGTTCTTATGATCTTATTCAAATATTTTTTCCATCCATCTTACAAGCCTCTCATGTTTGATTTTAACACGGGACTGTATATATACAGGACACTGTCTCCCCAGAGACTGTATATACACAGGACATGGTCTCCCCAGGGCTTTATGCACAGGACACGGTCTCCCCAGGGCTTTATGCACAGGACACGGTCTCCCCAGGGCTTTATGCACAGGACACGGTCTCCCCAGGGCTTTATGCACAGGACACGGTCTCCCCAGGGCTTTATGCACAGGACACGGTCTCCCCAGGGCTTTATGCACAGGACACGGTCTCCCCAGGGCTTTATGCACAGGACACTGTCTCCCCAGGGCTTTATACACAGGACACTGTCTCCCCAGGGCTTTATACACAGGACACCGTCTCCCATTGAATGACTTATTCAGTCACCATAAACCAATGGGCCTAATTATAAATGTGTGGCTTTGCAGCATGAATTCCCAAAACACCACTAAAAAAATCAAGAATGAAAATGGAATTTGATTTATTCAGGCATCACAAATCAGGGCTCTGGAGATTTGTAAAAGTCTGCTGCCAGTGATGAACTCATTTGGTAGGATGTTTTATTTGCTGTGTGGCATTGAGACAGGGTACAGCAGAAAAAAAGGTAACAAGGACAAGTTCAAAACAACGTTCACCCTGACGTGAGGTGGCAGAATTATCAAGGAGAAACGCGCTCTCTGGTGTAATTATGCAACACGGCACGTGTGAAGGAAAATCCTTGGCGGGAGATTTGTTCATCTATCCCTCAGTCTTGGATCAGGTGATCAGATAGGCTCGAGCGTGGGCTGATTATTAAACGCAACAGTCCTCACTTATAATATGGCCCACAGTTATGCGCAGTGTCCTGAAAGTGTCCTCAGTAACTCACTACAATATAAAACGGATCTGCCATCTCACAAGGTAGATACAGGTGAGGGAGGCCATTTGGCCCATCTTAGCTAAGCGTCCAGTCCCTCCCATCACAGCATCCAATTGTTTCTTAAATGATTCCAGGGTTTTCACCTCCCCTCCATGCGTTGATCACTCGCTGTGTGAAGTGCTTCCTGACTTCCAGTCCTAAATTTGCCTTTCCCCAGTTTGACCCTGATCCCTCGTCCTAGGGGGCGAGTTTAGAGTGTCCTAGGTTTCCCCCCTTTCAATTCCAGTTTTCCCTCCTAACTCACTTCCCATGCCTCTTCCCTGAACTGCAGCCAGGGCTTGAAATGTCTCCCGTGGCTCTGAGGGGAGCTGGACGCAGTACTCAAGGTGCGGTCAGCCCAGACCACGTCAGTTTGAGTGTGACCTCCTCCGACTTGGACACGACTGGTTTGACTATCTGGTTCAGCATTCGATTAGCTTGTAGCTAAACCTGGTATCATTGCACTTCAACACACACAGCACTTTACTTCAAATGAGCTTGGTCATGGACGTATCCATCATTCTAGGACAAGTGGTTTGTTGCGAAAGGAAATGCTGTGAATTGCTACACTTGAACGATTTGATGCCCGAATACAGTAACAACTTGCATTTATATAGCACCTTTAACGTAGTAAAACATCCCAAGGCGCTTCACAGGAGCGATTATCAAACAAAATTTGACACCGAGCTTCATAAGGAGATATTAGGACAGGCGACCAAAAACTTGGTCAAACAGAGGTTTAAAGGAGTGTCTTAGAGGAAAGAAAGGCGGAGAGGTTTAGGGAGGGAATTCCAGAGCTTGGGGCCCAGGCGGCTGAAGGCACGGCCGCCAATGGTGGAGTGATGGAAATCAGGCCAGAATTGGAAGAGCACAACGTTCTCGGAGGGTTGTAGGGCTGGAGGAGTGGGGGGAGGGGCCATGGAAGGACTTGAACACAAGGATGAGAATTTTAATTTGAAGCGTTGTTGGTTCGGGAGCCAATGTAAGTCAACGAGCACAATTTTCCATAAAAAGTCCCAAAATCAGCAAAGATACCAGTTTTCAAGTCACAACAAATCAATGTATTTACCAGTGAAACCATCAGGGGAGCAGTTCCCATTTATTCAGCAGGGTAAGGCTTTTACTCACTGCAACTATAATGAGTTCCTGTTTATTCAGTACAAAAGTGCCGTCCTTCAGCTGAAATGGTGCTGCCTGTTGCAGTGGTTCAGGCAGATGTTAAAGATCCCATGGCCCTATTCGCAGAGTAGGGAGTTCGCCCAGGGCCCCGGGCAACATTCCTCCCTCAACCAACACCACCTAACAACAGATTAAATCGTTTCATTTGCTGTTTGTGCACCTTGCTGTGCGCAATGAGGTAAAGGTATCAAGGGATGTGGATCAAAGGCAGGTAAATGGAGTTGAGGTACGGATCGATCAGCCATGATCTCACTGAATGGCGGAACAGGATCGAGGGGCTGAATGGCTTCCTCCTGCTCCTATGTAATTAGCTGTCAGCCGTGGCTCAGTGGGTAGCACTCTCGCCTCTGAGAATGTTGTGGGTTCAAGTCCCCCTCCAGAGACTTGGGCATAGAATCCAGGCTGACACTCCAGTGCAGTACTGAGGGAGCGCCGCACTGTCGGAGCGCCGCACTGTCGGAGGGGCAGTACTGAGGGAGCGCCGCACTGTCGGAGGGGCAGTACTGAGGGAGCGCCGCACTGTCGGAGGGGCAGTACTGAGGGAGCGCCGCACTGTCGGAGGGGCAGTACTGAGGGAGCGCCGCACTGTCGGAGGGGCAGTACTGAGGGAGCGCCGCACTGTCGGAGGGGCAGTACTGAGGGAGCGTCGCACTGTCGGAGGGGCAGTACTGAGGGAGCGTCGCACTGTCGGAGGGGCAGTACTGAGGGAGCGCCGCACTGTCGGAGGGGCAGTACTGAGGGAGCGTCGCACTGTCGGAGGGGCAGTACTGAGGGAGCGCCGCACTGTCGGAGGGGCAGTACTGAGGGAGCGCCGCACTGTCGGAGGGGCAGTACTGAGGGAGCGCCGCACTGTCGGAAGGGCAGTACTGAGGGAGCGGTGCACTGTCGGAGGGGCAGTACTGAGGGAGCGGTGCACTGTCGGAGGGGCAGTACTGAGGGAGCACCGCACTGTCGGGGGAGCAGTACTGAGGGAGCGCCGCACTGTCGGAGGGGCAGTACTGAGGGAGCGCCGCACTGTCGGGGGAGCAGTACTGAGGGAGCGCCGCACTGTCGGAGGGGCAGTACTGAGGGAGCGCCGCACTGTCGGAGGGGCAGTGCTCAGGGAGCGCCGCACTGCTGGAGGGGCAGTACTGAGAGAGCGCCGCACTGTCGGAGGGGCAGTGAGGGAGCACTGCACTGTCGGAGGGGCAGTGCTCAGGGAGCGCCGCACTGTCGGAGGGGCAGTGCTCAGGGAGCGCCGCACTGTCGGAGGGGCAGTATTGAGGGAGCGCCGCACTGTCGGAGGGGCAGTACTGAGGGAGCGGTGCACTGTCGGAAGGGCAGTACTGAGGGAGCGCCGCACTGTCGGAGGGGCAGTACTGAGGGAGCGCCGCACAGTCGGAGGGGCAGTACTGAGGGAGCGCCGCACTGTCGGAGGGGCAGTACTGAGGGAGCGCCGCACTGTCGGAGGGGCAGTACTGAGGGAGCGCCGCACTGTCAGAGGTGCCGTCTTTCGGATGAGACATTGAACCGAGGTCCCGTCTGCCCTCTCAGGTGGATGTAAAAGATCCCATTACACTATTTCGAAGAGGAGCAGGGGAGTTAGCCCCGGTGTCCTGGCCAATATTTATCCCTCAACAAACATAACAAAAACAGATTATCTCATTGCTGTTTGTGGGAGCTTGCTGTGCGCAAATTGGCTGCCGCGTTTCCTACATTACAACAGTGACTACACTTCAAAAGTTCTTCATTGGCTGTAAAGCACTTTGGGATGGCCTGAGGTCGTGAAAGGCGCTATAGAAATGCAAGTCTTCCTTTATTTAGTTGCCATGGCAACTGTTACAAAAAAGGAACTCGTATGCAAAGTGCTTTGGGATATCCTGCGATAGGCACTACGCACAAGCTCGCTCTTTCGGAATGTAGCGTTTAGACAAAACAAACAAGTTCATGTTGGAAATAACAACAGAAAATGCTGGAAAAACTCAGCAGGTCAGGCAACATCCGTGGAGAGAAATTTGAGTTGACGTTTCGGGTCGAACCCTTCTTCAAAACTGGAAAGAAAATTAAATAGATCGAAGGCAGGGCTGCGATCGGACAAAAGAAGTAAAAGAAACAAAAGAAGTAAATGAGACAATAAAAGGTATTCGAAGCTAGACGAGATGGTAATAGGCGGAGATTAGGTGTGAAGTGTACTGGCAGGGCAAGAGTTCCTGCTGTGAAGCATCTTTGAAATGAATTGGATGCTGCTCCGTTAATACTTAAATATAATTATTAACGGGAGCAACATTTAAAAATAAACTTCACAACAGCTGGAGCTTAATCTGGTCCCTCGGGCCTTCCACTAAACGCAGAGACTTCGTTCTCAGTGTAATAATTTGATTTTAGTGCTGGATATTAGGAGATGTGCTTCCTGCTACTGGCGGGGGGGGGTGGAAGGGAACAAAACAACGACGGGTCGGGTTGGACGTATCCCTGGAAGTTTCATCTCGTGGCCTCCCACCTCCAACACCCCATCCCCCCGCTCCCACCACTGCTCGCCCAAAACGTGAAAGTAAAAACCTTAATAAATAACGGCACTGTGTTATTGTTAACCAATCGGCTCTTCGGTTACTGGCCAACAGGTCCCAGAGTCCTTGTAAGCGGAAGCCCAGCGGGCATAAGTGTGACACTCAACTTGTGACATAGTCTTACAGAACTATGTAAAGTAATAACCATAACACATGACTGCTGGTCAAACAGGCTGGTAGCAGGTGTATATATTCAGACATGAGACACATAGTATAAAAATATTGCCTGCAGTGGAGGATTAAACTCTTGAGTCTAGAAGAATGAGAGGTGCTCTCATTGAAGCATACAAGATTCTGAGGGGGATTGACAGGGTAGATGCTGAGAGGCTGTTTCCCCCTGGCTGGAGAGTCTAGAACCAGGGGGCACAGTCTCAGGATAAGGGGTTGGCCATTTAGGACTGAGATGAGGAGGAATTTCTTCACTCAGAGGGCGGTGAATCTTTGGAATTCTCTGCCCCAGAGGGCTGTGGAGGCTCAGTATATTCAAGGCTGAGATCGATAGATTTTTGGACTCTAGGGGAATCGAGGGATATGGAGATCGGGCGGGAAAGTGGAGTTGAGGTTGAAGATCAGCCCATGATCTTATTGAATGGCGGAGCAGGCTCGAGGGGCCGAATGGCCGACTCCTGCTCCTATTTCTTATGTTCTTAAGTCAATGGTATGTTATAATGCTGCAAACTGAATACTGACGAAGTTAATTGTTATACAACCTGCAGAGCAAGGATTTCTCTCTCACTCTGCCATCCACACTCAATATTTGCTTGATTTATTCCTCGTTTGATCATAAATATTTACCTTCGACTGAGATTCAATTTAAAAGTGCCTTGGAACATCAGCACTGATGGGGGGACGGGTGAAAAAAACAAAAACCAGACTCTGTGCGGCATTAAAGCCAGCCTGTCGAGTTCTATTACTGGATTAGTGAGTGAATGTACCCTGCGGCGCGGGGTGACAAAACCAGAAAAAAAGGGAAGGTCTGAGGTTCAATCCCCCACTCTGCTGATGTCATCTGGGGTAGCAGTAGGAAAAAGACTTGCATTTATATAGCATCTTTCACTACCTCAGGATGCCCCAAAGCACTTCACAGCCAATGAAGTACTTTTTAAGTGTAGTCACTGTTGTAATGTAGGAAACACGGCAGCCAATTTGCACACAGCAAGCTCCCACAATGTGATAATGTTAGATAATCTGTTTTAGTGATGTTGATTGAGGGATAAATATTGGCCCCAGGACACCAGGGAGAACTCGCCTGCTCATCTTCGCAATAGTGCCATGGGATCTTTCCCATCCACCCGAGAGAGCAGATGGGCCTCGGTTTAACGTCTCATCCGAAAGACAGCACCTCCGACAGTGCGACGCTCCCTCAGTACTGCCCCTCCGACAGTGCAGTGCTCCCTCAGTACTGCCCCTCTCACAGTGCGGTGCTCCCTCAGTACTGCCCCTCCGACAGTGCAGCGCTCCCTCAGTACTGCCCCTCCGACAGTGCAGTGCTCCCTCAGTACTGCCCCTCTCAGTGCGGTGCTCCCTCAGTACTGCCCCTCCGACAGTGCAGCGCTCCCTCAGTACTGCAATGTTAGCCTGGATTTTTGTGTTGAGGTCTCTCGAGTGGGACTCGAACCCACAACCTTCTGACTCAGAGGCGAGAGTGCTGCCCAGAGCCATGGCCGACTATAATATTATAGGAGGATGCCGGCAAGAAATAAAAAGAGCTGCATCTTTTATTTCGACGACTGCTGGGAGACATGTACCATTCGAGAGACAGCATGGCATTTAGCAGAAGTAGAAAGGGAGAGGTGGCAGAGCGAAGAACCTTTCATTGATTGTAGAAGGAGCTCGTGAAACCTCCTGAACGAAGGTCTCCCAAGGATCCAGTAATATCCCCTGCTCTTGCAGTTGTGTCAGGTAATTACTATCCTACAGTCTGGGGAGAACATCAGGAGCAATCCTCGAATTAATGACTAAGGCAATTACACACAGTCTTCTCAAATCATTTCTTTTGCACCATGTCCAAAGTGGATTGGAGTTATTTTCCCATTTTAAACACAATCGTCTAAGAGAATAGAGACACCAAATCCACCGAGGCTGCTCATATTGATTTGTAACTAAGTTGATTTAGATCAAAGAAGGAGAATTTTATTTCATCTGATTTAATGAGTGTAATGAAACTGTTTGTCTTGATCCTGTATTCGTTTTGCACTCATGTATATTACCCTCCCCCACTGTGTATAGTTTCACTTCCTCTTTCCCGACTAACCTGGGAGGTTCCAGGTCTTGGCTCTTGGCTCCGCCCCTGACTTCTCTTACATAAAGATCCCAGGATCTGTATGACTCATTCCTGTGAACCAGTCGGCGTGTTGAGATGTTAGCTCTGATCTTAGTGATTAAAAGCCAACTTGTTTAAGTCTATAACTTCTAGTTTTGTGGTTATTGAAGGCCCATCAATGAGAGCTTCTGCACCCAGTACAGTGAGCCAACCCGCGAATCAAATGGAAGCTAATGGAAGACTTTACTTAACAGGAAATAAAGGGGAGACGCCCTGTTACAATCGCCACTAAACACAAGGAACAACCTACCTTTTATATAGCAGCTTAAACACAGTAAAACGTCCCAAGGCGATTCACAGAAGTGTAAATCAGACAAAAATTGACACACTCCGCCTCGCCATCGCCCTTGAAGACGCTCCTTAAAACACCTACGGACTTGAGCACATAAATCTAGGCTGACACTCCAGTGCAGTGCTGCACTGTCGGAGGTGCCGTCTTTCGGATGAGATGTTAAACCGAGGCCCCGTCTGCTCTCTCAGGTGGATGCAAAAGATCCCGCAGCCACTATTTGGAAGAAGAGCAGGGGGGAGTTCTCCCCGGTATCCTGGCCAATATTTATCCCTCAATCAACACCACTAAAACAGATTATCTGGTCATTATCACATTGCTGTTTGTGGGAGCTTGCTGTGCGCAAATTGACTGCCGCGTTTCCTACATTACAACAGTGACTACACTTCAAAAAGTACTTCATTGGCTGTAAAGCCCTTTGAGACGTCTGGTGGTCGTGAAAGGCGCTGTCGAAATGGAAGTCTTTCTTTTTACTTCTTTGAACAAGCTTTTTGGTCACCTGTCCGAATATCTCGGTGTCAAATTTTGTCTGATAACGGTCCTATGAAGTACCTTGAGACGTCTTACGACGTCAAAGGCGCTGTATAAATGCAAGTTGTTGTTGCTGCTCGAGTACTGATCCTGTCCAGATGCATTCTTCCCTAAGCCGAGCTCGGTTCTGATTTAGAACAGGTGGCTCCACACAGCCATCTCTCACTTTAATAAGCACATCATTTAAAAAAAAAACACATGAAATACACATTTAAGCCTCGGCACTTGCTGCTCTTTCAATGCTCAGAAATGAATCTACTCCGGGTAGTTTTAATGGTGTTTCTTACGTAGGCGTCACTCATTTTATTGGTTGTCTTTCTGCACTTACACAGATGCTGTAAATCTTTCAATATTTACAATTGAGCTGTCTTGTTCAAGGAAACTTCAAAAGGAATTAAGCTTCACCACGAACCCCCCACCCCCACCCCCCCAGACCTACTTTTAATCCTTTTGCTGGTGATTTTTTTTTAATGCAAAAGGATTAATTAAAAAATGGACTTGCAAAGCCAGCATTGCAACGTGCTCCTCCCCCTCTCAACTGTACCATTTTAATAAGGGTCTCCCAACATCAAACAGCATCATTGGGGAAAGCACCATAAGTGCACAAGACTTCTGTCCGCAAAATCAGCGACAGAAACCGGTGCCCCGGCACCGACACAGATTCCACATCTCACTGGTTGAGTGGTTCCCCGCCCCTCGCCGTATCGCTCTCTGCAAGAATATTGATGTGTTTCTTACATTAAAGTAATGTAGACAAAATTGGTTTAAATCCTGCTCTCGAAAAGCCTGTCTTTTCCCCTCAATGATGTTGATAACATTAGAGAAGGATGAATTTCAGGACCGAGGACTTTGTGCTGTAAAGATAGGCGTATATAAAAAAAATAAGCTAGGTGGAGAAATATTGGGCTTAAGGAATTATTAAGATTGAAACACATAAGCTTTTCAAACACAGGCTTTTCATCACAGCAGGTACTATGAGAGCAGGAGATTGCTGCAATATAAAAAGGCAATTATGTTGCTATAAGAGCGTGCATCAAAGGTTGTTTACAACAAAGCTGTGGCTCGGGGAAAGCAATGATAGGAAGTATGCCTACTCCTGCTCCTATTTCTTATGTTCTTATGTAACAGTGTGGTGTGAAAATGCATGGGGCCTCTCATCTCTGTTTGGCGATCGGTTCAAACAACTGGGTGGTCATAAAACATCAGATAGTGTTGCATCCAGCTGGAAGAAGACCATAAAGAAAATGGTATAAAAAGATGCCATGTTTTTACTTAGTTAGAAAGAAAGAGATCTCTTGTTACTTTCGAGACCCGGTGGCGCGAATAGACTTGGAGAAGCCATCTTCACGATTCCTCATTAAAATCCACGCACGTACATATCAGACGTGAAACTAATGTGTGCTGCTCTGTATGGGTGTTTAAGATTAATGTTTTGTAAATAATAAATGAAGTGAATTATCAAACATATTACCGTCTCTAGCTTTATGAATCTGTTTAAAGGGTAAAGGACTTATCCAACACTCCCTATAATACTTTAAAAATCTTACGTCTACATACACTTTGTTTGCAAAACCTTAATTCCTGTCAATATTTTTTGTCACACTTTTTCCCTTTATAAATTCTTATCTCCACATTTATAATGGAAACTGTCTATGTAAACATGTCACACTGTAATTACACCCTCTCACCAGTGGTGGCGTGGCAGTGCCCCTGTTTTATTGCTCCCCACTCCTCAGCCTGTACAATAAAGAATCTCCTATGCTCTAATCAACTCTACTTCTCGGTTTTCCAAATTGTTATGTTTTGCTGTTTAACTATAAATAAGAATATCAAATGAAAGTATTATATAAAAATAACATAGGACGTTAAAATGGGAACTGAAAGACTTCCACATGACCTGGTCCAATTATCCTCCCCGCTTTAACCCTACTTTCCCTGAAGACTACACTTGGTCTTGACTCCCCATGTACAACACCACAACAGATTGGTGAGCGCACATGACCTCTAAGTGTCACACTTACTGTAACCCTTTCCTTGCCAAACTTTGTTGACAATACCCCTGTTGTTATAGAGCAGCGAATCCTCCAGCTCACTGTAAGCAGCATCATAAGAACATAAGAAATAAGAGCAAGAGTAGGCCATACGGCCCCTGAGCCTGCTCCGCCATTCAATAAGATCGTGGCTGATCATCGACCTCAACTCCACTTTCCCGCCCGATCCCCATATCCCTTGATTCCCCTAGAATCCAAAAATCTATCAATCTCAACCTTGAATATACTCCAAGACTCAGCATCCACAGCCCTCTGGAGCAGAGAATTCCAAAGGTTCACAATCCTCAGTGAAGAAATTTCTCCTCATCTCAGTCTTAAATGGCCAAGCCCTTATCCTGAGACTATGCCCCCTAGTTCTAGACACTCTAGCCAGGGGAAGCAACCTCTCAGCATCTACCCTGTCAATCCCCCTCAGAATCTTGTATGTTTCAGTGAGATCACCTCTCATTCTTCTAAACTCCAGAGAGTATCGGCCCATTCTACACAATCTCTCCTCATAGGACAGCCCTCTCATCCCAGGAATCAATCTAGTGAACCTTCGTTGCACCGCCTCCAAGGCAAGTATATCCTTCCTTAGATAAGGAGACCAGAACTGTGCACAGTACTCCAGGTGTGGTCTCACCAAGGCCCTGTACAATTGGAGCAAGACTTCCTTACTCTTACACTCCAACCCCCTTGCAATAAAGGCCAACATGCCATTTGCCTTCCTTATTGCTTCCTGTACCTGCATGCTAGCTTTCTGTGTTTCTTGCACGAGGACACCCAAATCTCTCTGAACACCAACATTTGGAAAGTTGCTAACCATTTAAAAAATATTGTTCTATTCTTCCTACCAAAGTGAATAACCTCACATTTCCCTACATTATACTCCATCTGCCACCTTACTGCCCACTCATTTAGTCTATCTATATCTCTTTGCAGACTCTGTTCTCCTCACAGCTTACTGTCCCATCATGGGAGATCTGCTTGGAGTGTGTTTAAAAGCGGTACATCTCGCATACAATATAACCTTTAAAAACACAAATAAAGTGAGTCATATGGAATAGGTAGAGAAACTCCCCAACAATAGAAAATACATTAACAGAGGAGCCACCATGTCTCCTTAAGCAATCGGAGTTTAAAAAAAAATAAAAGGCAGGCATTTCATTCTGAGTTCGATTGGACTGCCCGACCTCACCCGGACAGTTCCCTCACCAAACAATTACACTCCGAATGACCCGAGACTGTTTACTTAACAACAATTAGAATTTGCAGCCTTAAAAGAGTTAGCTTTCCATCTTAACAGCAGAAGAATATGTTGTCCATGATATGGTATCTGTCCTCAAAAAACAACATATTGCACATGTACACATATATATATATTTATACAACTGCCCTGATAAATTTCAGTAGTTTATAAGTAGCGACAATTATCTGGATTGTCTCCTTAGACCAGTGGCTTTAAAGGGCCAGGTTAGCAGCTAAACTTGTTCCCCAGGCCCCAGACTACTAGTGAGGAATGTCAAAGGATAGCCACTTGTATACATTAAAAAAAAGTCACATACCAGATTGACACACTTTCTTACAAATGCAAATCAATCTGAAAGAAAGAGACACCAGTCATTTCATGCGTAGGTCAATTGATTTGGCTGAAGGAAGGTTGCATTGATCTATACCAAGAACTTTTCAAACATCTGGCCATCTGCAAACTTCCCTTATGCCTTGCAACTGATTGGAAAGTGACGGACTCTTCGTTACCCAATTGGAAGATTTTCGACCGTCAATCAAACAGCTTTTTTCTCCAATCTTTTTATAACTAATAAACAAAAAAGTGTTAATGCCCCTAGGACTGTTCTCCTGGGTGGCTCACAGCTGTGTCCCAGAGATTAATCTTCAATTCCTGGAGACTCCAGGCCAATCCTGCAGGGTTAAAGAAAGAAAGACTTGCATTTCTATAGCGCCTTTCACAACCTCAGGATGTCCCAAAGCGCTTCACAGCCAATGAAATACATTTTGAAGTGTAGTCACTGTTGTAATGTGGGAAACGTGGCAGCCAATTAGTGCATAGCAAGATCCCACAAACAGCAATGTGATAATGACCAGATAGTCGGTTTTAGTGATGTTGGTTGAGGGATAAATATTGACCCCAGGAAACTGGGGAGAACTCCCCTGCTCTAATTTGAAATAGTGCCATAGAATCTTTTACGTGCACCTGGGAGGGCAGACTGCCCCTCCGACAGTGCAACACTCCCTCAGTACTGCCCCTCCGACAGTGCAACACTCCCTCAGTACCGCCCCTCCGACAGTGTGGAGCTCCCTCAGTTCTGCCCCTCCGACAGTGCGGCGCTCCCTCAGTACCGCCCCTCCGACAGTGCGGCGCTCCCTCAGTACCGCCCCTCCGACAGTGCGGCGCTCCCTCAGTACTGCCCCTCCGACAGTGCGACGCTCCCTCAGTACCGCCCCTCCGACAGTGCAACACTCCCTCAGTACCGCCCCTCCGACAGTGCGGCGCTCCCTCAGTACTGCCCCTCCGACAGTGCAACACTCCCTCGGTGCTGTCCCTCCGACAGTGTGGAGCTCCCTCAGTACTGCCCCTCCGACAGTGCAGCGCTCCCTCAGTACTGCCCCTCCGACAGTACAGCGCTCCCCAAGTAATGCCCCTCCGACAGTGCGGCGCTACCTCAGTACTGCCCCTCCGACAGTGCAGCACTCCCTCAGCACTGCACTGGAGTGTCAGCCTAGATTTTTGTGCTCAAGTCTCTGGAGTGGGACTTGAACCCACGACCTTCTGACTCAGAGGTGAGGGTGCTGCCCACTGAGACTAGGGTTGGCAACCCTAGTGAGGGAGACTGTAACCTCTACCCAGTCTGGCCTACATGTGACTCTTAATGCCCTCGGAAGCAGGCCACTCAGCTGTAAAGATAATCACTACCTGACCTTTCAAGAAGGTAGCCCTGGTCAATACAATTTCAGAGGCACTCCCCCAGTTCTTGAAGGGGGCTTTCTCGAAAGAGGAATTGTATTTAAAAAGCCTGAACCACAACACACCCAGTTACCCTGTGAGGCACAAGTCATAAAATCTGAAGATGGGATCAAATTTTAAAAAGCGGATACTGCAGCTGTCGAACAAATGGGCGGATTCCCTCCCTTGCCCCAGTGAAAAACTGGGAGCAAAAAAGATGTCAGGTCAACTTATTGAGGGGCGGTTCTTTCCCTGCTGTGGGAGTGCTCCATTCTGTGCACACATCGGCCTCGAAATTCTGTTTGGCGAGTTGCAGTGCTTTTACACCAATGGAACATATCAACAGGAGGAGGCCATTCAGCCCCCTCGAGCCCGTTACATTAGGAACAGGAGGAGGCCATTCAGTCCCCTCGAGCCTGTTACATTAGGAACAGGAGAAGGCCATTCAGGCCCCCTCGAGCCTGTTACATTAGGAACAGGAGGAGGCCATTCAGCCCCCCTCGAGCCTGTTACATTAGGAACAGGAGGCCATTCAGCCTCTCGAGCATGTTACACAGGAACAGGAGGAGGCCATTCAGCCCCCCTCGAGCCTGTTACATTAGGAACAGGAGGAGGCCATTCAGCCCCTCGAGCCTGTTCTGCCATTCAATTAGATTGTGGCTGATCTGTATCTTAACTTCATTTACCTGCCTTGGTTCTGTAACCCATAATACCCTTACCCAACAAAAATCCATCGATCTCAGTTTTGAAACTCCAATTGACCCCCAGCCTCAACAGCTTTTTGGGGGGGGAAGAGTTCCAGATTTCCACCCCCCTTTGTGTGAAGAAGTGCTTCCTGACATCACCCCTGAACGGCCTGGCTCTAATTTTAAGGTCATGCCCCCTTGTTCTGGACTCCCCCCACCAGAGGAAATTGTTTCTCTCTGTCGAATCCTTTAATCATTTTAAACACCTTGATTAGATCGTCCCTTAGCCTTCTAAACTCGAGTGAATACAAGCCTAGTTTATTTATGCAACCTGTCCTCATAATTTAACCCTTTTAGCCCCCAGTATCATTCTGGTGAATCTGCGCTGCTCTCCCTTCAAGGCCAACAGGAAAAAGGTTTGCACACACCAATGGGGTAATTAGAGGTACTTACACCAGAAGATGAGGAGGCTGATAATCAATGATCTTTCACTAAACTGCATCAGATTGGAGTTGGATTGGTCACTTACTAACCCATTTTACTCCTCATTTCCTGGCAAATTCGTCTCAATATATTTCCACTTGATTGGCTTCTTAAATCAGCGTGAATAGCACCACGTCAATTTCCTGCAAGGACCAGCGTCCTTTTAGTCTGTAGGCCGAACCTTTCCAGCCTCTGCGGCCTTGCAGTACGGGTACACTCCTGACCTTTGTCCGCGCATCCCACACAGCCCGGGCGCTATGCCACCCTGTATTATGCCCACCTGTTTATCATCTGACATGAATCAGTCATTCCTGAAAGAAAGACTCATGAAATAATACTGAGCGGCCTACGGGTGGCGCTGTCCAGGGAGAGTATAAATACTCGGGCACGGGCCCAGCTTGCGCAGGACATTCTTAACAGGAACTAGTGAAGGGCACAACTAGACCTCCATGTTGTAAAACAGTTGATTAAAGCTTTGTTTAACGCTTAGACCAAGTGCCTAGTAGTTTTCTTACGTCAACCTCGATTTCAGCCAAGCAAAAGGGGGCATCGCAGGCTGCTCGTTAGTACCCTTCTCTGCCACAAATGCCAATTTAATGGGCAAAATCTGGGCAAAAAGAGCAAAGCCCTCACTTTGCCAGCTGTGCGGGTCTCCAACCTGCTGGAGAGCTTCTGTAGCCCCACCCTCCATGGCCAGTCACTCGTGATCAACAAGTAATGAGTAAAGTCATGAAGCCAAACCCGGCCGCCCATTGATATTTACCGAGTCTCATGGGATTTCATTCTGCACACCTCGAGAATGGGCTCTTGCTGTGTAACACTTTCAGCTCCTCTGTCCAGCACCATCAACAGGGAAAACATTTGTCTAACCAAAATAAAGAAAATGAAACCAGAAGAAGTATTTAACAACAGAACCAAATAAGTCCAAGGGGCTGAAATATGATTGTGCGATATTAGTAATGGACATGTTAACAGGTCTGTATGAAATTCCACTGTTTGCTACAGTGAAGCCTTTGTGAAAACAACAGATAGGAACTTTAAACTGGATTGTATTCAAATATATATAAAAAAGTGCCTGTATATATTAGAATACATTCTTTGGTTCTGAGATAGGACACTCTAAATTATTAGAATATTTATACAATCTGTGATACCAAGATATGACACTCCTGTATATAATAGAATACACTCTGACACCAAGATAGGCCACTCTTGTATATTAGATTACACTCCATGGTACTGAGATAGGCCACTCTTGGACATTAGATGACACTCCATGGTACTGAGATAGGCTACTCTTGTATATTAGATTACACTCCATGGTACTGAGATAGGCCACTCTTGTACATTAGATTATACTGTGATACTGAGATAGGCCACTCTTGTACATTAGATTACACTCCATGGTACTGAGATAGGCCGCTCTTGTACATTAGATTACACTCCATGGTACTGAGATAGGCCGCTCTTGTACATTAGAATATACTCCATGGTACTGAGATAGGCCACTCTTGTACATTAGATTACACTCCATGGTACTGAGATAGGCCACTCTTGTATATTAGAAAACACTGATACTGAGACAGGCCACTCTTGTACATTAGATTATACTCCATGGTGCCGAGATAGGCCACTCTAGTATATTAGATTACACTCCATGGTACTGAGATAGGCTACTCTTGTACATTAGATTACACTCCATGGTGCCGAGATAGGCCACTCTTGTAGATTAGATTACACTCCATGGTACTGAGATAGGCCACTCTTGTATATTAGAAAACACTGTGATACTGAGATAGGCCACACTTGTACATTAGATTACACTCCATGGTGCCGAGATAGGCTACTCTTGTACATTAGAATACACTCCATGGTACTGAGATAGGCTACTCTTGTACATTAGATTATACTGTGATACTGAGATAGGCCACTCTTGTACATTAGATTACACTCCATGGTGCTGAGATAGGCCACTCTTGTACATTAGATTACACTCCATGGTGCCGAGATAGGCCACTCTTGTATATTAGATTACACTCCATGGTACTGAGATAGGCCACTCTTGTACATTAGATTACACTCCATGGTACTGAGATAGGCCACTCTTGTAGATTAGATTACACTCCATGGTACTGAGATAGGTCACTCTTGTACATTAGATTACACTCCATGGTGCTGAGATAGGCCACTCTTGTACATTAGATTACACTCCATGGTGCTGAGATAGGCCACTCTTGTACATTAGATTACACTCCATGGTGCTGAGATAGGCCACTCTTGTACATTAGATTACACTCCATGGTACTGAGATAGGCCACTCTTGTACATTAGATTACACTCCATGGTACTGAGATAGGCCACTCTTGTACATTAGATTACACTCCATGGTACTGAGATAGGCCACTCTTATACATTAGATTACACTCCATGGTGCTGAGATAGGCCACTCTTGTACATTAGATTACACTCCATGGTACTGAGATAAGCCACTCTTGTACATTAGATTACACTCCATGGTACTGAGATAGGCCACTGTTGTAGATTAGATTACACTCCATGGTACTGAGATAGGCTACTCTTATACATTAGATTACACTCCATGGTGCTGAGATAGGCCACTCTTGTATATTAGAAAACACTGTGATACTGAGATAGGCCACTGTTGTAGATTAGATTACACTCCATGGTACTGAGATAGGCCACTGTTGTAGATTAGATTACACTCCATGGTACTGAGATAGGCCACTCTTGTACATTAGATTACACTCCATGGTGCTGAGATAGGCCACTCTTGTACATTAGATTACACTCCATGGTACTGAGATAGGCCACTCTTGTACATTAGATTACACTCCATGGTACTGAGATAGGCCACTCTTGTACATTAGATTACACTCCATGGTACTGAGATAGGCCACTCTTGTATATTAGATTACACTCCATGGTACTGAGATAGGCCACTCTTGTATATTAGATTACACTCCATGGTACTGAGATAGGCCACTCTTGTACGTTAGATTACACTCCATGGTACTGAGATAGGCCACTCTTGTACATTAGATTACACTCCATGGTGCTGAGATAGGCCACTCTTGTACATTAGATTACACTCCATGGTACTGAGATAAGCCACTCTTGTACATTAGATTACACTCCATGGTACTGAGATAGGCCACTGTTGTAGATTAGATTACACTCCATGGTACTGAGATAGGCTACTCTTATACATTAGATTACACTCCATGGTGCTGAGATAGGCCACTCTTGTACATTAGATTACACTCCATGGTACTGAGATAAGCCACTCTTGTACATGAGATTACACTCCATGGTACTGAGATAGGCCACTGTTGTAGATTAGATTACACTCCATGGTACTGAGATAGGCTACTCTTATACATTAGATTACACTCCATGGTGCTGAGATAGGCCACTCTTGTATATTAGAAAACACTGTGATACTGAGATAGGCCACTGTTGTAGATTAGATTACACTCCATGGTACTGAGATAGGCCACTCTTGTACATTAGATTACACTCCATGGTGCTGAGATAGGCCACTCTTGTACATTAGATTACACTCCATGGTACTGAGATAGGCCACTCTTGTACATTAGATTACACTCCATGGTACTGAGACAGGCCACTCTTGTACATTAGATTACACTCCATGGTACTGAGATAGGCCACTCTTGTACATTAGATTACACTCCATGGTACTGAGATAGACCACTCTTGTACATTAGATTACACTCCATGGTACTGAGATAGGCCACTCTTGTACATTAGATTACACTCCATGGTACTGAGACAGGCCACTGTTGTAGATTAGATTACACTCCATGGTACTGAGATAGGCCACTCTTGTATATTAGATTACACTCCATGGTACTGAGATAGACCACTCTTGTACATTAGATTACACTCCATGGTACTGAGATAGGCCACTCTTGTACATTAGATTACACTCCATGGTACTGAGATAGGCCACTCTTGTACATTAGATTACACTCCATGGTGCTGAGATAGGCCACTCTTGTACATTAGAAAACACTCCATGGTACTGAGATAGGCCACTCTTTTACATTAGATTACACTCCGAGGTACCCAGATAGGGTACTGTATATAAATTATATCCCAATAATCCTCACAAACCTATATTTAAAGCTCACCGAAAACTCTCGGGACACTCTCCTAAAAAACAGAAATTTATTTGCAGACCACCATTTGCATATAAATTATTTTTCTCCCAGTTCGAGATGGGAGAAGAAAACCGTGACATGCATTAAATTAAAAGGTGAAGTACACAGAGAACTTATTGCCGAGATCCCACAGCATCTTGGAACTGATGTTCGTTATTGCACTTTTATTTTGGGCAGTTTTTAAACAAACTATCTTGCGTTCCATTTTTGTTTTCTTCGATTCAGTTTTTTTTCCTTTCACTTTTTCTCCTCCCTTATAAAACACTGGGTCTGGGGTTTCTGAACTTTGCTTCAAGTGAGATTTTTAAAAAAATGTTTAGAAAACAATGAAGATGGCAAATTCCAGGCGTGGAGATTGGAGCTTGGGCCCAGGCCTAGTGCGGCCCATCACACCAAGCCGACTGTTGTCATTCTGAGCCTCCAGTTAACTTTCTTTCACAACCCCGGTGGTACTTTGTGGTTTTGTTGTATATTCTCTAAAGTTTTTGCTTTTTAAGTGATGTACAGTAAGTGGTCCTTTTCAGACAGTTGTAACTCGCATGACCAGCTCTCTATTCGAGCTGCTACTATTCTGATGGTGGTTAGGCCTCAGATAGCTGAGAATGTGCAGGATGGTATATCCACAGTGATGATTCAAAATGGTTCCAGTGCGCTGATTGGAACTCCTGTCATTGTTTGATGAGTGGTTCGTCCGTGAATTCCTTCCCCCTATCTTGCTTGCCCCACTAATGGCTTCCCCAAGGTCCTTGGATTTTTCATAGTTCAGTACCTTCCATTGCTGATTAACAGCCTGCCAGCGCTTAAAGATTCGGTACACAGACGATCCCTCGTGAATGATGAGGCCTGCAAAAAGAGCATTTGAATTTTTAAAACTCAAAAACTTCAATGTCATACATTATGTTATCATTTAGCAATATTTAATATTTCAGGGCTACGACAAGCCACAGACATTTTGCATCGAGCAGACAGGGCAACTCGACTCCCATTCAGCTGGCCAGAGCTTGAACCTTGACCTTCACGCTCATTCAAAATCTATTCCACTCAGCTTGGAGATTTGACCAACTTTCAATTGGGCCACTGGATACTTTCCTTCATTGACTTGGTAAGATGAATAAATAAGGTGGGGCTCGAGATGGGACACTTATTTACCCATAAGGCGCTATTGCATTTAGGGGAGTGCAGTCAACAACTAGAAACATAGAAAACTAGGAGCAGGAGTCGGCCATTCGGCCCTTCGAGCCTGCTCCTCCATTCAATATGCTCATGACTGATCCTCTATCTCAATACCATATTCCCGCTCTCTCCCCATACCCCTTGATGCCTTTTGTGTCTAGAAATCTATCTATCTCCTTCTTAAATATATTCAGTGACTTGGCCTCCACAGCCTTCTGTGGTAGTGAATTCCACAGGTTCACCACCCTCTGAGTGAAGACCTTTCTCCTCATCTCAGTCCTAAATGTCCTACCCCGTATCCTGAGACTGTGACCCCTCGTTCTAGACCCCCCAGCCAGGGGAAACATCCTCCCTGCATCCAGTCTGTCTAGCCCGGTCAGAGTTTTATACGTTTCAATGAGATAGTTCTCCTGCCAGTGACCATCTCCTCTTGCCTGGCACCATCATTTTGTCTTTTAATCTCTCCTGCCTTCCATCCTATCACAGACCCTCCCTTTTGTTCTTTCCTCCCCTCCCCACTTTCCCTGCCCCTGCACTTGCTTAAAACCTGTTACATCTCTTAACATTCCAGTTCTGACGAAGGGTCATCGGCCTGAAACGTTAACTCGGTTTCTCCCTCCACAGATGCTGCCTGACCGGCTGAGTGTTTCCAGCATTTTCTGGGTTTATTTTAGTTCTCCTGCTGTCGGCTACACTTCGCACAATAAGCCCTGCAGGGATCGGCGGTTAAGTGAGGGGAGCCAGTGTCAAGGTGGCAGCACTTCACGACAAATGGGGGGTCTGTTTAACATAGCAGAGTTCAGAAGACCTCCAGAAACTGATGACAACCCCACAACAAAGGTAAATTGAGGGGGGGGGGGGGGGGGCATAGAAATCACCGCCCCCTGCCCCAGACTGGAACAGAAACTAAAGCCACGTGGAAGAGCACTGTTAGTCACTAACTCTTCCCTAAGGCACAGTTTGCAGTTTAGTGTTCCGTCTAGGGTTGCCAATCCTCCAGGATTTTCCTGGAGTCTCCAGGAATTAAAGATTCATCTCCAGGGCACTGCTACAAGCAACACCAAAGGAGAAAAATCTTTGAACATTTTCAATTACAAGTTAGAAAAATACAGGAATCCCGCCCCAACCGCGGTTTTGCCGTACGCGGATTTCAAGTATGCACGGTTTCCTCTCTGCGACAACGTTTACCAACCGTGGCAGTGAATTTTGCGTATGCGCGGTTTTAAATTTAGGATTAAGGTAAATAACATGATTTTATTGCTTTTATATATTTTTTTTATTGTGTTATTTGAACATTTAGACTGTATTTGCCAACCGCGGTTTTACTAACCACAGGGGGTTTCAGGGACGTATCCCCCGCGGTTGGGGAGGGATTACTGTATGGAGATGGCGGGGGGGGCAGGGGGGGGGGCGTGGGGGAAAAGGCTCGTCTCACTAACAGTCAAGATTAATCCAACTGAGGAACAAACAGTCTGTTCCCTTTCCAATTGGCTGTGGGAAGGCAATGCGTCTGGAGAATGGACCAATGGCGGGTGTGTGGGGTGGGAGGTCATGTGATGAAACCTCAGGGAATACACCCAGCCAGAGTTGGCAACCCTAGTTCCGTCTATCTTGCTCGTCTTAGGCTACAGGGGCCGGAGTCTGCCCGAACAGCCAGCAATAGCTGGTGGGATAGATGGAGCGCAAACTGCCTCCCCACCCCCTCCCCTCGGATTGGGTCCAGGCCTCTGGATGTGTTGGGTGATCGGCCCACTTGCAGTATTGAGGAATGCTCCTTGAAATGGTCTCTGGTGATTCCGACCATTCAGAACAGCTGCCGAAACTGGCTGCTCACCAGTTGCTTCGCATTTTATTTGGGACTTCAGGAGGACACTAAAAGTATTGATGCAGGTTAATAAGGCCATAATAAAACAGCAAATCTAGGGGGATAGAATTGAAAAGTAGGGAAGTTATGCTAAACCTGTATCGAACCTTGGTTAGACCACACTTAGAGTACTGCGTAGAGTTCTGGTCGCCATATTATAAAAAGGATATAGAGTCACTGGAGAGGGTGCAGAGAAGATTTACAAGGATGATACCAGAAATGCGAGGGTATACATATCAGGAAAGGATGAACAGGCTGGGTCTCTTTTCTCTTGAAAAAAGAAGGCTGAGGGGTGACCTAATAGAGGTCTTTAAATTATGAAAGGTTTTGCTGGAGTAGATACAGAGAGAATGTTTCCACTTGTGGGGAAGAGCATAACTAGAGGCCATCAATATAAGATAGTCACCCAGAAATCCAATAGGGAATTCAGAAGAAACTTCTTTACCCAGAGAGTGGTGAGAATGTGGAACTCGCTACCACAGGGAGTGGTTGAGGCGAATGTCATAGATGCATTTAAGGGGAGGCTGGACAAGTATATGAGGGAGAAGGGAACAGAGGGTTATGCTGATAGATTTAGATGAGGAAAAAGACAGGAGGAGGCTCAAGTGGAGCATAAACGCCGGCATGGACTGGTTGGGCCGAATGGCCTGTTTCTGGACTGTATATCCGATGTAATCCTATGTATTCCACTGAATGACATCGTCGGGCCCAAGTGCTATCTGGGTTTTTTTTTTTAAACCAGGGTATCTCAGCCACCTCTCAACACCTGGTTTTACGCTTGAAAACTACTAGTTAGAGCGACAGCCGTAGGAGTGCACACTTTGGGGCTGATTCTGCGAGTGGCCACCAGCTGTGCATCTCAGGAAATCACCGGCAGGGGACCGAAGCAGCCCTTTGGGTACAATGCTCCCTGGTGTCAATTTTTGTTTGATAACGGGCCTTGGGCACGTTTTCCTATGTTAAAGGTGCTACACAAAAGCAGGTTGTCACTGCTTTATGTAGTCCAGGTCTCTGTTCTACGAAGTCGAGTGTTTTAGGTTAAATGAAGCGAGCAGCCATTTTGTATTTAGTGAGCGTTTTGAGAGGAAACAAAGAAAGATGGCCATTGCCCCAGATTTTTGATTGTGGCTCGGCATCGCGAGGATCTAATTATTTGATTGAGAGGAAAATGCTGCCATGTGTGAAATGAACATTTAAGATGGGTGGCTGCATAACCAGCATCTGGTAGTACAACAGCCACCCACTAGAAAGGCTTTCACTGAAAGATTAATCCAATACCAGAGCTGAAAATACCCCAGAGCATCTTCACCACACACCCCCAAACTGCAGTGATGGGCGGCCATCTTTGGCAGGAACAACATTCTAATAATGCCCAATTGACCATGATTGGTTCCCTCAGGTGAGGATAACCCCCGTCCCCATGGATACCAGTTATACACGTGGGCTATGAACGTCACAGCGGAGGCGGAAGGATTAAATGATTTCTGTTAAATATAGGTGAATTATCACTTCCTGACAATTTATGCCCAGCCCTGCAAAATGAGCAGATAGTAAAATCCGTGGCCTTAATTCCCCGTAGAAAAGAAGTTATTTCATTCTCTATATAAAGATTTATGAAAAACACAAGTATGACCTCCACCAGTGTCATTTATAAGGCAATAAAGAGCATCAGATGCTATAAAATGTTCAGTCCACTCTTGGTTCAGTGGAGGAAGATAAATCTATGAGATGTGACCTTCCATTGACCTGACCATCTGTATTCTTCAGCCCAATCCTTCACTCACTATTACCACACAGCAATTTTAAGAGCTGTTCCTTCACTCTGTTTTCCCCTCCATTTCCTCCGTTAGTCTCCTTGCCCAGGAGTGGCAGGCAGGCAATATGGGGGAGGGGGGGGGGGGGGGGGATTTCTGCGTGTTATGCTTTGTGTTTTGAATGCTAATGAAGCCATTTGCTGTCAGTATATTGAAAGCCTATACGGTTAGATGGAGATTTACTACTGAATTAGCTTCGTTATGTCAACAGCTTCAAAACAAGAGTCATGCGAGCGTTAACCTGTAGTCAGGATGGTGATATCAACAATAAAACATGCAAACCCCAAGAGCGCGCCAGGAGACCAAAACCAAGGCATGTGTGAGACAAAAACACTTCTGTTCGCATTTAACTGCTTGAGAATTAGTTTCAAAACAGAAATTAGGAGGAATTTTATAAAAGTATTTACAAAATAAAATGGGCGACGGCCTCCATAACTAATGATCCGCTCATGGGGGGGGGGGGGGGGGTAGGTAGTGTGGTGGTTATGTTACTGGGCTAGTAAGCTAGAGAACACAAGCTCAAATTCCACCATGGCGTGTTGAGCATTTAAATTCAGTTAAAAAAAAATCTAGAAATTGAAAAGCTGGTATCAGTAAAAGTGACCATGAAGCTGTCGGATTGTTAATAAGAATATAAGAGTCGTCGTCGGGGAGTCGGCCATTCAATAAGATCATGGCTGATCTTCGACCTCAACTCCACTTTCCCGAACTATCCCCATATCCCTCGATTCCCTTAATATTCAAAAATCTAACCCAACTCGTTCACTAATGCCCCTTAAGGGAAGGAAACTTGCCGTCCTTACCCAGTCTGGGCCTATAGGTGACTCCAGTCCCTCACCAACGTGGTTGATTCTTAACTGCTCTCTGAAGTGGCCCAGCAAGTGGCAAAGTTTCCGAGGGCAACAAACGCCAGCCTTGCCAGCGACGCCCACATCAAGAAATTATTATTTTTTTTTAAATCACAGTCTCCTGTTTTTCTTTCAAAGAGGAATTTCACCTCTTTAATAAACGTGGAGGCAGAAACGTGAGGGGGCTTTCAAAATGCAGCCCGATACTCGGCTGAGAGAGTTCGGGCACAAAAGGGATGAGCTTCAATGGGCCGAGTGGCCTTTCCACGTCCTTGACTATCTCTTTTTTCAGATATTCTTTGTTGCTTCCACGACTATCTGAAAAGTCACCTGCTGCTCCATGGAGAATATCCCGATTAGCCTGGAGGCAAAGCTTAAGTACTGTGTGCAAGAGGACAAGTCCCAGTGGAGGTAGCACGGAGAAGGTCAGGCTGGTATGGTGCATTAACTCAAACTAAAGGTCATCGTTCGTGATTAGACACAAGGGTTTTTGCAAATTTGAAAAGTATTTTTAAAAATCCCATTGGGAAAACTCGACAGACAATTCCACATAATTGATTTGTGCACTTGCTCCCAACGCTCCATTTCCCAGTCACTAAAGTTAGCTAAATTCCCCGATCTGTGTGAAGTGAGATCATCCTAGCTCCCACTGTTTTCACAAGAAGTCTCGCCTGCATCAGCTGGGATGACCAGCTGCAGTCAGAAGCAACCTCTTAACAAAGACAGGCTCGCCGCTGTTGGGAGCACGGGAATACGTGAACGGATTAGACTGGGCAGCATTTGGAGGCGGTCCATGGCTGACTGGACCTTTCTGCAATCTTGCCGTAGTGAGCAATAGGTAACTCTTGACCTTGGATGTGTGCAAACTGGGTGCAGAGTTCCAGGTATTGACGCCGTCTAGGAGAGCTGTCCACAGGCAGGAGGAATGGTGCGTGGAGCTTCCTCGCTGATCTGGAACTCCCTCCCGAAGCCTCTCCGCCTCTCTCCTCCTTTAAAAACCTCCCTCTTTGACCAAGTTTTTGGACATCTGTCCTAATATCGCCTTATGTGGACTTGGTGCCAATTTGTGTCTTATAACACTCCTGTGAAACTCCTTGGGACGTTTTACGAGGTTAAAGGTGCTGGATAAATGCAAGTTGTTGTTGATACTATGTGTGGACTGATACGGAACCTTGAAGTCTAGTTGCACAGCTCTCACGTCCCCATGGAGATGAACAACTCTCAGGTCAGAATCCCGTAGAAATGGACAGTCCAGCACAGCAGAGGATGAACCCGAGGCCATCCTCACCCAATCTAGTGGTCTGTCTGGCTTTGGCTGCACTGATTCTGTATCGGAAGATTTTACTTTTACACTACATTTTGTGTATTTAAGATAGTATCTGACTACCAGCTGAATTTATGTTTATAAATTATTGGGAGGGTAGAAGTGGGAGCGATGATCCACACTATGAGTTGGCCCGTTCCAAATTTACCAATTTAATACTTTGCTCTCACCAACGTGCACGGTCCTTTTATATTTGCTGTGCGGTATCTCTTCCAGCAGCAGGAGCTGGTGAACGGCCCGCGCGGGACCTCCTGATTGATGAGCGTCATAGAAACATAGAAAAATAGGAGCAGGAGTCGGCCATTCGAGCCTGCTCCGCCATTCAATATGATCATGGCTGATCCTCTATCTCAATACCATATTCCCGCTCTCTCCCCATACCCCTTGATGCCTTTTGTGTCTAGAAATCTATCTATCTCCTTTTTAAATGTCCATGCACCTTGGTGTGCGGCACTCAACAGCTCACGAGAACTTAAGTGGCCCCCCCCAGCCCAAATAATTGCCCATCCCCAAGTTCAACACAGCCTCACTTAACCAACAGAAAAGTCTTTCTCAAGACAGTCCCTTTGCCCCTCTTAGGAAACATCTATCACAATGTAACACTTTTTGTCATTATATGATACATTTCATGCTATCATACATCTGTTATTGTTAGACAATGTTTTATCCAACTTACCACGAGCAAGGCCACAGGCGATCTGTTTATTTAGTGGCGATGTCATTCCCCAACATCACATGGCACTGAATCACTGGGCATTCCGGTAATATGACTCGAGAATCTTGATCACAACTGTTGTTGGTGTATCCTGCCACATGATGATCAGAAGGCCACCACAGCATTGTAACCAAGGTAACCGAAGACTACCTGTTTCACATGGATCCTTGGTACCAATTGACCCGCCAAGTAGCACAGTGCAGTGATGGGAGCGGGGAGGGAAGGAAAACTTCCCCAGCCACTTGCCCCTTCTTCTGTCAGACAACCCAGGCCGAGACGGTCACACTCATCCCCAGGGAAAGCTTGGGAGCGTGTTGGACTGGGATTTGAACCTGTGTCTCCTGGTTGAAAACCCAATGCTATAGCCTCGTAATCTCTCGGTATGACCTGCTGCAGTTAGTATTGTACAGCCCACAATTATTATTTTGGTAAAGACTAGGGTATAAATCACACTGGACATAAAAATAAAACAGCATTACAAATATTTTCTGACAGATTGTGACTGGAAATGAAGGTAACAAATACACAGTCTGTTTCATGTTGCTGATTTGTCAATGGGATTACAAGACAAAGCCGAGTTGGCTCAGCTGGTGAAGTGCATCATGGGAGCTTTGCCCCTCTCCATGGCAACAATTGAATAGGGGAGGGAAGCTCCATTCCCATGATGCCTAGAGGTCTTTCTGCACATGCTCAGTAAAAATGAGGACGCACGACCAGATGACAGGTATTTTGTAATTTAAAAAAATTTTTTTTTTAATTGAGAACATTCAGGTGAAGGCCCATAGTGCCACGGTTGAAAACAGCAGACGAGAAACGGAAGACTTGCAATTTTATAGCACCTTATCACATCTCTCAGAAACATCTCATTGGATGAATTGCTTGGAAAATGCAGTCACTATTACAGAGCCAAATGCAGCAGGCAATTTGCGCACAGCAAGATCAAACAAACAGCAATAAGATGAATGACCAGCGAATTTTTTTTTTTTTTTGCCAGAGTTGGTTGAGAGAGGAATGTTGCATCGGACACCGAAAAAATTCCCCGCTCTTCTTCAAAGAGTATACCACAGGATCTTTAATGTCTCAGGGCACTGATTTAATGTATCATCTAAAGGACAGAACCTGTGACAGTGCAGCACTCCCTCAGATCGGAGTGACAGCGTAATGGGCTCAAGTCCTGGAGTGGGGCTTGAACCCACGACCTTCTGACTTCAGAGGTGAAAGTGCTCCCAACTGAGCCAAACTGACAGCTAGAGAAGACAAGATAAATCAGGTGACTCCAACCCAGTGTTCTAAAAGCTCGGAAATAGGAGGAGGAAGGGAAGACAGAAAGGTCCCACACGTCTGAGGTCCTAGGAAAGAACAAGTTAGACTAGAGTCCTGATTTTGACACAGTATGGGAGGAAGTGTGTGCAAACTGGCATATTTGAACCTTGGAAGTCACAAGAAAGGAAAGTTCAGAGGACACTGACGATAGTACGATCTACAGTTTGATGTTTGATACAGAGATGCTTACCTATACAGACGATGTCCATGAAGCCATACATGCCGTAACAGATCTGGAAGAGCAGGTCCTGTCTCTGCCACTTAGCCGACGGACTGAGGGAGGACCAAATTAACCAGGAGATGCTAGCAATTAGGAAGAGGGAGCCAAGGATGATTGCGGCTATCTGGACCTTTTCAATCACCGTGAGGGAGATTGCCTGCCACTGAAACGGAAGAGATAAGGGCGCAGAATATGAAAGAATAGAAGAGCATGGAAGGAGGGAGGGGAGAGAGAAATAGAAGGAGACAAGAGTATGACAGAGCGAAGACAAGAAAAAGAAAATGAGAAATAGGAGAGGCAGAAATGAAGCAGAGAAAGAACAAATAGAGGGAGAGAAAGGGAGAGATTGTGACACAAGAGAATGAGTGGGCCAGGGTTGGAAACATAAGAGGGAAAGAGAATAACATTAAAGCCAAGCACCTTATGCTAGTATCACATGACTTGATTGCAATAGCGCATGAAATTATGACAGCATTGGACTCTGAACCTAAAGCCTCCTAAAGATCTGGCTCCTGAGCTGGCAAAAGTTGCCATGGAGGTTAGAGATGTTAAGGCCAGTCTTGATCTACCTTACAGCCAAAAGAACAATCCCAAGCACCGGTCAGAACAAAGGCACTCAGACATGACAGATCGAGTAGCGTGGGATTAGCTGTGACAGCATGAAGCGGCTCCAGGTCAGTTAAAGCACAAGTTAGATACAGAGTAAAGTTCCCTGTACTCTGCCTTAACTCGAGCTTCAGTACGGCAGGGCGACATTTTGATTTTCCATATCAGCCATCCTCAAGACCGCCGAGTTAGAGTGGGCTGGATTATCAGCGGTTATGTGCTGTGGACTAGTGACTGGATTGGCATTTTCCCCAACTCACTTCACATAGGAACCTTTCACCCAGCAGAGAGGAGAGACTTTCCCTCAGCACTCTGGGCTAGATTTCGACCCGGGGTGAAAGGACAATCCTCTTATCCACTTCGCCAACCCAGTCGCCGGTCACCATTTACCTCAAGACTGTTGGCGCTTCACTTGGCTTTTTGTTGTGTTATTTTTTTTTTCCCCTCCCGACTCCCCCCATGCCCTGCTTCATCTCCTCTGGCGAGGGTGGCGGAGTATCCAGTCCCTAGGCCACTGGCTTCTAGAGCCAGCCTTCAGGAAGTGCAGGAGAGCGCCCTGGTGTGACTGGGCTTTCAGAGTGAACGGAGTTACTAAAATCAGAAGGTACTGGAGAGATGTGTGAGATACAAGGTTAAACTCTCTCAGTGCGGGCAGTTATGGGTTGCAAAAGTCAGAGATGTTGAAGTATTTTCACAACACAAAGTGTGTGTTGGAAAAAGTTAACTATTAAAAACAGGGCAGTGCAGAGCGTGCGGGGCATGTGTTTGGTCTGGTCTGGTCCTGTCCGGTCCTATGAATCGGTAATAACCTTTGACCTATGTCACATGGTACTACTGTAATTCCTCCCCCTCTTGCTCTACCCCCTCCACAAGGTG